>NC_138903.1:49998731-50325603 GCF_965194825.1 Balaenoptera physalus
AAGTTTATAGCAATAGAGGTCTACCTCAAGAAACAAGAAAAATCTCAAATGAACAACCTAAGTTACCACCTAAAGGAATTAGAAAAAGAAGAACAAACAAAGCCTAAAGTTAGCAGAAGGAAGAAAATAATAAACATCAGTGTGAAATAAATAAAATAGAGACTGAAAAAATATATAGAAATAATTTAATGAAAAGAAGAGTTGCATTTTTTTCTTTGAAAAGACAAAACTAATAAGCCTTTAGCTAGTCACAATAAGAAAAAAAGAGAGGTGACCTAAATAAACAAAATAAGAAATGAAAGAGGATAAATTATAACAGATAACACAAGATACAAAAAATCATTAGAGAATATTAGGAACAGTTATTTGCCAACAAATGGGGCAACCTAGAAGAAATGGACACATTTATAGAAACATACAATCTTCCAAGACTGAATCAGAAAGAAATAGACAATTTGAACAGACTGATCACTAGCAGTAAAATTGAGTTAGCCATGTAATCAACTCCCAGCAAACAAACGACCAGGACTTGATGGCTTCACAGGGAATTTTGCCAAACATATAAGAGGAGCTAATACCTATCCTTCTCAAACTATTCAAAAAAATTGAAAAGGGAGAACACTCCCAAATGCATTCTACGAGGCCACAATTACCCTGACACCAAAACCAGACAAAGATACACACACACACACAAAAATAAAATAACAGGCCAATATCTCTGATGAATATAGATGCAAAAATCCGCAATAAAATATTAGCAAACAAGTTCAACAATATATGAAAAGTATCATACAGCATGATCCAGAGGAATTTATTCCAGGGATGCAAGGATGTTTTAATATCTGCAAGTTAGTCAGTGTGACACACCACATTAACCAAAGGAAGGATAAAAATCACATGGATTATCTCAAAAGATGTGGAAAAAGTATTTGACAAAATTCAACATCCATTCATGATTAAAAACTGTCATCAAAGTTGGTATAGAGGGAACATATATCAAAATAATAAAACCCATATATGACAAGTCCACAACTAACATCATATTCAGTGAAAAGCTGAAAGCTTTTCCTCTAAAATCAGGAAAAGGACAAGGATGCCCACTCTTGCCACTCTATTTAAAATAGTATTAGAAAGGAAGAAGTAAAACTGTCACTATTTGCAGATGACACAATACTATATATAGAAAACCCGAAAGTCCCCACCAAAAAACTGTTAGAACTAACTATTGAATTCAGTAAAGATGCAGGATACAAGATCAATATACAGAAATCTGTTGTTTCTCTATACACTAATAATGAACTATCAGAAAGAGTAAGCAAGAAAATAATCCCAGTTAAAATTGCATTGACTCCTTAGGTAGGTTTATTCCTAAGTATTTTATTCATTTTTATGTGATGGTAAATGGGATTGTTTCCCTAACTTCTTTTTCTGATCTTTCACTGTTAGTATATAAGAATGCCATAGATTTCAGTGTATTAATTTTGTATCCAGCCAACTTTACCAAATTCTTTGATGAGCTCTAGTAGTTTTCTGGTAGCATCATTAGGATTTTCTATATATAGTATCATGTCATCTGCAAACAGTGACAGTTTTACTTCTTTTCAAATTTGGATTACTTTTGTTTCTTTTACTTCTCTGATTGCCATGGCTAGGACTTCCAAAACTATGTTCAATAATAGTGGCAAGAGTGGACATCCTTGTCTTGTTTTTTTTTTTTTTAACATCTTTATTGGAGTATATTTGCTTTACAATGGTGTGTTAGTTTCTGCTTTATACAAAGTGAATCAGTTATACATATACATATGTTCCCACATCTCTTCCTCTTGCATCTCCCTCCCTCCCACCCTCCCTATCCCACCCCTCTAGGTGATCACAAAGCACCGAGCTGATCTCCCTGTGCTTGTCTTGTTCTTGATCTTAGAGGAAATGCTTTCAGTTTTACAACATTGATAATGATGTTTGCTGTGGGTTTGTTGTATATGGCTTTTATTATGTTGAGGTATGTTCCCTCTATGCCCACTTTCTGGAGAGTTTTTATCCTAAATGGGTGTTGAATTTTGTGAAAAGCTTTTTCTGCATCTATTGAGATGATCATATGGTTTTTGTTCTTCAGTTTGTTAAGTGGTGTATCACAATGATTGATATGTGTATATTGAAAAATTCTTGCATCACCTGGGATAAATCCCACTTGATCAGGGTATATGGTCCTTTTAATGTGTTGTTGGATTCTGTTTGCAAGTATTTCACTGAGGATTTTTGTGTCTATGCTCACCAGTGATATTGGCCTGTAATTTTCTTTTTTTGTGTGATATTCGGTCTGCTTTTGGTATCAGGGTGATAGTGACCTCATAGAGTGTGCTTGGGAGTGTACCTCCTTCTGCAAATTTTTGGAAGAGTTTGGGAAAAATAGGTATTAGCTCTTCTCTAAATGTTTGAAAGAATTTACGTGTGAAGCCATCTGGTCCTGGACTTTGGTTGGTTGGAAGATTTTTAATGACAGTTTCAATTTCAGCACTTGTGATTGGTCTGTTCATATTTTCTATTTCTTCCTGGTTCAGTCTTGAAGGTTATAACTAAGAATTTTCCATTTCTTCCAGGTTGTCCATTCTATTGGCATATAATTGCTTGTAGTAGTCTCCTATGACCTTTGTATTTCTGTGGTGTCCATGTAACTTCTCCTTTTTCGTTTCTAAATTTCAGTCTTTGTTTGTCTTCTCAAAGAACCAGCATTTAGTTTTATTGATCTTTCCTCTTGTTTTCTTTGTTTCTATTTCATTTATTTCTGTTCTGGTCTTTATAATTTCTTTTCCTTTTTTTAACATCTTTATTGGAGTATAATTGCTTTACAATGTTGTCTTAGTTTCTGCTGTATAACATATACATATATTCCCTATCCCCTCCCTCTTGTGTCTCCCTCCCACCCGCCCTATCCCACCCCTCTAGGTGATCACAAAGCACTGAGCTGATCTCCCTGTGTTATGTGGCTGCTTCCCTCTAGCTATCTATTTTACATTTCATAGTGTATATATGTCAATGCCACTCTTGCACTTCATCCTAGCTTACCCTTCCCCCTCCTTTGTTTGTTCTGCTTTCTCTAGTTGATTTAGGTGTAAAGTTAGGTTGTTTATCTGAGATTTTTCTTGTTTCTTGAGGTAATAATTGTATTGCTATAAACTGCCCTCGGAACTGGTTTTGCTGCATCACATATGTTTTGGGTTGTCGTGTTTTTATTGTCACTTTTTTCTAGATTTTTAAAATTTCCTCTTCAGTGATGTCTTAGTTATTTAGTAACGTAATGTTTAGCCTCCATATGCTTGTGTTTTTACAGGGTTTTTTTTTCCCCCTGTAATTGATTTCTAATTTCATAGTGTTTTGGTCAGAAAAGATGTTTGATATGATTTCAATTTTCTTAAATTTACCAGGGCAAGATTTGTAACCCAGTATGTGGTCTATCCTGGAGAATGATCCATGTGCACTTGAAAAGAAAGTGTATTCTTCTGCTTTCAGGTGGAATGTCCTATAAATATCAATTAAGTCTATTTGGTCTATTGAGGCATTTAAAGCTTGTGTTTCCTTATTAATTGTCTATCTGGATGATCTGTCTATTGGTGTAAGTGGGGTGTTAAAGTCTCCCACTATTACTGTGTTACTGTCGATTTCCCCTTTTATAGCTGTTAGCATTTGCCTTATGTATTGAGGTGCTCTTATGTTGGGTGCATAAATATTTACAATTGTTATATCTTCTTCTTGGATTTCTCCCTTGATCATTATGTAGTGTTCTTCCTTGACTCTTGTAACAGTCTTTATTTTAAAGTCTATTTTGTCTGATAAGTGTATTGCTACTTCAGCTTTCTTTTAATTTCCATTTGCATAAAATATCCTTTTTCCATCCCCTTACTTTCAGTCTGTACGTGTCCCTAGGTCTGAAGTGGGTCTCTGGTAGACAACATATATATGGGTCTTGTTTTTTTTTTTTTATCCATTCAGCCAGTGTATATCTTTTGGTTGGAGCATTTAATCCATTTACATTTAAGGTTATTATAGAGATCTATGTTCCTATTGCCATTTTCTTAATTGTTTTAGGTATTTTTTGTAGGTCTTTTTTCTTCTCTTCCTCTTCTCTTGTGTTTCCCCCTAAAGAAGTTCCTTTAGCATTTGTTGTAAAGCTGGTTTGGTGTTGCTGAATTCTCTTAGCTTTTGCTCGTCTGTAAAGCTTTTAATTTCTCCATCAAATTATGATATCACGTATATGTAGAATCTAAAAAAAAGGCTACAAATGGACTTATTTACAAAACAGAAGTAGAGTCACAGATGTAGAAAACAAACTTATGGTTATCAGGGGATAATGGGGAAGGAGTAAATTGAGATATTGGGATTGACATATACAAACTACTATTTATAAAATAGATAACTAAAAAGAACCGGATGTATAGCACAGGGAAGGTTACTCAATACTCTGTAACGACCTATATGGAAAAAGTATCTAAAAAAAAAGATAAGAGTGAATATATGTACATGTATAACTGATTCACTTTGCTGTACACCTGAAACTAACAACATATTGTTAATCAACTACACACCAATAAAATTTTTTTAAAAAAATAAAAAAAATTAAAAATAAAATTGCATTGAAAAGAATAAAATTTGGGGGAATAAATTTAACCAAGGTTGTGAAAGAACTATATTCTGAAAACTATACGATATTAATTAAGGTAATTTAAGATGATACAAATAATTGGAAAGATATCCCATGTTCATGGACTGGAAGAATTGATATTGTTAAACTGGACATTCTACCCAAAATAATCTATAGATTTAACGAAATCCCTATCAAAATACCTATGACATTTTTCACAGTACTAGAACAAATAATCCTAACATTTTCATGGAATCACAAAAGATACCAAATAGCCAAAACAATTTTGAGAAAAATTAACAAAACTGGAGGTATGTGCTCCTTGACTTCAGAATTCAACACTACAGTAAACAAAAGAGTATGATACTGGCCCAAAAACAGAAACATAAATCAATGGAACAAAATAGAGAGACTAGAAATAAACCCAGGCACATAAGGTCAATCTATGGTAATTGAGGCAAGAATATACAACAGGAAGTATATATTCTAAGTGGTATTGGGAAAACCAGACAGCTACACATAAAAGAATGAAATTATATCATTTTCCCATGCATATGCAAAATGGATTAAAGACCTACATGTAAAACCTAAAACCATAAATCTCCTGGGAGAATACATAGGCAGTACACATTTTGACCTAAGCCTTTATATATATAGGCACCTCAATGTTCATAGCAGCAATATTTATAATACCCAAGATATGGAAGTAACCTAAATGTCCATTAACAGAGGAATGAATAAAGAATATATATATATTTCAGCCCTTTAAAAAAGAATGAGAATTTTCCATTTGTAACAACATGGATGGACCTGCAGGATATTATGCTTAGTGAAATAATTTAGATAGAGAAAGACAAATACTGTAGGTCACCACTTATATGTGGAATCTAAAAAAATGAAACAAATGAATGAATGTAACAAAACAGAAACAAACTCATGGATGCAGAGAACCAACTAGTGGTTACAAGTGGGGAGAGGTTTGGGGAGAGAGGAAAGATTGGGGTAGGGAATTAAGAGGTACAAACTACTATGTATAAAGTAAATAAGCTATGAGATTGTGTTGTACAGCACAGGGAATATAGCCTATATTTTATAATAACTTTTCTTTTAACACCTTTATTGGAGTATAATTGCTTTACATTGTTGTGTTAGTTTCTGCTTTATAACAAAGTGAGTCAGCTATACATATACATATATCCCCATATCCCCTCCCTCTTGCGTCTCCCTCCCACCCTCCCTATCCTACCCCTCTAGGTGGTCAAAAGCCCTGAGCTGATCTCCCTGTGCTAGGCGGCTGCTTCCCACTAGCTATCTATTTTACATTTGGTAGCGTATATATGTCAATGCCACTCTCTCACTTCATCCCAGCTTACCCTTCCCCTCTCCATGTCCTCAAGTTCATTCTCTATGTCTGTGTCTTTATTCCTGTCCTGCCCTTAGGTTCTTCAGAACCTTTTTTTTTTCTTTTAGATTCCCTATATATGTGTTAGCATATGGTATTTGATTTTCTCTTTCTGACTTACTTCATGCAAGGATGCTCAACATCACTAATCATTAGAGAAATGCAAATCAAAACTACAATGAGCTATCACTTCAAACCAGTCAAAATGGCCATCATCAAGAAATCTACAAACAGTTATTGCTGGACAGGGTGTGGAGAAAAGGGAACCCTCTTGCACTCTTGGTGGGAATGTAAATTGATACAGCCACTACGGAGAACAGTATGGATGTTCCTTAAGAAACTAAAAATAGAACTACCATATAACCCAGCAATCCCACCACTGGGCATATACCCTGAGAAGACCATAATTCAGAAAGAGTCATGTACCACAATGTTCATTGCAGCACTATTTACAATAGCCAGGACATGGAAGCAACCTAAGTGTCCACCAACAGATGAATGGCTAAGAAAGATGTGGCACATATATACAATGGAATATTACTCAGCCATAAAAAGAAACAAAATTGAGTTATTTGTAGTGAGGTGGATGGACCTCAAGACTGTCATACAGAGTGAAGTAAGTCAGACAGAGAAAAACAAATACCGTATGCTAATACATATATATATAATAACTTTTAGTGGAGTATAATCTCTCTCTCACTCTGTGTGTGTGTGTGTGTGTGCGTGTGTGTATCAATATATAAAATCATTATGTTCTACACCTGAAAATAATTTACATTCTAAATCAACTATGCTTCAGTATAAATAAGATGAATGACAATTAAACTTAGTACTATATAATACCAACAGTGCACATAACTCAATTGAAGACAACATATATATCCATGATCAGATTTAACATACACAAACAATGACAATTTTGTTACAACTGACAGTTAAACTACAATTTTAAGACAGTCCTGATTTTTAAATGTGCATCTTTAAAAAAGTTGGTAATTGGACTTTATAAAAATTAATAACTCTCCATTTCAGAAGACAACATTAAGAAAAGAAAAAGAGCAAGCAAAGGAATGGGAAATTATATTTGAAATACTTATGTTTTACAAAGAATTTTTACCTTAACTAATTTAAGGAAAATAGTGCATCATAAAATCTGTGAAATATGGTCTTATTATTACCCATTTTATAGATGGTTAACGTGAGTCTCAGAGGTAAGGTAGCTTACCCAAAGTAACACAGCTAAAAATGGCAGAACCAGGATTCAAACGGAAGCATTCTATCTCCATGTCATGGATTCTTACCTTTTACACCAATGTTTTTTGTTTTTTTATTTTTTTTAACATATTGGAGTATAGTTGATTAACAATGTTGTGTTAGGCTCAGATGTACACCAAAGATTTTCAGTTATATATATACATGTATTTATTCTTTTTGAAATTGTTTTCTCAGTTAGGTTATTACAGAATATTGAGTAGATTTCCCTGTGTGGTACAGTAGGTCCTTGTTCATTATCTATTTTAAATATAGCAATGTGTATATGTCAATCCCTAACTAACTCCTAATTTCTCCCTCCCCTTCACCTTTCCCATTGCATAACCATAAGTTTGTTTTCTAACCTGTGAGTCTGTTTCTGTTTTGTAAATAAGTTCATGTGTATCATTTTTTTAAAATTCCAAATATAAGCATATCATATGATATGTGTCTTTGTCTGACTTACTTCATTTAGTATGATAATCTCCAGGTCCATCCATGTTGCTGCAAATGACATTATTTCATCCTGATGAACATAGATTCAAAAATCCTCAACAAAATACTAGCAAACTGAATCCAACAATACATTAAAAGGATCAGACACCATGATCAAGTGGGATTTATCCCAGGGATGCAAGGATTTTTCAATATCCACAAGTCAATCAATTTGAAACACCACTCAACAAACTGAAGAACAAACACCATATGCATCAATAGATGCAGAAAATGCTTTTAACAATATTCAACATGCATTTATGATAAAAACTTTCCAGAAAGTGGGCATGAAAGGAAATTACCTCAACATAATAAAGGCAATATATGACAAACCCACAACTAACATCATTCTCAATGGTGAAAAGCTGAAAGCATTCCCTCTAAGATCAGGAAGAAGACAAGGATGTCCACTCTCACCACTTTTATTCAACATAGTTTTGGAAGTCCTAGCCACAACAATCAGAGAAGAAAAAGAAAGAAAAGGAATCCAAATTGGTAAAGAAGAAGTAAAATGGTCACAATTTACAGATGACATGATACTATACATAGAAAATCCTAAACATGCTACCAGAAAACTACTAGAGCTCATCAATTCAGTAAAGTTGCAGGATACAAAATTAATACACAGAAATCTGTTGCATTTCTATACACCAACAATGAAAGATCAGAAAGAGAAATTAAGGAAACAATCCCATTTGCCATTTCATCAAAAAGAATAAAATACCTAGGAATAAACCTACCTAAGGAGGCAAAGAACCTATACTCTGAAAACTATAAGATGTTGATGAAAGTAATTGAAGATGACACAAACAGATGGAAAGATATACCATGTTCTTGGATTCAAAGAATCAATATTTTCAAAATGACTATACTACCCAAGACAATCTACAGATTCAATCCAAACCCTATCAAATTACCAATGCCATTTTTCACAGAACTAAAACAAAAAAAAATTTAAATTTGTATGGAAGAACAAAAGACCCTGAATAGCCAAAGAAATCTTGAGAAAGAAAAATGGAGCTGCAGAAATCATGCTTCCTGACTTCAGACTATACTACAAAGCTGCAGTCATCAAAACAGTATGGTACTGGCAGAAAACCAGAAATATTGATCAATGAAATAGAATAGAAAACCCAGAAATAAGCCCACACACCTACATTCAATTAATCAATGACAAAGGAAGCAAGACTATACAATTGGGAAAAGACAGTCTCTTCAATAAATGGTGCTGGGAAAACTGGACAGCTACATGGAAAAGAATCAAAGTAGAACATTCTTCAACACCATACACAAAAATAAACTCAAAATGGATTAAAGACCTAAATGTAAGACTGGATACTATAAAACTCTGAGAGGAAAACATAGGCAGAACACTCTGACATAAATCATAGAAATACATTTTTTGATCCAAGTACTAGAGTAATGAAAATAAGCAATATCTTTTTTGACCCACATTGTATAGTAATGGAAATAAAAACAGAAATTAAAAGATGGGACCTAATTAAACTGAAGTTTCTACACAACAAAGGAAACGATAAACAAGGCAAAAAGACAACCTGCGGAATGGGAAAAAATAATTCCAAATGAATCAACGGACAAAGGGTTAATCTCCAAATTATACAAACAGCTCATGCTGCTCAATATCAAAAAACAAACAACCCAATCAAAAAATGGGCAGAAGACCTAAATAGACATTTCTCCAAAGAAGACATAGAGATGGCCAAGAGGCACATGAAAAGATGCTCAACATCACTAATTATTAAAGAACTCCAACTCAAAACTACAATGAGGTATCACCTCACACAGGTCAGAATGGTCATCACCAAAAAGTCTACAAACAATAAATGCTGGAGAGGCTGTGCATGAAAGGGAACCCTCCTACATTCTTGGTCAGAATGTAAATTGTTACAGCCACTATGGAGAACAGTGTGGAGGTTTCTTCAAGTCTACACCAATGGTTTTTAAACTTGAGTATGCATCAATATCATTTTGAGGGCTAGTTAAAACATTAATTTTTGGGCCCAAACCCTAGTGTTTCTGATTCAGTAAGTCTGCTTTAGGGCCCAATAATTTCCATTTCTAAAAAGCTCCTAGGTGAAACAGATGCTACTGCTCTAGGAACAATACTTTGAGAACCACTGAACCATGTCTTATTACTACCTAATGATTACTAGATACAGAAGAGGCTGCACCAAGTTGGGAAGCTGGACATTAGATTTTTGGTTCACATGTAATTTTGGTAGGCAATTTGTAAGTGGTCTTCTTATGATGACTAAACTTCTAAAGCTGTGTCTCAACATTTTTGGCCTCAGGTGTGGCTAGTGTTTGGAGAGCTATTGAAGAGGGCACCTCTTCTCTCAATTAAGTTTTGAAGAAAAAGAGAAATTATTTTAAAAATCTGTCTAGTTGTGGTATCCTCCATCAAACTCTCCATGTGTGCACTGTAGTTACCTCTGATAGATGCTCAAATGTAATCTCTAAGTAACATGCCTAAGGTGGAGACTACCTAGATATGAAGCACCAATACATGAAATGAGTTTATAGTTCATCATAGGGTACCAACCACATTAATGATGAATCTCACAAGTGAGCCCCTTGTCTGTCCTCTAGAGTCTTTTCTCCATATAGCCTGTCACTCCTCTACGAAGAACCTTGAAAATCACTTCCAGTTACACTCAGAGTAAAAGCAAAAATGCTGTTAATGCCCTATATTTATCGTAGGGCCTACACAAACTGCCTCCCAGCTCTATCTCTAGTATCATCCTCTATCGTTCTATTAACTTTCCTACCTATTCACTGCTTCCTAGCCTCAATAAACTTGCTATTCTTTAAACATACCCATACATACTCATGCTTCAGGACCTTTGGAATTAATGTTTCCTCTATCTGGAATGCACTTTTCTCAAATATACAGATGGTTGGTCCCTCGTTCCATTCAGATATCTGCTTAAATGTCCTGCCAACCTTAAATAAAATGGTTATATCTGCTCAATTTCTTTCATATTCTCAATTGCATTAGAACCTATTTTTGAAAATGATATCCTTTATCATGTGATGTAGCTTAGGAACCTCTTCACACATACACACACACACACACACACACACACACACACACACAGCATTTAAAAGCTATACACTTAGTAAATAACAGTTAGTTCATGACTAAAATACCATTATTGCACTTCTCAGATGGACTTTAATCCAGAAAAAAAAAATTACATGTGGTCACTTACAGTTCTGAGACAAGATGGAATAAATACACTTCTCCCTACTCCTCCTACAAAGTATAGCTTAAAACTCTGGATCTTAAATTTAAGAAAAATTTTAAAAATTAAAAAAAAAATGAGAAGATGCACTTTTAAAGTGTAGAAGAAAGAAGGTGGGGTTGAAAATATTTTAAGAAATAATGGCTAAATTTTTCTGAAATTTGACAAAAACCACAAAACAACATATTCAAGAAGCTGAGAGAATGACAATCAGGATAACCCAAAGGAGTCATTATAGTCAAATTTTGAAGATTTAAGAGAAAGAAAAATTCATGAAAGCAACAAAATAAATATGGAACCTCATCTGTAAGAGAGAAACAATGAAAATGAGAGTAGATTTCTTATTAAAAAGCATGGGGTCCAGATGGAAGTGGCATATTTTTCAAATGCTGAAGGAAAATAACTGACAACCCAGAATTTTATACCCAGCAAAAATATGCTTCAGAAAGGTATGATTTTAAAAACTACCTCCCAAATAAATCTCCATACCCAGATGGATTCACAGAAGAATTTTATCAAACGTTTAAGAATTAGCCCTAATTCTATACATAAAAAACATACAAAAGAATAAAACACACTGGTAAATGTGAAAAATATATACTCAGATTTAGAAAGATTGAACAGTGTTAAAATATAAAGCTACTAAAATGTGTTAAGAAATAGACAACATAAAAAGAGGTAAATTCAAAAAAATATAAGACAGGATTAAAGGATGTAATCTTTGTAGGCAATTGAAGATAATTTGATATGAGCATAAAATTGTATTATCCATGGGATATTTTATGTAAGCCCCATGTTAACCACAAAACAAACAAACAAAAAAAAACATAATAGATTTAGGAAAGGAAAAAAAGGGGAGAGGAGAAACAGAGCAAACTACAAGGGAAAATCATCAATGTAGAAAAGTAGGCCAAAATAGAGAGGAAAGTAATAAAATACCTAGGAATAAAACTACCTAAGAATGGGGGTGGAGACAAGATGGCATACTAGGAGGATGCAGAGTTCGCATCTCTGCACAACTAGGGCACCTACCAGGCACCGGTGGGGGACCATGGACACATAAGAGGACAGGAGGAACCCCCAGCAACCAGCTTGCGGGATCATGGTACCCAGGCTAGAGGTCAGGTCCAAGCTCCTGTGGTGGGAGCTACAAGTCCAAAACGCTGGACTAACAGAGAAACTCAGACCCCAGGGAATATCAATAGGAGTGAGGCCTCTCAGAGGTCCTCATCTCAGCACCAAAAACCAGCTCTATCCAACTGCCTGAAAACTCCAGTGCTGGACATCTCAGGCCAAACAACCAGTAAGACAGGAATACAGAAACACCCATCAAAAAAAAAAATGAAACGACAAAAAAATTTGTTACAGAAGAAGGAGCAAGGTAAAAATCTACAAAACCAAATAAATGAAGGTGAAATAGGCAACATACCTGAAAAAGAATTCAGAGTAATCATAGTAAAGATGATCCAAAATCTCGGAAACAGAATGGAGAAAAATACAAGAAACATTGAACAAGGATCTAGAAGAAATGAAGAGCAAACAAACAGTGATGAACAACATAATTACAGAAATTAAAAATATTCTAGAAGGAATCAATAACAGAATAACTGGAGAAGAACGAATAAGTGACCCTGAAGATAAAATGGTGGAAATAACTGCCAGAGAACAGAATAAAGAGAAAAGAATGAAAAGAATTGAGGACAGTCTCAGAGACCTTTGGGAAAACATTAAAAGCACAAACATTCGAATTACAGGGGTCCCAGAAGAAGAAGAGAAAAAGAAAGGGTCTGAGAAAATATTTGAGGATATTATAGTTGAAAACTTCCCTAACAAGGGAAAAGAAATAGTCAATCAAGCCCAGGAAACACAGAGAGTACCATACAGGATAAACCCAAAGAGAAACATGCTGAGGCTTATATTAATCACACTATCAAAAATTAAATAAAAAGAAAAAATATTGAAAGCAGCAAGGGAAAACAACAAATAATATGCAAGGGAATCCCCATAAGGTTAACAGCTGATCTTTCAGCAGAAACTCTGCAAGCCAGAAGGGAGTGGCAGGACATATTTAAAGTGATGAAAGGGAAAAACCTACAACCAAGATAACTCTACCCAGCAAGGATTCATTCAGACTCGACAGACAAATTAAATCTTTACAGATAAGCAAAAGTTAAGAGAATTCAGCACCACCAAACCAGCTTTACAACAAATGCTAAAGGAACTTCTCTAGGCAGGAAACACGAGAAGGAAAAGACCTACAATAACAAAACAAATGCCATCAAGAAAAAGGTAATAAATAAGGAAACACAAGCTTTACATGACACATTAAACAAGATGGACTTAATTGAAATTTATAGGACATTCCATCCAAAAAAAAAAAAACAGAATACACTTTCTTCTCAAGGGTTCATGGAACATTCTTCGGGATAGATCATATAGTGGGTCACAAATCAAGCCTTCGTAAATTTAAGAAAATTGAAAATGTATTAAGTATCTTTTCCGAACACAATTCTGAGACCAGATAATAATTACAGGTAAACAATTGTTAAAAATACAAACACATGGAGGCTAAAAAATATGCTACTAAATAACCAAGAGATCACTGAAGAAATAAAAGAGGAAATCAAAAAATACATAGAAACAAATGACAGTGAAAACGTGACCACCCAAAACTTATGGGATACAGGAAAAGCAGTTCTTATAGGGAAGTTTATAGCAATACAATCCTACCTCAAGAAAAAAGAAACATCTCAAATAAACAACCTAAACCTACACCTAAAGCAATTAAGGAACAAAGAAAAAAAAAAAAGAAACCCAAAGTTAGCAGAAGGAAAGAAACCATAAAGATCAGATCAGAACTAAATTGAAAAGAAATGAAAGCAACAATAAAAAAGATCAATAAAACTAAAAGCTGGTTCTTTGAGAAGATAAACAAAATTGAAAAACCATTAGCCAGACTCATCAAGAAAAAAAGGGAAAAGACTCAAATCAATAGAATTAGAAATGAAAAAGGAGAAATAACAACTGACACTGCAGAAATACAAAGGATCATGAGAGATTACTACAAGCACCTATATGCCAATAAAATGGACAACCTGGAAGAAATGGACAAATTCTTAGAAAAACACAATCTTCCGAGACTGAAACTGGAAGAAGTAGAACATATAAACAGACCCAAGAAGAGCACTGAAATTGAAACTGTAATTAAAAATCTTCCAACAAACAAAATGCCAGGACAAGATGACTTCACAGGCGAATTCTATCAAACATTTACAGAAGAGCTAACACCTATCCTTCTCAAACTCTTCCAAAATATAGCAGAGAGAGGAACACTCCCAAACTCATTCTACGAGGCCACCATCACCCTGATACCAAAACCAGACAAAGGTGTCAAAAGAAAAACTACAGGCCTCTGATGAACATAGATGCAAAAATCCTCACAAAATACTAGCAAACAGAATCCAACAGCACATTTAAAGGATCATACACCATGATCAAGTGGGGTTTACCCCAGGAATGCAAGGATTCTTCAATATATGTAAATCAATCAATGTGAGACACCATATTAAAAAATTGAAGAATAAAAACCATACGATCTTCTCAATAGATGCAGGAAAACCTTTTGACAAAATTCAACACCCATTTATGATAAAAACTCTCCAGAAAGTAGGCATAGAGGGAACCTACCAGAATACAATAAAGGCCATATATGACAAACCCACAGCCAACATCATTCTCAATGGTGAAAAATTGAAACCATTTCCTCTACGATCAGGAACAGGACAAGGTTGCCCACTCTCACCACTATTATTCAACATAGTTTTGGAAGTTTTAGCCACAGCAATCAGAGAAGAAAAAGAAATAAAAGGAATCCAAATTGGAAAAGAAGAAGTAAAGCTGTCACTGTTTGCAGATGACATGATACTGTATATAGATAATCCTAAACATGCTACCAGAAAACTACTAGTGCTTATCAGTGAATTTGGTAGAGTAGCAGGATACAAAATTAATGCACAGAAATCTCTTGCATTCCTATACACTAATGATGAAAAAACTGAAAGTGAAATCAAGGATACATTCCCATTTACCATTGCAACAAAAAGAATAAAATACCTAGGAATAAACCTACCTAAGGAGACAAAAGACATGTATGCAGAAAACTATAAGACACTGATGAAAGAAATTAAAGAGGATACAAACAGATGGAGAGATATACCATGTTCTTGGATTGGAAGCATCAACATTGTGGAAATGACTATACTACCCAAAGCAGTCTACAGATTCAGTGCAATCCCTATCACACTACCAATGACATTTTTTACAGAACGAGAATAAAAAAATTTCACAATTTGTATGGAAACACCTAAGACCCCGAAGAGCCAAAGCAATCTTGAGAAAGAAAAATGGAGCTGGAGGAATCAGGCTCCCGGTCTTCAGAGTATAATACAGAGCTACTGTAATCAAGACAGTATAGTACAGGCACAATACAGAAATATAGATCCATGGAACAAGATAGAAAGCCCAGAGATAAACCCACGCACATAAGATCACCTTGTCTTTCATAAAGGAGGCAAGAGTATACAATGGAGAAAAGACAGCCTCTTCAATAAATTGTGCTTGGAAAACTGGACAGCTACATGTAAAAGAATGAAATTAGAACACTGCCTAACACCATACACAAAAATAAACTCAAAATAGATTAAGGACCTAAATGTAAGGCCAGACACTATAAACCTCTTAGAGGAAAACATAGGCAGAACACACTATGACATAAATCACAGCAAGATCCTTTTGACCCACCTCCTAGAGAAATAGAAATAAAAACAAAAATAAACAAATGGGACCTAATGAAACTTAAAAGCTTTTGCACAGTGAAAGAAACCTTGAACAAGACGAAAATAAAACCCTCAGAAAGGGAGAGAATATTTGCAAACAAGGCAACTTAGGAAGGATTAATCTTCATAATATACAAGCAGCTCATGCAGCTCAATATCAAAAATACAAAAAACCCAATCCAAAAATGGGCAGAAGACCTAGATAGACATTTCTCCAAAGAAGATATAGAGATTGCCAACAACCACATGAAAAGATGCTCAACATTGCTAATCATTAGAGAAATCCAAATCAAAACTGCAATGAGGTATCACCTCACACTGGTCAGAATGGCCATCATCAAAATATCTACAAACACTAAATGCTGGAGAGGGTGTGGAGAAAAGGGAACCCTCTTGCACTCTTGGTGGGTATGTAAACTGATACAGCCACTGTGGAGAACAGTATGGAGGTTCCTTAAAAAACTAAAAATAGAACTACCATATGACCCAGCAATCCCACTACTGGGCATATACCCTGAGAAAACCATAATTCAGAAAGAGTCATGTACCATAATGTTCATTTCAGCACTATTTACAATAACCAGGACATTGAAGCAACCTAAGTGTCCATCGACAGATGAATGGATAAAGAAAATGTGGCACATATATACAATTGAATATTACCCAGCCATAAAAAGAAACGAAATTGAGGTCTTTGTAGTGAGGTAGATGGACCAAGAGTCTGTCATACAGAGTGAAGTAAGTCAGAAAGAGAAAAACAAATTACTTATGCTAACACATATATATGGAATCTAAAAAAATATATATGGTTCTGAAGAACCTAGTGTCAGGACAGGAATAAAGACACAGATGTAGAGAATGGACTTGAGGACATGGGGAGGGGGAAGAATAAGCTGGGACAAAGTGAGAGAGTGGCATGGACTTATATATTCTACCAAATGTAAAATAGCTAGCTAGTGGGAAGCAGCCGCATAGCACAGGGAGATCAGGTCAGTGTTTTTTGATCACCTAAAGTGGTGGGATAGGGAGAGTGGGATGGAGGTGCAAGAGAGAGGAGATATGGGGATATATTTATATGTATAGCTGATTCACTTTGTTATAAAGCAGAAACTAACACACCATTGTAAAGCAATTATACTACAATAAAGATGTTAAAAAAAGTTTTTATATGCCTGTGTGTGTGTGTATATATATGTGTATATATATGCATATATATAAATACACATATATATATCAATAATTACTTTATGTGCAAATGGATTGAATTCAGAAGTCAAATGTCACACAGTGGCTAGATGGATAAAATACCGTGAACCAACTATATGCTGCCTACAGGAGACTGATTTCAGCTTTATCACCACACATAGGCTCAAAATGAGGTTATAGGATAAGATATGCAGGTGGAAGCCACATGAAAGTAGCTTTCACCAAACTTATACAAGACAAAGTCTTTAAGCTCAAAATGGCAGCAAGTTACAAAGAATATCATTATATAATGATAAAGTGGTCAATATATTATCAGGAACATATAAAAATCATAAATATATATGCAGCCAATAGTGAAGACGCAAATTACACTAAGCAAATACTAAGTCTGAAGGGAAAATTAGAAAACAATACAGTAATAAGAGGGGAAATCAATACCTCACCTTCAGGAATAGATCAGCCAGACAGTAAATCTACAAGGAAATGTTCCACCTGAATCATAAATTAGACAAATTGGACCTTACAGGCACATATAGAACATTCTTTCTAACAGCAGAAGAATATACTTTCTTCTCAAGTGCACATGGAACATTCTATGGAATGGCTCATATAATAAGACAAAACAGTTCTTAGCAAACTTAAGAAGATAAACATACCAATTTTCTTTTATAAACAGAATGGTATGAAACTAGAGATCAATAACAGGAGCAAAGCTGAAAAATCTACACATATGTGAAAAGTAAACAACATATGTCTGAACAACCAATGGATTGAATAAGAACTTAAATAGAATTTTTTTTTAAAAATTCAAAATAAATGATATTTGAAAAACAACATAACCAATTTTGTGGAATGCTGCAAAAGCACTGAAAGGAAAGATATATGTTCCAATGTATGCCTATATTAAGCATTTAGAAAGATCTCAAATAAACAATCGAACTTTAAACTTCAAGGAAGTAGAAAAAGAAAAATAAATTAAGCCCAAAGTTAGCAGAGGAAGGAAATAATAAAGATCAGAGTGGAAATAAATTGAGAAGTCAAAAAAATAGAAAAGATTTACAAAACTAAGAAGTTTTTGAAAAGATAAACAAAATTGAGAAACATTTGGCTAGACTACCAAGAAAAATGAGCAGACTCAAATAAAATCTGAATTTAAAAAGGAGACATTACAACTGATACTACAGAAATGCATAGGGTCATAAGAGACTACTATGAACAATTATATGTCAACAAATTAGATAACTTAGTAGAAATGAATATATTCATAGAAACAAAGAACCTCCAAAACTGAATCAGGAAGAAAAAGAAAAGCAAAAAAGACAAATAATTACTAAATGTATTGAATCAGTAATCAAAAACCTCAACACAGAAAACCTCAGGAGAAGACAGCTTCACTGATGAACTCAACCAAACACTTAAAGAAAAATTAATGCCAATCTTTTTCAAACTCTTCTGAAAAAATAAATAGGAGAGAACACATTCAAACTAATTATTTGAGGCCAGAATTACTCTTCTACCAAAGCCAGATAAGAACATTATAAAAAAGAAAACTATAGACCAATATAACTGATGGGTATCGATGCAAAAATTCTCAACAAAATATTGGCAAACTGAATTTAAAAACACATTAAAAGGTCCATGACCAAATGTGATTTATCCCTGGGGTACAAGAAAGGTTCAACAAATGAAAATCAATAAATGTGATGCATCATATTGATAGAATAAAAGATAAAATCACATGATCATCTCAATAGATGCAGAAAAAGCATTTGGCAAATGCATCATCCTTTCATGATAAAGACACTCAACAAATTGATTATAGAATGAAAAAGTCTCAACATTACAAAGGCCAAATACCAGAAACCCACAGGTAACATTATACTCAATGGTGAAAAATTGAAAGCTTTTCCTCTAAGATCAGGAGCAAGACAAGGATGCACACTGTCAACACTGTTATTCATGTAGTACTGGAAGACCCAGCTACAGCAATTAGGCAAGACAAAGAAACAAAAGGCATCTAAATAGGAAAGAAAGAACTAGAATTGTCTGTATTTGCAGAAGATTCAATTTATTATAGAAAATTACAAAGCCTCAAAGGAAAAAAAATGTTTTAATTACTAAAGGAATTCAGTAACGTTGCAACATATAAAATCAACCTATGGAAATCAGCTGCATTTCTATGCAATAACAATAAAACATGAGAAAGAAATAAAGAAAACTATCCCAGGGGGCTTGAAATGCTGGAATAGGAAGATCCTGAGCTCACAGACACACCAAATCTACAACTACATATAAAAAAATATCTTGGAGAATGACCAGAAGACTAGTAGATCAGAGTTTCTACAGCTAAGGATATTTTTAAAAGGCCACATTGAAATGGTTAAGAGCACAGAGATGAGGTCTAGTCAGAGCCCAAACCCTGGTGCAGCAACAAAAGCAGGAGGGATAACACAACCATGAAGATTGCCCCTGAGGAGAAAGATGTCCAAAATTCAGGGGATCTGCATTGGGAAGTTGAGCCATTGGGATCTGCACTGTGGACCTGCACCAGGAAGATGAGCCTTGTCTGATTTTGAAAACCAGTCCCAAGGTCCTGTACTGGGAAGATGAGCAGGGACTTGGTGGAACTTTTTCTGGGGATGGAAATGCTGGTGGGTGCAATTTTTTTTTTTTTTTACTCTCCTTTCCCATAGATGGCCTGGCACTGGCAGGCGCCATTTCTGTCACTCTCCATCTACATAGTTAATAATGTGCACTAGCATTCCCTTGCAGACCAGCTCTGCCCACTCTCACTGGCCTCTCTGAAGCAGCAGTTCCCCACACCATCTGATGGGCTGCCTCACCTGGCACCAGCAGCAACTCCAACCAGCTACTGCCCTTAAACACCTGATGGGCCACCTAGGATGGCACCACTGATCTTCCAAAGATGCTACTGCCCCATCCTACCTGATGCTCAGCCCCAGCCTGCACCAGCATCCTTCCAAAGTGGTTCTTACAACCTTGCCCCCCAGTGCACCAGAAACAGTTATGGCCACATCTTGTGGCCAGCCAGTTTGGGGTCCAACACTGCCCATCAGTATGCCACAGCACTCGAGGTCCAACCACAACAGGAGGGCACAAACAGCCCACACAGTGGATATTCCTGGAGCACCTAGCTCTGGTGACCGGGGAGGTTGTGCCACTGAGCCCCAAATGACAGCTTCAACATAAGGACACTCTTTCAAGACCATAAGTTATAGCTGATCTATATAATACATACAAACAAACACAGAACTAGACAAAATGAGGAGACAGAGAAATACCTTCCAAACAAAAGAAACAAACAAAACCTAAGACAAAAAACTAAAGAAAAAGGAGGTAAGCAATTTACCAAATAAAGAGTTCAAAGAAATAGTCATAAAGACGGTTACCAAACTCAGGAGAGAAATGGATTAATTCAGTGAGAACTTTTAAAAAAGAGAAAGTATTAAAAAGAAAGAATCAGAACTGAAGAACGCAATAACTGAAATGAAAAATATGAAAGAATCAACAACAGATAGAGGATGCAGAAGAATGGATCAGTGATCTCAAAGAGAGGACAGTGGAAATCACCCAACTGGAAAAGAAAAAAAACTGTTTTGAAAGGAGTATTACTTAAGGGACCTCTGAGATAACATCAAGCATACTAATCTTCACATTATAGGGGCCCCAGAAGGAGAAGAGAGAGAAAGAGACAGAAAACAAACACCAATGGAGAAGTACAAAGGATCATGAGTTTGCCACAAACAATTATAAGCCAACAAATTGAACAACCTATAAGAAATGGATAAATTCCTAGAAACATACAAACTTCTAAGACTGAATCAGGAAGAAAAAGAAAATCTGAACAGACAAATCACTAATAAGGAAATTGAATTAGTAATTTAAAAAATCCCAATGAACAGAAGTCCAAGATCAGATGGGTGACCTCACAGGAGAATTCTACCAAACATTTAAAGAAGAGTTAACACCTATCCTTCTTAAACTATTCCCAAAAATTGAACAGGAAGGAACACTTTCAAACTCATTCTACAAGGCCACCATTACACTGAAATCAAAACCAGATAAGAATGTCACAAAAAATTATGGGTCAATATCCCTGATGAACAAAGATACAAAAGTCCTCAACAAATTGTTAGGAAATCAAATTCAACCATGAATTCAAAGGATCATACACCATGGTCAAGTGGGATTTATTCTAGGGATTCAAGCATGGTTTACCATCTGCAAATCACTCTCTGTGATACACCCCATTAACAAAATTAAGGATAAAAATCATATGCTCATCTCAATAGGTGCAGAAAAAGCATTTGACAAAATTCAACATCCTTTTACGACAAAAAATCTCAAAAAATGGTTATGGAAGGAATGTATCTTAACATAATAAAAGCCATAAATGGCAAACCCACAGCTAATATAATAATGGTGAAATGCTGGAAGCCTTTCCTCTAAGATCAGGAACAAGACAAGGATGCCCACTCTTGACACTTTTATTCATCATAGTGTTGGAAGTCCTAGCCACAACAGTCAGGCAAAAAAAAAAAAGAGATAAAAGTGATCCAAATTAGAAAGGAAAAAGTAAAACTGTCATTATTTGCAGATGACATGATACTATATATAGAAAACCTTAAAGATTTCACCAAAAACAAAATGAGAAGTAAAAAATGAATTGGTGAAGTTGCAGGATACAAAATCATTATACAGAAATCTGTTGTATTTCTATATACTAATAATGAACTATCAGAAAGAGAAATTAAGAAAACAATTCCATTTACAATTGCATGAAAATGAATAAAACACCTAGGAATAAATGTAACCAAGGAGGTAAAAAATCCATACTCTGAAAACCCTAAGACACTGATGAGTGAAACTGAAGATAGCACAAATAAGTGGGAAGATATACTCATGTATTGGAGGAATTAATACTATTAAAATGTCTGTAGTACCCAAAGAAATGTACAGATTCAATGCAATTTCTGCAAAATATAATGGCAATTTTCATGGAACTGGAAAAAGTAATCATAAAATAGGTATTAAAACACAAAAGTCCCTGAATAGCCTAAACAATCTTGAAAAAGAACATGTCATTCTCCCTGATTTCAAACTGTACTACAAAGCTATAGTATTTGAAACAGTATGGCACAAAACACATATATCAATGGACCAGAATAGAGAATGCAGGAATAAGCCCATCCTTATATGGTCATTCAATTTACAACAAAGGACCCAAGACTATACAGTGAGGAAATATAGTCTCTAAACTAAATAGTGTTGGGAAAACTGGACAGCTACATGCAAAAGAATAAAACTGGAACAATTCTTACACCGTATATAAAAATAAGCTCAAAAGGGATTAAAGACTTAAGTGTAAGACTGTAACCATAAAACACCTAGAAGAAAACATAGCCAGTATGCTTTTTGACGTCAGTCTTAACAATATTCTTTTGGATCTGTCTTCTCAGTCAAGGGAAACAAAAGCAAAAATAAACAAATGAGATCACATCAAACTAAAAAGTTTTTGCACAGCAAAGGAAACCATCAACAAAACAAAAAGGCAACCTACCTAGGTGGAGAAGGTATTTGCAATTGATATATCCAATAAGGAGTCAATTTCCAAAATATATAAAGAACTCATAAAACTCAATATCAAAAAACAAACCAAAAAAAATCTGATTTAAAATGCACAGAGGAACTGAACAGACATTTTTCCAAGGAAGAATTACAGATGGCCAACAGACACATGAAAAGATGCTCAACATCACTAATCATCAGGAAAATGCAAATCACAACTACAATGAGATATCATCCCATACCTATCACAGTGGCTATTATGAAATAGACAACAAAAAACAAGTTTTGGCCAGAATGTGAATAAAAGTGAAGGGTCATGCAGTGTTGGTGGAAATGTAAATTGGTGCAGTCATTATTGAAAACAGTATGGATGTTCCTCAAAAACTTAAAAATAGAACTACCATATAATCCAGCAATTCCACTTCTGGGTATTTATCAAAAGAAAATTAAAACGCTGATTGAAAGATATATAAATTCATATGTTTATTGGCAGCATCACTTACCACAGCCAAGATATGGAAGCAACCTAAGTGTTCATCAGTAGGTGAATAAATAATGAAGATGTGGTATGTGTGTATGTGTTTGTATATCTATGTATCTATCTATCATCTATCTATCTATCTATCTATCTATCTATCTATCTATCTATCTATCTATCTATCATCTATCTCTATATATCTATACATATATAACAATATTACTTGGCCATTAAAATGAATGAGACATTGTCATTTATGACAACATTGATGGACCTAGAGGAAATAAGTGAAATAAGCCATATAAGTCAGACAGAGAAAGACAAATATTATATAATTTTACTCATATGTGGAATTTAAGAATCCAAACAAACAGAAACAGACTCATAGATACAGAGAACAAATTTATGTTCATCAGAGGGGAGGGATGGGGGGTTGAGTGAAATGGGTGAGAGGGATTAAGAGGCACAAACTTCCAGTTATAAAATTAATAAGTTGTGGTGATGTAATGCACAGCATAGGGAATATAATCAATAATATTGCAATATTTTCTTTCACCAGACTAATTTAATATTGTATGTCAATTATACTTTCAGTAAAAATGATTTTTAAAAACTTTATACAAAGCTACAGTGATCAATCAGTGTCAATCAATTGGTGTCAAGGATAAACACAGAGACGAATGGGATAAGATTGAAGTCTAGAAAAATGAGCAGTAACAAGTAAGTAACAAGTAACAAATGAACAATAACAAGTGTTGGAGAGAGTATGAGGAAATTGGAGCCCTCATACATTGGTGATGGAAATGTAAAATGGTACAGCTGCTGTGGAAAATAGTTTGTCAGAGAACGACAAATAGTGTATGATCTTATTTGTATAATGTAAAAAACCAAAACTCTTAGAAACAGAGTAGATTGGTGGTTGTCAGGATATGGGGTATGGGGGAAATGAGGTGAGGTTTGTCAAAGGGTACAGACTTCCAGTTAGAAGATGAATACGTTCTAGGGATCTAATGTATAGCATGGTGATTGTAGTTTATAATACTATATTATATACTTGAAAGTTGCTAAGAGAGAACATCTTAAATGTTCTCACAACAAAAAAGAAATGGTCATTACGTGATGTGACAGAGATAATAGCTAGTGCTAAGGTGGTAATCTTTTTGAAATATAAGGGTATAAAACCAATACGTTGTACACCTCATAATAAAGCTAGTGAAAAAGAGGATGCCAAAACAAAATATGGACTGGGAGAAAATATATGCAAACCATATTTACAGAATATAGAAAGCTCTCTGAAAACTCAACAGTAAAATATTAAACAAACAGTCCAATTAGAAACTGGGCAAAAGACATAAAAAGACATTTCATCATAGAAGACATAGAGTTATCAAATAAGAATATGAAAAGATTTTTAATATTGTTAGCTATTAAGTAAATGCAAATTAAGACTATGATTAGGCATCCCGATATACCTATTAGAACAACCAAAATTCAAAATATTGACAATACCAAATGCTGAGGAAGATATGGGGAAACTACATCTCTTGTAAATTGCTGGTGGGAATGTAAAATTGTACAGTCACTCTGGAAATTAGCTTATCAGTTTCTTTAAAGTAAATATATACTTACGCTATGACCCAGCAATTGTACTCCTTGGCATTTATCCCAGAGAAATGAAAACTTATGTCCACAAAAAGCCTGTATAAGTGTGTCCATAGCAGCTTTATTTGTAATAGCCCCAAACTGGTATCAACCCAGTTAATTTTGTGTAGGGGGTGGACTAGTTTCATTATTTTGCATGTGGCTGCCCAGTTTTCACAACATGATTTATTGAAAAGACAACACTTGCCCAATTGTATATTTACCTCCTTTATTGTAAATTAATTGACCATATAAGGGTGGGCTTATTTATGGGTTCTCTATTTTGTTCCATTTGTCTATGTGACTATTTTTCTGCCAATATCATACTGTTTTGACTACTATAGCTTTGTAATATAGTTTGAAATCAGGGAAAGTGATTCCTTAAGGTTTGTTCTTAAGATGGCTTTAGCTATTCAGGGTCTTTTGTGGTTCTATACAATGTTAAAATTGTTTGTTCTGTTTCTGTGAAAAATACTGTTGGAATTTTGATAGGGATTGCATTCAATTTGTATATTGCTTTGGGTAAAATAGAAATTTTAACAATATTAATTCTTCCAATCCAAGAGCACAGAATATCTTTCCATTTATTTGTGTCTTCAATTTCTTTCATTCATGACATAGATTTCAGTGTACAGATCTTTCCCCTCCTTGGTTAACTTTATTCCTAGGTATTTTATTCTTTTTTATGCGATTGTAATTGTATTTTTTTCTTAATTTCTCCTTCTGATATTTTGTTGTTAGTGTATAGAAATGCAGCTAATTTTTGTACATTGGTTTAGTACCCTGCCAGTTTCCTGAATTTGTTGATTATTCTAACAGTTTTGGTGGAACTTTTTGGGATTTCTCTATATAGAACCATGTCATCTGCAAATAGTGACAATTTTACATCTTCCTTTCCAACTTGATGCCTTTTTTTCTTACCTAATTGCTATAGCAAGGATTTCCAATACTATGTAGAATAACAGTGGGAAGAGAGGACATCCTTGTGTTGTTCCTGATCTTGGAGGAACAGTTACAGCTTTTCACCATCGAGTATGATGTTAGCTATGGGCTAGTCATATGTGGCTTTTATAATGTTAAGGTACATTCCCTCTATACCCACTTTGTTGATAATTTTTATCATAAATGAATGTTGAATTCTGTCAAATTATTTTACTGCACCTATTGAGATGATCATATGATTTTTATCATTCATTTTGTTAATGTGGTGTATCACATTGATTGATTGACATATGTTGAAACATCATTGCATCCGTGGAATAAATCAACATTGATTATGGTGTATGATCCTTTGAATGTATAGTTTAATGTGGTTAGCTAATATTTTGTTGAGTATTTTTGCATCTATATTCATCAGAGATATTAGCCTGTAATTTTATTTTTTTGGTGTGTGATACCACACAAAAAAACCAGATACCTTGTCTGGTTTTGGTATCAGGGGAATGCTGACCTCATAATAATGAGTTTGAAAGTGTTCCCTCCTCTTCATTTTTGAAGACTTTGAGACTTTACACGTTCGGTAGAAAACACCAGTGAAGTCATCTGGTCCTGGACTTTTGTTTGCTGGGAGGCTTTTCATTACTGATTCAATCTCCTTCTAAATCAGTATATTTATATTCTATTTCTTCCTGATTCAGTCATGAAGATTATGTTTCTAAGAATGTATCCATTTCTTCTAGGTTGTCCAGTTTGTTGACTTATAGCTGTTCAAAATATTCTCTTATAACGTTTTGTATCTCTGTGATATCCATTGTAATTTCTTCTCTTTTCTGGCCTTACTTATCTGAGCCTTCTATCTTTTTTCTTAGTAAGTCAACCTAAAGAGTTATCTATTTTGTTTAGCTTTTCAAAAAACAGTTCATAGTTTTACTGATCTTTTCTATTCTCTTTTTAGGCTCTATTTCATTTATATCAGCTCCAATTTTTATTATTTCCTTCCTCCACTAACTTTGGACTTCATTTGTTCTTTTTTTTTCTCAAGTTCTTTAGGTCTAAAGTTAGATTATTTATTTGAGATTTTTCTTGTTTCTTGGGGTAGTCCTGTATTTCTACAAACTTCCCTCTAAGAACTGCTTTTGCTGCATCTAACAGATTTTGGTATATCATATGACCATTTTCATTTGTCTCTGGATACCTTTAGATTTCTCCTTTTTGCTACATTGTTCAGGCATGTTGTTAATCTCCACATATTGGTGATTTTTTAGGCTTTTTTTCATATAATTGATTTCTAGTTCTATGCCACAGTTGTCCCAAATGATGCATGATATGATTTCAGTCTTCTTGGGTTTATTAAGACTTGTTTGGTGGCACAACGTGTGATATAACCTGGAGAATGTTCACTGTGTACAAGAATAATGTGTATTCTGCTGCTTTAGATAGAATGTTCTGTATATAACTATTAATTCAATCCATTCTAATGTGTCATTTAAGGCTGATGTTTACTTAATGATTTTCTGTCTGGATCCTTTATCCATTGATGTAAGTGAGATGTTAAAGTCACCTTCTATTAACATATCAATGTCAAATTCTCCCTTTAGGTCAGTTAATATTTGCTTTATATACTGTGGTGTTCCTATGTTGGGTGCATATATATTTTAAAATGTTGTGTCTTCTTCTTTGACTTACTCCTTTATCATTATGTAATGCCCCTTTGGTCTTTTACTACGTCCTTGTTTAAAGTCTATTTTGTCTGATATGAGTATACCTACATCACCTTTCTTTTCATTTCCAACGGCATGATATATCTTTTTGTATCCCATCACTTTTTTTTTATTTTATTAATTTAAATTTATTCGATTTTTTATTTTTGAGTGTGTGTTAGTTTCTGCTTTATAACAAAGTGAAACAGCTATACATATACATACATCCCCATATCTCCTCACTCTTGTGTCTCCCTCACACCCTCCCTATCCCACACCTACAGGTGGTCACAAAGCACCAAGCTGATCTCCCTGTGCTATGTGGCTGCTTCCCACTAGCTATCTATTTTACATTTGGTAGTGTATATATGTACATAACATTCTCTCATTTCATCCCAGCTTACCCATCCCCCTGCCTGTGTCCTCAAGTCCATTCTCTACATCTGTGTCTTTATTCCTGTCCTGCCCCTAGGCTCTTCAGAACAATTTTTTTCTTTTAGATTCCATATATACATGTTAGCATGAGATATTTGTTTTTCTTTTTCTGACTTGATTCATGCTGTATGACACACTAGGTCCATCCACCTCATTACAAATAACTCAATTTCATTTATTTTTATGGCTGAGTAATATTCCATTGTATATATGTGCCACATCTTCTTTACCCATTCATCTGTCGATTGACACATAGGTTACTTCCATGTCCTGGCTATTGTAAATAGAGTTTCAATTAACAGTGTGGTACATGATTCTCTCTGAATTATGGTTTTCTCAGGGTACATGCCGAGTAGTTGGATTGCTGGGTGGTATGGTAGTTCTATTTTTACTTTTTATTAGGAACATCCATACTGTTCTCCATAGTGTCTGTATCAATTTACATTCCCATCAACAGTGCAAGAGGGGTCCCATTTATCCACACCCTCTCCAGCATTTATTGTTTCTAGGTTTTTGATGATGGCCTTTCTGACTGGTGTGTGGTGATACCTCATTGTAGTTTTGATTTGAATTTCTCTAATGATTAGTGATGTTGAGCATCTTTTCATGTGTTGGTTGGCAATCTCTATGTCTTCTTTGGAGAAAGGTCTATTTAGGTGTTCTGCCCATTTTGGGATTGGGTTTTTTGTTTTTTTGATACTGAGCTGCTTGAGCTGCTTGTAAATTTTGGAGATGAATCCTTTGTCAGTGGCTTCATTTGCAAATATTTTCTCCCATTCAGAGGGTTGTCTTTTCATCTTGTTTATGCTTTCCTTTTCTGTGCAAAAGCTTTTAAGTTTCATTAGGTCCTATTTGTTTATTTTTGTTTTTATTTCCATTTCTCTAGGGGGTGGGTCAAAAAGGATCTTGCTGTGATTTGTGTCATAGAGTGTTCTGCCTATGTTTTCCTCTAAGAGTTTTATAGTGTCTGGCCTTACATTTAGGTCTTTAATCCATTCTGAGTTTATTTTTGTGTATGGTATTAGGGAGTGTTCTAATTTCATTCTTTTACATGTAGCTGTCCAGATTTCTCAGCACCACTTATTGAAAGGCTGTCTTTTCTCCCTTGTATATTCTTGCCTCCTTTATCAAAAATAAGGTGACCATATGTGCTTGGGTTTATCTCTGGGCTTTCTATCCTGTTCCATTGATCTATATTTCTGGTTTTGTGCCAGTACCATCCTGTCTTGATTACTGTAGCTTTGTAGTGTAGTCTGAAGTCAGCAAGCCTGATTCCTCCATCTCCGTTTTTCTTCCTCAAGATGGATTTTGCTATTCAGGGTCTTTTGTGTTTCCATACAGCTTGTGAAATCTTTTGTTCTAGTTCTGTGAAAAATGCCATTGGTAGTTTGATAGGAATTGCATTGAATCTGTAGATTGCTTTGGGTAGTAGAGTCATTTTTACAATGTTGATTCTTCCAATCCAAGAACATGGTATATCTCTCCATCTGTTTGTATCAGCTTTAATTTCTTTCATCAATGTCATATGGTTTCTGCATACAGGTCTTTTGTCTCCTTTTGTAGGTTTATTCCTACATATTTTATTCTTTATGTTGCATTGGTAAATGGGAGTGTTTCCTTAATTTCTCTTACAGATTTTTCATCATTAGTGTATAGGAATGCAAGAGATTTCTGTGTATTAATGTTGTATCCTGCTACTTTACCAAATTCATTGATTAGCTCTTGTAATTTTCTGATAGTGTCTTTAGGATTCTCTATGTATAGTATCATGTCATCTGCAAACAGTGACAGATTTACTTCTTCTTTTCCGATTTGGATTCTTTTTATTTCTTTTTCTTCTCTGATTGCTGTGGTTAAAACTTCCAAAACTATGTTGGATAATAGTGGTGAGAGTGGACAACCTTGTCTTGTTTCTGATCTTAGTGGAAATGGTTTCAGTTTTTCACCATTGAGAATGATGTTGGCTGTGGGTTTGTCATACAGGGCCTTTATTATGTTGAGGAAAGTTCCCTCTATGCCTACTTTCTGGAGATTTTTTATCATAAATTGGTGTTGAATTTTGTTGAAAGCTTTCTCTACATCCATTGAGATGATCATATGGTTTTTCTCCATCAATTTGTTAATATGGTCCATTACATTGACTGATTTGTGTATATTGAAGAATCCTTGCATTTCTGGGATAAACCCCACTTGATCATGGTGTATGATCGTTTAATGTGCTGTTGGATTCTGTTTGCTAGTATATTGTTGAGGATTTTTGCATCTATACTCATCAATCATAGTGGCCTGTAGTTTTCTTTCTTTGTGACATCTTTGTCTGGTTTTGGTATCAGGGTGATGGTGGCCTCGTAGAATGAGTTTGGGAGTGTCCCTCCCTTGTTATATTTTGCAAGAGTTTGAGAAGGATAGGTGTTAGCTCTTCTCTAAATGTTTGGCAGAATATGCCTGTGAAGCCATCTGGTCCTGGGCTTTTGTGTGTTGGAAGATTTTTAATCACAATCTCAATTTCAGTGTTTGTGATTGGTCATTTTATATTTTCTATTTCTTCCTTGTTCAGTCTCAGAAGGTTTTGTTTGTCTAAGAATTTATCCATTTCTTCCAGGTTGTCCATTTTATTGACATCTAATTGCTTGCAGTAATCTCTCATGATCCTTTGAATTTCTGCAGTGTCATCTGTTAGTTCTCCTTTTTCATTTCTAATTCTATTGATTTGAGTCTTCTCCCTTTTTTTCTTGATGAGTCTGGCTAATGGTTTATCAATTTTGTTTATCTACTCAAGGAACCAGCTTTAAGTTTTATTGATCTCTGCTATCATTTCCTTCATTTCTCTTTCATTTATTTCTGATCTGACTTTATGATATCTTTCCGTCTGCTAACTTTGAGGTTCTTTTGTTCTTCTTTCTCTAATTGCTTCAGGTGTAAGGTTAGGTTGTTTATTTGAGATGTTTCTCTTTTCTTGAGGTAGGTTTGTATTGCTATAAACTTCCCTCTTAGAACTGCTTTCGCTACATCCCATAAGTTTGGGTTGTCGTTTTTTCATTGTCATTTTTTTCCAGGTGTTTTTTGACTTCCACTTTGGTTTCCTCAGTGATCTCTTGGTTTTTAGTAGTGTATTGTTTAGCCTCCATATGTTTGTATTTTTTACAGATTTTTTCATGTAATTGATATGTAGTCTCATAACACTGTGGTTTGGAGAGATATTTGATATGAGTTAGATTTTCCTAAATTTACCAAGGTTTGATTTTTGACGCAAGATATGATCTATCATAGAGAATGTTCCATGAGCCCTTGAGAAGAAAGTGTATTCTGTTTTTTTTGGATGGAATGTCCTATAAATATCAATTAAGTCCATCTTGTTTAATGTGTCATTTAAAGCTTGTGTTTCCCTATTTATTTTCATTTTGGATGATCTGTCCATTGGTGAAAGTGGGGTGTTAAAGTCCTCTTCTATGATTGTGTTACTGTCGATTTTCCCTTTTATGGATGTTAACAGTTGCCTTATACATTGAGGTGCTCTTATGTTGGGTGCATAAATATTTACAATTGTTATATCTTCTTGGATCGATCCCTTGATCGTTATGTAGTGTCCTTTGTCTCTTGTAATAGTTTTTGTTTTAAAGTCTATTTTGTCTGATATGAGTATTGCTACTCCAACTTTCTTTTGATTTCCATTTGCATGGAATATCTTTTTCCACTCCCTCACTTTCAGTCTGTATGTGTCCCTAGGTCTGAAGTGGGTCTCTTGTAGACAACATATATACGGGTCTTGTTTTTGTATCTATTCAGCCAGTCTATGTCTTTTGGTTGGAGCATTTATTCCATTTACATTTAAAGTAATTATTGATATTTATGTTCCTTAAAACCATTTTCTTAATTGTTTTTGGTTTGTTGCTGTAGGTCTTTTCTTTCTCTTGTGTTTCCTGCCTAGAGAAGTTCCTTTAGCATTTGTTGTAAAGCTGTTTTGGTGGTGCTGAATTGTCTTAGCTTTTGCTTGTCTGTAAAGGTTTTAATTTCTCCATTGAACCTGAATGAGATCGTTGCTGGGTAGAGTAATCTTGGTTGTAGGTTTCTCCCTTTCATCACTTTAAATATGTCCTTCCACTCCTTTCTGTCTTGCAGAGTTTCTGCAGGAAGATCAGCTGTTAATCTTAGGGGGGTTCCCTTGCATGTTATTTGCTGTTTTTTCCCTGCTGCTTTTAATATTTGTTCTCTGTATTTAATTTTTAGTAGTTTGATTAATATGTGTCTAGGCATGTTTTTCCTTGGATTTATCCTGTATGGGACTCTCTGCACTTCCTGGACTTGGTTAACTATTTCCTTTTCTATATTAAAGATGTTTTCAACTCTAAGCTCTTCAAATATTTTCTCAGTCCCTTTCATATTCTCTCTTCTTCTGGACCCTTAAAATTCAAATGTTGGTGTGTTTAATGTCGTCCTAGATGTCTCTGAGACTGTCCTCAATTCTTTTCATTCTTTTTTCTTTATTCTGCCCTGTGGTAGTTATTTCCACTCTTTTATCTTCCAGGTTACTTATCCATTATTCTGCCTCAGTTATTCTACTATTGATTCTTTCTAGAGAATTTTTAATTTCATTTTTTGTGTTGTTCATCATTGTTTGTTTGCTCTTTACTCCTCTAGGTCCTTGTTAAACATTTCTTGTATTTTCTCCATTCTATTTCCAAGACTTTGTATCATCTTTACTATCATTACTCTGAATTCTTTTTCAGGTAGACTGCTTATTTCCTCTTCATTTTTTGTTCTGGTAGGTTTTTACCTTGCTCCTTCATCTGTTGTGTGTTTCTCTGTCTTCTCATTTTCCTTCCTTAGTGTGTTTGGGGTCTCCTTTTCTCAGATTGCAGGTTCATAGTTCTTGTGTTTTTTGGTGTCTGCCCCCAATGGGTGAGGTTTCTTCAGTGGGTTGTGTAGGCTTCCCTGTGGAGGGTACTGGTGCCTGTGTTCTCGTGTATGAGGCTGGATCTTGTCTTTCTGGTGGGGAGGACCACATCCAGTGGTGTGTTTTAGGGTGTCTGTGACCTTTTTATTATTGTATGCAGCCTCTCTGATAATGTGTGGGGTTGTGTTCCTGTCTTGCTAGTTGTTTGGCATCGGGTGTCTGGCACTGTATTTTGCTGGTCGTTGAGTGGAGCTGGGTCTTAGTGTTGAGATGGAGATTTCTGGGAGAGCTTTCGCCATTTGATATTGCGTGGAGCCGGGATGTGCCTGGTCGCCAATGTCCTGAACTCAGCTCTCCCCCCTCAGAGGCATAGGCCTGACACCTGACCAGAGCACCAAGACCCTGTCAGCCACATGGCTCAGAAGAAAGGGAGAAAAGAAGAAAGAAAAATAAAATAAAATAAAGTTATTAAAGTAAATATTTTTTTGAATTACTATAAATAAGAAAATTAAAAAGTAATTTAAAAGAAAGAAGGAAAGACAAAAGAGAGCAACCTACCCAAAAGACAAATCCACCAATGATAACAAGTGCTATAAAGTATAGAAAAAAAAAAAGAACAGACATAATGCTAGGGCAAACGGTAAAAGCAAAGCTCTACAGACAAAATCACACAAAGATGCATCCACATAGACACTTACAAAAAGAGAGAAAGGAAAAAAATATATACATATATATATATATATATATATATATATATATATATATATATATCAGTATTAAAAACAAGGAAGAGAGCAACCAAATCAGTAAACAAAACTACCAATGATAATAAACTCTAAATAGTAAACTAAACTAAACATAAAACCAGAGGAAAATTAGATGCAGAACACAAACTCCAAGTACAGTTGTTTCCATAGTCCATCGCCTCAATTTTGGGATGGTTCGTTGTCTCTTCAGGTATTCCACACATGCAGGGTACATCAAGTTGATTGTGGAGATTTAATCTGCTGCTCCTGAGTCTGCTGGAAGAGATTTCCCTTTCTCTTCTTTGTTTGCACAGCTCCTGGAGTTCAGCTTTTGATTTGGCCCCGCCTCTGCGTGTAGGTTGCCTTAGGGCATCTGTTCTTCACTCAGACAGGGCAGGGTTAAAGTAGCAGCTTATTAGGGGGCTCTGGCTCACTCAGGCCAGGGGGAGGGAGGGGTAGAGAATGCCAGGTGAGCCTGTGAGGCAGAGGCCGGCATGACATTTCAACAGCCTAAGGCTCGCCGTATGTTCTCCCAGGGAAGATGTTCCTGGATCACGGGATCCTGGCAGTTGCGGGCTGCACAGGCTCCTGGGAGGGGAGATGTGTATAGTGACCTGTGCTTGTACACAGGCTTCTTGGTGGCTGCAGCCGCAGCCTTAGCATTTCATGCCTGTCTCTGTTGTCCGTGCTGATTGCCGCAGCTCACTCCCGTCTCTGGAGCTCGTTTAGGTGGTGCTGTGAATTCCCTCTCCTCACGCACCCCAAAACAATGGTCTCTTGCCAGTTAGGTGGTTCCAGACTTTTTCACGGGCTCCCTCCCAGCTAGCTGTGGTGGACTAGCCCCCTTCAGGCTGTGTTCACACAGCCAGCCTCAGTCCTCTCCCTGGGATCTGACCTCCAAAGCCTGAGCCTCAGCTCCTAGCCTCCACCCACCTTGGTGGGTGAGCTGAGAAGCATCTCAGGCTGGTGAATTCTGGTCGGCACTGATACTCTGTGTGGGAATCTCTCCACTTTGCCCTCTGCACCATTATTCTTACAGTCTCTTCCATGGCTCCAAAGCTTTCCCCCCGCCACCCCCCATCTCTGCCAGTGAAGGGGCTTCCTAATATGTGGGAACTTTTCCTCCTTCACAGCTCCCTCTCAGAGGTGCAGGTTCTGTCCTTATTCTTTTGTCTCTACTTTTTTCTTTTGCCCTACCCAGATACATGGGGAGTTTCTTGCCTTTTGGGAAGTCTGAGGTCTTCTGCCAGCGTTCAGTAGGTGTTCTGTAGGAGTTGTTCTACATGTAGATGTATTTCTGATGTATTTTTGGGCAGGAAGGTGATCTCCATGTCTTACTCCTCCACCATCTTGAAGGTCTCCCCACTTCACTTTTACTGTGTTTGTGTTTTTACATCTGAAGTAAAGTTTTTTGTAGGCAGCATATACATGTCTTCTTTTTTATTCAGCCACTCTATATCTTTTGATTGGAGAATTTAATCTATTAACATTTAAAGTTATTATTAATAATATGTACTAATTGTCATTCTGGACAATATTTTCTGAATGTTTTGGTAGTACTTTTGTAGTTTCTTTCTTCTTGTCTTGCTACCTTCCCTTTAGATTTAATAACATTGTTTAGAATTATAATAAGATTTCTTTCCTATTTTCTTTAGTGAATCTACTATAGGTTTGGCTTTGTGACTATCCTGAGGTTCACATATAAATAATTTATGTATATAACCATCTTATTTTATATTGATAGCAACTTAAATTTGAATTCATTCTAAAACTCTACATTTTTAACCCCCTTGTTTTGTTTTCCATGTCACATTTTATATCTTTTTATTGTATATATGTCCTTAAATAATTATTGTAGTTTTCATTAATTTTACTACGTTTGCCTTTTAACCTTCATACAAACTTTACAAGTGATTAGTAGACTAACTTTACTGTTTTTTTACCCTTATCAGTTTTATATTTTTTTCTTTTCAGTTATATCAGTTTATATTTTTTTCTTTTCAGTTAGTAGTGTCATTTCTTTTCAGTTTAAAGAAGTACTTTTAATATTTTCTGTAAAGCTGATTTGGTGGTGGAACTATTTTATCCTTGCTTGTCTGGAAACTATCTCTACTTCAAATCTTTACATGTAGGATGTTCTTGGTTAGATTTTTTCCTTTCAATGCTTTGAATATATCATGCCAATTTCATCTGGCATGCAAATTTTCTGCTAAAATATCTGAAGATCTTCTTATGACACTTCCCTTTTATGTAACAAGTTGCTATTCTCTTGCTGCTTTTAGGATTCCCTAACTTTTGGAGCAGTTTTCTCAGGGTTACTTGAGATGCTGCCTCCTGGACTTGAATTCCTCAGTATGTCCATTGAATAAAACATAACTCTCAACATTTAGGTTGTGTACATGTTTTTTTAGCTGACAGTTATGGTGACTGATGAATGGACAAGAGCAGACTTTTCTCCTTCACCTGAACTCTGTGAGGATCTGGAGCTTTGGTACCAGCAGAGGCCTCTTGTGCCCATCTGCCTCCTCGGGGAGTAGAGATGAATTTAAGTGAGTCTCTCCTGGTTCTAGGATCTCCTGTTATTGATGATTCTAAGTTTTAGTCAGTGGTGTTAAATTCCTCTCTGGAGAAGTAGTTTATCCTTGAAACTTAGTTTCAAGAAGAGGTGCCTGAGTTATCCTCAGTATAAAAGGCACTGGGAAGATTTTGCTCAGTTTAGACACTGAACAGGTTATTCTCAGTGAAAAGGACTGGGAAGATTTTACTCAGCTTAGACATTGAGTGGTTTATGCTCAATTTAAAGACTTGGAAGACTTTGCTCAGTTAAACACTGAACAAAGTTGGACTGAGTAATTAGAGGGAATACTGGCCTGTCGTTTTTCCTTGAATTGGCTACCTTAATAGAGTTTGTCAAAATAAAACTGAAAACTTATGAGAGCTTCTGATCTCCAAAGAAGGGGCTCGCTCCTCCTGGCCAGCAACAGCTGTCTCAGGCGACTGAGAAACTTGCAGGAGTGGTGAAGGCAAGACCTCACATTGTGCAGCTGTCTCTATAAGGAAAACCACTCATTTTAATGAACAACCTTCTCAACTGGGGACACAAATAACTGGCCATTCCATAATCCGAGCATGTCTGGTAGTCTTATACACCACTGGGAGGACCTGAGACACATAAGAGGGGGCTGAAACAACTCTGGGTCCAAAGCCTAGAGGAGTTAAGCTCTTAAGCAGCACATTGGCCCACTACACAATTGTCACCAGCAATTTTTGTTTTGACAAACCATCCTCAGAATGGGAAATAAAGCTTTCAGAACAAAAGATAAAGGAATGACAGATTGCCAGCCTCCAACTAATACTCCAGCCAGGTTTATGTACAAAACTTACACTTACAAGTACTTACTTAATTGGGAATTAAAGGAACTCTTGCTCTTTTATTGTGTATGAAGCTAATTTAAGTTTAAAAAGCAAGCTTGATAAAAATATCTTTTCAAAATTCTGACTTTAAACAAAGGCCTTCTAGGGAGACTTACATTTCTCTTGTGTCTTTGATATGTAAAAGTTCTACCTGATCTTCCTAGGGGGTTGTGTGTGTGTGTGTCTGTGTGCATATGTGTTTTGACAACTTGACCTCTGCCATACTATTTTTGAGAGTAAACTCTCTAGGTCTCACTTAGGTGACATCCTCTTCCACTCTCTTATGGAGAAGCATCTTGAGTCTTATTGGTTTGAATCACTATTAAGATATTTCATTAATGGCCAAATGATGGATCCTTTAAACTGGAAAATCTTCTAGATTGGTGGATTTCTAGAGCACTGTCATTATAAACAGCTGTTTTATTGGTACCTATAAAAACAAAAATCAAATTAAAAGTAGAAAAAAGAAATATATCCAATGGTCAAACTAAGAATGTCCTTAGTTTAAATCAAATAAAGAAAAATCGGTTTGGGAAGGTTTATTTGCTTTCCCTCAATGGGTCTTACAGATGCTAATAAAAACATTAAAATAATTAATGTTAACAGGAAAAAAACTTGTAAGAAAGAGTAGATACTTTTTCCAACAATGTAGAAAATTTAAAAAGGACTTAAATGAATAAAGATATCTTTAGATGGTTATTTAAAATAGGCTAAATAAAACAGAAACGTGATTAAAACACAAGGTTTTCATATTACACTACCGAAGGTTAAATGGGCCAAAAGAGACCCCTTACTGGTCCTCAACATTAAAAGCCATACAGGTCGGCTCTATGTACCCCAGTATATATATACTGAAAAAAAATACACTGAGATACCTGAGCAGCAATTATTTGGGGTCAACAATTAGGCAAAAGAGCCTGAGTTCTTTGGCTCAACCCCCCTCTGGGGATCCCAGAACCTTTTACATAAAAATAGATAAAATGGACATGGGATAAAAAGAAAGAAAAACTTCTAGAGCTCCTCCTGTAAGATCAAAACTTGTTGATTGGAGCCTAATGAAAGCTAAAGTTAAAGGTATAAAAGTTGATGGAATTGAGATGAAAGTGTATAAAATTAGTATATTTAAATTGGCTTTTATAAGATGGCTACATCTCTTTTGTTTAATTATATTGTGGGATAGCCATGTTTCACTGGGGAATGCTTCCCCTATGTGGTATAATAATGCAGGACATATAGATCTGCCCCTGAGGAAATATTAAACATACTAAAGGAAACCAGTAGGGGTACCTGAGCCATTCAAAAAATTAAAACTGGGAACTGACATTCAAAGGCTAATAAAAATAAAAATAGTGATTTTGCTCTGGGTTTAACTTGTAAACTCAGAAACAAGGTCTTGCTCAAAGCCTTCTACAAGTTTTTGAAGGCATGATAAACTAAATTCTAAAGTTCTAGAACTTAGAGCTCATAAATTTCAGTTTAGTTAGAAATATTCTCACTGATATATAGTTGGACAAATAAAACTTTTAGTATCATTTAGGCAACAGACCGATTCTCTGGTGAAATAAAAGCAACTGTCTGTCTCTTGCAAATCTCTACAAACCAGAAATGTAAATACAGGTCACAAGGACCTGAAACTGAGTCTAGTTAGCTCAATCAGGCAAAACCAGAAACCAAAGGAAAACAGTGACAAAGTGGCAGTTTTAAAATTCAAACCACTGGGAATGCTCCCTCAGCCAAACTTTACAAATAGTAAGGCCTTAGTCATCTGAGCAAGAAACTTTAATGTATTCCAACTGTTTTTGTAAACTAGTAAGTTTATATTGTAATACCTGATTCATAAGTGTTTTTTTTTTTAAGTGAGGCCATGAGATCTCTACTTTTGCCTGTTTATACATCTGTGTACACATTATACATATGAGATATCTCTACCTCTGGAAATTATTTTCAAAATTCAATTTAGAAAGAGCTCAATTTAAAAGTAAGAACTTACAAATTAAATATTAAAAAACCTGGCCAAAATGACTTTCAGGTTCACATAAACTGGGAAGTATTTAATATTAAGTTGATACCTGGTATTAAAGTTAGGTTAAGTTTGTTGATCTAATTAATATAGACATGTCTTTAGAGTCATCAACATTAAATATAATACTTTATTGTACCTAGGTTTAATAGAAGTCAAATAAGACCTTATTATACCTAGTGCAAGAAAAATTACTTGATATGATGAAACTTTAAAGTAAATGTAAATGAGATAAGAGCTTTTGGGTCAACTCTTTAAAAATAATTATATTTTAGAAATGTCTACTTAAAATGAACTCTCCTGATATTTGGTAACATAAAGTTCTAGAGTTGTGCTAATTTAAGTGAAGTGATGGAAGTTTATTGACATAAAATACTGAGACATCAATTACTAAACAGAGAAATTAAAGGTATTTAGGATATTAATGAATATGTTTGGTGCCACCCTGAGATGTTCTCTAAAAGAAAACAAATGTTTTTTTTTTTTTAGAAATTATCATTGGTATTTATGTTCACCAATCTACAGAATGCTAATGTAAAAGACAGTTCATAATTGCTTACTTCTTAGATTTCTCTGGAAATTAAGGTTTTTAAGAGTTGAAGATTCTAATTTAAACATGTAATCAAAATTAATAGGAATAATAAGGAACTATTTCAGTACAGAGTAAGAAAGTAGAATGTGTGTTTTCAGTAAAGAAGGTATGAGGGATAGCCTCATCCACCAGAGGGCAGACAGCAGAAGCAAGAATAACTAAAATTCTGCAGCCTGTGGAACAAAAACCACATTCACAGAAAGATAGACAAGATGAAAAGGCAGAGGGCTATGTACCAGATGAAGAAACAAGATAAAACCCCAGAAAAACAACTAAATGAAGTGGAGATAGGCAACCTTCCAGAAAAAGAATTCAGAATAATGATAGTGAAAATGATCAAGGACCTCGGAAAAAGAATGGAGGCAAAGATTGAGAAGAGGCAAGAAATGTTTAAGAAAGACTTAGAAGAATTAAAGAACAAACAAACAGAGATGAATAACACAATAACTGAAATGAATACTACACTAGAAGGACTCAATAGCAGAATAACTGAGGCAGAAGAACGGATAAGTGACCTGGAAGACAGAATGGTGGAATTCACTGCTGCAGAACAGAAAAAAGAAAAAAGAAAGAAAAGAAATGAAGACAGCCTAAGAGACCTCTGGGACAACATTAAACACAACAACCTTCACATTATAGGGGACCCAGAAGGAGAGGAGAGAGAGAAAGGACCAGAAAAAAATATTTGAAGAGATTATCATCGAAAAGTTCCCTAACATGGGAAAGGAAATAGCCACCCAATTCCAGGAAGCACAGCGAGTCTTATACAGGATAAACCCAAGGAGAAACACGCCAAGACACATAGTAATCACTAGCAAAAATTAAAGACAAAGAATAATTATTAAAGCATCAAGGGAAAAAAGACAACATACAAGGGAACTCACATAAGGTTAACAGCTGATTTCTCAGCAGAAACTCTACAAGCCAGAAGGGAGCGGCATGATATACTAAAAGTGATGAAAGGCAGGAACCTACCACCAAGATTACTCTACCTGGCAAGGATCTCATTTAGATTCGATGGAAATCCAAAGCTTTACATACAAGCAAAAGCTAAGAGAATTCAGCACCACCAAACCAGCTATACAACTAACGCTAAAGTAACTTCTGTAAGTGGGAAACACAAAAGAAGAAAAGGACCTACAAAAACAAATCCAAAACAATTAAGAAAATGGTCATAGGAATATTCATATAGATAATTACCTTAAACGTGAATGGATTGAATGCTCCAACCAAAAGACACAGGCTTGCTGAATGGATACAAAAACAAGACCCATCTATATGCTGTCTACAAGAGACCCACTTCAGACCTAGTGACACATACAGACTGAAAGTGAGGGGATGGAAAAAGATATGCCATGCAAATGGAAATCAAAAGAAAGATGGAGTAGCAATACTCATATCAGATAAAATAGACTTTAAAATAAAAAATGTTACAAGAGACAAGGAAGGACACTACATAATGATCAAGGGATCAATCCAACAAGAAGATATAACAATTATAAATATATATGCACCCAACATAGGAGCACCTCAATACATAAGGCAACTGCTAACAGCTTTAAAACAGGAAATCGATAGTAAAACAATAATAGTGGGGGACTTTAACAACTCAGTTACACCAATGGACAGATCATGCAAAATGAAAATAAATAAGGAAACAGAAGCTTTAAATGACACATAGACCTGATAGATTTAATTGATATTTATACGACATCCCATCCAAAAACAGCAGATTACACTTTCTTCTCAAGTGCACTCAGAACATTCTCCAGGATAGATCACATCCTGGGTAAAAAATCAAGCCTTAGTAAATTTAAGAAAATTGAAATCATATCAAGCATCTTTTCTGACTGCAACACTATGAGATTAGAAATGAATTACAGGCAAAAAAATGTAAAAAACACAAACATATGGAGACTAAACAATACGTCACTAAATAACCAAGAGATCACTGAAGAAATCAAAGAGGAAATCAAAAAATACCTAGAGACAAATGACAATGAATACACAACAATCCAATATCTATGGGATGCAACAAAAGCAGTTCTAAGAGGGAAGTTTATAGCTATACAAGCCTACCTCAAGAAACAAGAAAAATCTCAAATAAACAATCTAACCTTACACCTCAAGGAACTAGAGAAAGAAGAACAAACAAAACCCAAAGTTAGCAGAAGGAAAGAAATCATAAAGATCAGAGCAGAAACAAATGAAATAGAAACAAAGGAAAAAATAACAAAGATCAATAAAACTAAAAGCTGGTTCTTTGATAAGGTAAACAAAATCGATAATGTATTAGCCAGACTCATCAAGAAAAAGAGGGAGAGGACTCAAATCAATAAAATTAGAAATGAAAAAGGAGACATTACAACAGACACTGTAGAAATACAAAGCATCCTAAGAGACTACTACAAGCAACTCTATGCCAATAAAATGGACAACCTGGAAGAAATGGACAAATTCTTAGAAAGGTACAACCTTCCAAGACTGAACCAGGAAGAAATAGAATATAAGAACAGACCAATCACAAGTAATGAAATTGAAACTGTGATTAAAAATCTTCCAACAAACTAAAGTCTAGGACCAGATGGCTTCACAGGTGAATTCTATCAAACATTTAGAGAAGAGCTAACACTCATCCTTCTCAAACTCTTCCAAAAAATTGCAGAGGTAGGAACACTCCCAAACTCATTCTATGAGGCCACCATCACCCTGATACCAAAACCAGACAAATATACTACAGAAAAAGAAAATTACAGACCAATATCACTGATGAATATAGATGCAAAAATCCTTAACAAAATACTAGCAAACAGAATCCAACACCACATTAAAAGGATCCTACACATTGATCAAGTGGGATTTATTCCAGGGATGCAAAGATTCTTCAACATACGCAAATCAATCAATGTGATACACCATATTAACAAATTGAAGAATAAAAACCATATGATCATCTCAATAGATGCAGAAAAACTTTTCACAAAATTCTACACCCGTTTATGATAAAAACTCTCCAGAAATTTGGCATAGAGGGAACCTATCTCAACATAATAAAGGCCATATACAACAAACCCACAGCAAACATCTTTCTCAAAGGTGAAAAACTGAAAGCATTTCCTCTAGATCAGGAGCAAGACAAGGATGTGCACTCTCACCACTATGATTCAACCTAGTTTGGGAAGTCCTGGCCACGGCAATCAGAGAAGAAAAAGAAATAAAAGGAATTCAAATTGGAAAAGAAGAAGTAAAACTGTCACTGTTTGCAGATGACATGATACTATACCTAGAGAATCCTAAAAATGCAACCAGAAAACTATTAGACTTAATCAATGAATTTGGTAAAGTTGCAGAATACAAAATTAATGCACAGAAATCTCTTGCATTCCTATACACTAATGATGAAAAATCTGAAAGAGAAATTAAGGAAACACTCCCATTTACCTTTGCAACAAAAACAATAAAATACCTAGGAATAATCCTACCTAGGGAGACAAAAGACCTGTATGCAGAAAACTATAAGACACTGATGAAAGAAATTAAAGATGATACCAACAGATGGAGAGATATACCATATTCTTGGATTGGAAGAATCAATATTGTGAAAATGACTGTACTACTCAAAGCAATCTACAGATTCAATGCAATCCCTATCAAATTACCAATGGCATTTTTTACAGAACCAGAACAAAAAATCTTAAAATTTGTATGGAGATACAAAAGACCCCAAATAGCCAAAGCATTCTTGAGGGAAAAAAACGGAGCTGGAGGAATCAGACTCCCTGACTTCAGACTATACTACAAAGGTACAGTAATCAAGACAATATGGTACTGGCACAAAATCAGAAACATAGATCAATGGAACAAGATAGAAAGCTCAGAGATAAACCCACGCACCTATGGTCAACTAATCTATGACAAAGGCGGCAAGGATATACAATGGAGAAAAGACAGTCTCTTCAATAAGTGGTGCTGGGAAAACTGGACAGCTACATGTAAAAGAATGAAATTAGATCACTCCCTTACACCATACACAAAAATAAACTCAAAATGGATTAGAAACCTAAATGTAAGACCGGACACTATAAAACTCTTAGAGGAAAACATAGGAAGAACACTCTTTGACATAAATCACAGCAAGATCTTTTTTGGTCCACCTCCTAGAGTAATGGAAATAAAAACAAAAATAAACAAATGGGACCTAATGAAACTTGAAAGCTTTTGCACAGCAAAGGAAACCATAAACAAGACAAAAAGACAACCCTCAGAATGGGAGAAAATATTTGCAAACGAATCAATGGACAAAGGATTAATCTCCAAAATATATAAACAGCTCATGCAGCTCAATATTAAAAAAACAACCCAATAAAAAACATGGGCAGAACACCTAAATAGACATTTCTCCAAAGAAGACATACAGACGGCCAAGAAGCACATGAAAAGCTGCTCAACATCACTAATTATGAGAGAAATGCACATCAAAACTACAATGAGGTATCACCTCACACCAGTTAGAATGGGCATCATGAGAAAATCTACAAACAACAAATGCTGGAGAGGGTGTGGAGAAAAGGGAACCCTCTTGCACTGTTGGTGGGAATGTAAATTGATACAGCCACTATGCAGAACAGTATGGAGGTTCCTTAAAAATCTAAAAATAGAACTACCATACGACCCAGCAATACCACTAGTGGACATATACCCTGAGAAAACCATCATTCAAAAAGAGTCATGTACCAAAATGTTCATTGCAGCTCTATTTACAATAGTCAGGACATGGAAGCACCCTAAGTGTCCATCAACAGATGAATGGATAAAGAAGATGTGGCACATATATACAATGGAATATTACTCAGCCATAAAAAGAAATGAAACTGAGTTATTTGTAGTGAGGTAGATTGACCTAGAGACTGTCATACAGAGTGAAGTAAGTCAGAAAGAGAAAAACATATACCATATGCTAACACATATATGAGCCTGACCTTTGGCACCAGGCCGGGCTGAGGGGTTGGGGACAGGGAGGGAAGTGACCATGAGAGAGGTGGAAGAGCTTCCAGAAAGGGACATACTGATGGCTCAGTGGGCAACAATGGCCTCCTACAAACAGGCCCATGGCCCCTTCTTCTTCCCAGACCTGCTGGCCACGGTGCAGTGATTCATGGCCAAATCCTTATGGATGGGCACCACAAGGGTGTCTTCTCCTTTGTCTACCTGTCCCCAACCTCCAGCTCTGCAGGTTCCGGTGCTCCCATGGAGAGCTCAGTGGGGAAAACTCATCAGAATGTCAAGCTAAGCTAGGACAGCTAACTTGCCAGGGAGATCCAAGGAAAGTAGACGTAGAGAGCTACATACAAAACACTGTTTGTAATGTCTGCACCAAAGCCAAGGTAGAGTTGGGACAACCTTGGAGAGATAGGCTGGGAACCCCTGGCAACATCCCCCAGCCTTTCATTCTAGGGGGCTGGTCCTGATATATGAAATCAAAGAAAAAAAAAAGGTCAGAAGAACCTAGGGGCAAGACGGGAATAAAGATGCAGACCTACTAGAGAATGGACTTGAGGATATGGGGAGGTGGAAGGGTAAGCTGTGACAAAGTGAGACAGTGGCATGGACATATATACACTACCAAACATAAAATAGATAGCTAGTGGGAAGCAGCCACATAGCACAGGGAGATCAGCTCAGTGCTTTGTGACCACTTAGAGGGGTGGGATAGGGAGGGTGGGAGGTAGGGAGATGCAAGAGGGAAGCGATATGGGGACATATGTATATGTATAACTGATTCACTTTACTATAAAGCAGAAACTAACACACCATTGTAAAGCAATTATACTCTAATAAAGATGTTAAAAAAAAAAAAAAAGAAGTTGCCACGGCCACCCTAGCCTTCAGCAGCCATCAACATTGAGGCAAAACCCTCCACCACCATCTGAGCTGAAGCCTCATTTTTTAGCAATAAAGTATTTTTTAATTAAGGTATGCGCATTTTTAGATATAATGGTATTACACACTTAATAGACTACAGTACAGTGTAAACATAACTTTAATATTCACTGGGAAACCAAAAAATGTGTGTGACTCTCTTGATTAAGATATTTGCCTTATTGCAGTGTTTTGGAATCAAACTCGCAGGTGTGCCTTGTCTTACCCAGAAATGGGATTGCTGAATTATATTGTAGTTCTATCTTTTAATTTTTTTGAGGAACCTCCATATTGTTTTCCATAGTGGCTGTACCAATTTACATTACCACCAACTGTGCACAAGTGGCCCCTTTTCTTCATATCCTTGCAAACATTTGTGATCTCTTTTTGATGATAACCATTCTGACAGGTGTGAGGTGATATCTCATTGTGGTTCTGATTTGCGTTTCCCTGATGATTAGTGATGTTGAGCAACTTTTCATGTACCCGTTGACCATGTTTACGTCTTCTTTGGAAAAATGGTCCAAAGGTCTTATGCTCATTTTTCAATTGGATTTCCTTCCTTCCTTCCTTCCTTCCTTCCTTCCTTCCTTCCTTCCTTCCTTCCTTTCTTCCTTCCTTCCTTCCTTCCTTCCTTCCTTCCTTCCTTTCTTTCTTTCTTTCTTTTCCTTTCTTTCTTTCTTTCTTTCTTTCTTTCTTTCTTTCTTTCTTTCTTTCTTTCTTTCTTTCTTTTTCTTTCTTTCTTTCTTTCTTTCTTTCTTTCTTTCTTTCTTTCTTTCTTTCTTTCTTTCTTTCTTTCTTTCTTTCTTTCTTTCTTTCTTTCTTTCTTTCTTTCTTTCTTTCTTTCTTTCTTTCTTTCTTTCTTTCTTTCTTTCTTTCTCTCTCTCTTTCTTTCTTTTGCTATTGATTTGTATGAGTGTTCCTTTTATATTTTGGATATTAACCCCTTATCAGATAAGATAGTTTGCAGATATTTTTCCCATTCCATAGGTCGCCTTTCATTTTGTTTGTGTATTTATTTATATATTTATTTATTACTTTTCAGAAACTTTTTAGATTTATGTAATCCCACTTACTTATTTTGATTTTTTCCTTATGCTTTTGGCTTCATATCCAATAATTTATTGCCAAATGGTACAAAATTCCATTTATAAGATGAATAATTTTCTGGAGATCTAATTGACAGCATGGTGACTATAGTTAACAATACTGTATTGTATACTTGAAAGTTGCTAAAAGAGTAGATCTCAAAAGTTCTCACCCCATGCCAAAAACTGGTAACTATGTGAGGTGATGGATGTGTTAACTAACCTTATTCTGGTAATCATTTGCAATATACACATATATATGTAGAAAACTCATTGACCAAGGAGTTATTTCCCTACATTTTCTTCTAGAAGTTTTATGGTTTCCAGTCTTAGAAGTCTTTAAGCCATTTCAAGTTAACTTTTTGAGCGGTGTAAGATGGGGGTTCAGTTTCATTCTTTTGCATGTGTATGTCTAATTTTCCTAACACCATTTATTGAAGAGACTATCTTTCCTCACTGAGTATTCTCTGCTCCCTTGTCAAATATTAGTTGTCCATGTATGCATGAGTTTATTTCTGGGTTCCTGATTCAGTTTTATTGGTCTATGTGTCTGTTTTTATGCCAATACTATACTGTTCTGCTTACTATAGTTTTGTAATATAGTTTAAATCAAGAAGTGTGATGCCTCACTTTATTTATTTATTTTTTTAAACATCTTTATTGGAGTACAATTTCTTTACAATGGTGTGTTAGTTTCTGCTTTATAACAAAGTGAATCAGTTATACATATACATATGTCCCCATATCTCTTCCCTCTTGCATCTCCCTCCCTCCCACCCTCCCTATCCCACCCCTCTAGGTGGTCACAAAGCACGGAGCTGATCTCCCTGTGCTATGCGGCTGCTTCCCACTAGCTATCTATTTTACATTTGGTAGTGTATATATGTCTATGCCACTCTCTCACCCTGACACATCTTACCCTTCCCCCTCCCCATATCCTCAAGTCCATTCTCTAGTATTTATTCCTGTCTTGCCACTAGGTTCTTCATGACCTTTATTTTCCCTTAGATTCCATATATATGTGTTAGCATACTGTATTTGTTTTTCTCTTTCTGACTTACTTCACTCTGTATGACAGACTCTAACTCCATCCACCTCACTACAAATACCTCCATTTCATTTCATTTTATGGCTGAGTAATATTCCATTGTATATATGTGCCACATCTTCTTTATCCTTTCATCTGATGTTGGACACTTAGGTTGCTTCCATGTCCTGGCTATTGTAAATAGAGCTGCAATGAACATTTTGGTACATGACTCTTTTTGAATTATGGTTTCCTCAGGGTATATGCCCAGTAGTGGGATTGCTGGGTCGTATGGTAGTTCTATTTTTAGTTTTTTAAGGAACCTCCATACTGTTCTCCATAGTGGCTGTATCAATTTACATTCCCACCAACAGTGCAAGAGTGTTCCCTTTTCTCCACACCCTCTCCAGCATTTAGTGTTTGTAGATATTTTGATGATGGCCATTCTGACCGGTGTGAGATGATATCTCATTGTAGTTTTGATTTGCATTTCTCTAATGGTGATGCCTCAGTTTATCATTCTTTCTCAAGATTGCTTTTACTATTTGGGGTCTTTTGTGACTCCATAAAAATTTTAGGATTATTTTTTTCCATTTCTGTAAGAAAATGCTATTCAAGCTTGATAAGGAGTGCAGTGAATCTGTAGATGGCTTTGGACTGTATGGACATTTTAACAATATTAATTCTTCTGATCCATGAACATGGGATATCTTTCCATTTATTTGTGTCTGCTTCAATTTCTTTCATCAATGTCTTACAATTTTCACCGCACAGATCTTTCACCTTCTTGGTTAAATCTATTCTTAAGTATTTTATTTTTTTTGATACTGTTGCAAATGGGATTGTTTTATTTATTTATTTTTCGGATACTTTATTGTTAGTGAAAAGAAACATGACTGATTTTTGGATGTTGCCTTTGTATCCTTCACCTTTATTAGTTCTAACAATTATTATTTAGCAGTTCTAACAATTATTTGTTAAGTCTAACAATTGTTTGGTGGAATCTTTAGGTTTTTCTATATATGAGATTATGTCTGCAAACAGAGACAATTTTACTTCTTTTCTGATTTGGATGACTTTTATTTCTTTCTCTTGCCAAATTGCTCTGGCTAGGACTTCTGGCACTATGTCAAATTGGAGTGCTGGGAGAAGACACCCTTATCTTGTTGCTGATCTTAGAGGAAAAGCTTTCAGCCTTTCATCATTGAGTATGATGTCATCTGTGGGCTGGTCATATGTAGCCTTTATTACGTTAAAGTAAGTTTCTTCTATACCTAATTAGTTGAGGGTGTTTATCATGAAAAGATGTTGTATTTGTCAAATGCTTTTTCTTCATCTGTTGAGATGATCATGTGAATTTATCCTTTAGTCTTTTTTTTTTTCTTTTTCTTTGGCTGCACTGTGTGGCTTGCAGGATCTTAGTTCCCCAAACAGGGATTCAACCCAGGCCCTCGGCAGTGAAAGCATGGAGTCCTAACCACTGGATCACCAGGGAATTCCTGTTATCCTTTATTCTTTTAATGTTGTGTACCACATGATTGATTTCCATATGAGGAATCATCTTTCTATCCCAGGGATAAATCCCACTTGAACATGGTATATGCTCTTTTTTTTTTTTAAGATTTATTTTAGTTTATTTATTTATTTATTTGACTGCATCACGTCTTAGCTGCAGTGTGCTGGCTTTTTGTTGCAACATGCAGGATACTCTAATTGCAGCACACATGTGGGCTTCAGAGCACATGGGCTTAGTTGCCCCAAGACATGTGGGATCTTAGTTCCCTGACCAGGGATTGAACTCACATCTCCTGCATTTGAAGGTAGATTCTTAACCACTGGACAACCAGGGAAGTCCCAGTATATGCTCTTTTAGTGTGCTGTTGAATTAGGTTTAGTAATATTTTGTTGAGAATTTTTGCATCTCTATTCATCAGGGATACTGACCTGTAGTTTTCTTGTATTGTCCTTATCTGCCTTTTGGTCAGGGTAATGCTGGTCTCCTAAAATGAGTTTGGGAGTGTTCCCTCCTCTTCAATTTTTGGAGAAGTAGAGGAGGAATGGCATTAATTTTTCTTTAAATATTTCTTTAAATATTCACCAATGAACCCAACTAGTCCTGGCCTTTCCTTATTTGGGAGGTTTTTGATTAATGATTCAATTTTGTTACCTGTTATTAGTCTTTTCTTATGTTCTATTTTTTCATGATTCAGACCTAATAGAGTGTATTATTCTAGGAATCTCTCTACTTCTTCTAGGATGTCCAATTGGTTGGTGTATCATCTTTCATAGTCTTTGTATTTCTGTGGTACCAGTTGTAATGTCTCCTTTTTCACTTGTAATTTTTAAAATTTAAGTTCTCTTTTTTATTTCTTGGTTAGTATAGCTAAATACTGCCATTTTTTGTCTTGTCAAAAAACCAACTCTTGGTTTTGTTAATCTTCTTTATTGTGTTATTATTCTCTATTTCCTTTACATCTGCTCTAATCTTTATTATTTCTTTACTTCTGCTAACTTTGGGCCTAGTTTGGTTTTTTCCTAGTTCCTTGAAGTGTAATGTTAGGTTGTTTGTTTGAGATATTTCTTTGTTCTTAATGTGTATCTTTATAGATATAAACTTTCCTATTAAAACTGCTTTTGCTGTACCCCATAAGTTCTGGTATGTTGTATTTCTATTTTCATTTGTCTCAAGATTATTTTTTATTTCCTTTTTGATTTCTTCTTTGATTGTTCGGGAGTATGTTGTTTAATTTCTATGTATTTGTGAGTTTTCTAGCTTTCCTCCTGTTTTTTATTTCTATCAACGAATGTGCTTTAAATGAGAGGACATATCTCTGGACTCTGATATCTTTCTGTCTGAATCACTTAAGTATTTTCTGCCTTCTAAGATCTTCATTTATCCAATTGTAAAACTGGACAAATTATACTATAACAGGGGTGGTTCAAATCTAGTTCATGGGCAAGGATGTATAGTAGAAATACATGATGATCTTGGAGTGTTTGTATAGACTCTCTGGCACTTACCAGTGCAGTGTCATTTCTTGCACAGGATGTTTAAGTGCTCTGAACCTCAGCTATATCATCTGAAAAGAGGGAAAAGTAATTTGTAATTTCTAGGGTTTGGAGAAATATTAAATGAGATCATGCATATAAAGTCCCCACAGTGCCTAACACTTATTTTCTGTTCAATAAACTGTAGTGGTTTTTATCACTGTTGTTACTGATTTTTGTTTTGTGGTTTTGTAAAGAATAGTACCTTAGAAAACGCGAAAGTCAGGTAGACTTAATCTAGCTCATGAAAATTGCTCATCTTCCTCATCTTCATCTATTCATCTTACCTTGTCCCATTATTAACCTAGCCAAAGCACAACTCAATGTTTCCATGGCTCTCATCAACCTGCTCTTCTCAGGCTTCTCTTTTTCAGTAAATTGCAATGTTTTTAGTTTATCAGGCCCAAAACATTAGAGTCACTATTATATCCCATATGTAATAAATACAGTAGCACATGTTATTAGCTGTAAACTTATAAAAGAGAATCTCCTAAACCCAACCACTTCTCACCACTTCCAGCATACCAAATTGGCCTGAGCTACCACCATCTCTCCCCTAGCACATTGTAATAGCCTCTTAAATAGTCCCCCTTATTCTTTCTTTGTCCCTAAAAATTTATTCCTAATACATCAGCCAGAGTGATCCTATTATAACCTAAGGCAGATCGGGTCAGTTCTCTGCTCATATCTCTCCAATGACATCCTGTCAAACTGAAAGCCAAAGTACTTACCTTGGCATACAAGAAACTGCATGATTTTGCACCTGCTCCCTCTCTGACCTCATCTCCTACCCCATCTCTCCATTCACTCTGTTTAGGCCATAAGAACTTTGAATTTGCCATTCTTTCTGCTTGGAATCTTCTTCCCTGCAATATACACATGACTCACTTTCTCCATTCTTTCAGTCCTCTTTTAAAATATTACCTCTCCAAACAGGTCTATATAAAATAATAATACACTCTCCATCACTCCCCATCTCTACTACCCTCTCTAATTTTATCTGACATATTCTATATTGTTTATTTTCCATTTTTCCTAACTAATATTTAATAACCTCCATAAGGGACATTGTTATTTTCACTAATTCCCAGTGCTGAACAAATGAATGAACAATTAGCTCAGAACCTGCTATGTTACAGACACCTGTATCAAGCACCAGGGCTGCATACAACACATTAGCTCTAGCCTTGAGGAGTTCACAAACAAGGTAAGATGAAGGCCCTCAAAGAAGTAATATAAATACACAATTACTATTATAATGCTAAATGCTATAATAATGATCTTTACCAGGTGTTGTAGTAGTTTAGAGGATGGAGCTTAACTAGAGGATGGAGCTTAACTCTATGATGGGGCTTAACTGCATGATGGATGACAAGAAAGTCTTCATTAGGAAGGTAATGCTAGAGCTAGAATTTGAGCTGAATCTGAAGCATGAATATTCAACAAACAAAAGAGGGGCAAAGGATGGTGATGGGAGGGGTGCATTGAGAAGACATTCCAAATAGAGAGAAAAGCAAGTAAAATGGCATGGAGACGTAAAATATAGAAGCAGCTCTGTATAAAGAAAATGATTTAAATATAGACTGAAAGAGGGACTTCTCTGGTGGTAGAGTGGTTAAGAATCAGCCTGCCAATGCAGGGGACATGGGCTCGAGCCCAGGTCCAGGAAGATCCTGCATGCTGCAGCTCAACTAAGCCTGTGCGTTACAACTAGTGAGCGTGTGCTCTAGAGCCTGTGAGCCACAACTACTGAGCCTGCATGCCACAACTACTGAAGCCCACGCACCTAGAGCCCATGCTCCACAACAAGAGAAGCCACCGCAATGAGAAGCCCGTGCACCGCAAGGAAGAGTAGTCCCCAGTTGCTGCAACTAGAGAAAGCCCGTGTGCAGCAATGAAGACCCAAATAAATAAATAAATAAATAAATAAATAAATAAATAAGATAGACTGAAAGAAACTTTTGGAACTAGGGTATTGAGCACACATGGTGGGGAAGGAGGGTTCTTGCTCATTTTTCTCAAGGGACTTGCCTTTTCTCAACCCAGTCAAAGGATAGAGTGAATAGGAAGAGTATGTGGAATGTGCAAAGTTTCATTCACTGGGGAGGAGCCCTGATAGACTGGAGGAGCTACTGATGCTTTTAGAAGTTATTTGAATTATGCCCTTCAGGACTGGATTATGTTCCTCAGGTCAGCATATCTTCTACTTTGGGTAAGGAACAGAACAATAGAAAACATACTATTAGAAGTCAAACCTTAGTGCAGCTCACCAGATATGGGTGAAATTGTCAGGATATCCTTTCTCCACAGCTTTTGCAAGGGAATCTATTATTTATTTCCAGATTACCTTTGCTTGCCCACAAGAGACCATTTGTCAACCAGATCCCAACCCAATAGATGAAAGAAGAAAATGCAGATGTATTTCCTTATTTGACATAATATAAAGAGGTTTTTCTTTAAATCAATGGCTTAGCATTTATCTGTTTGATTATTTCAGAGCCAATTCCGAAGGTTTTGCACACCCATCTACAAGCCAAAATGCTACCCTCTGGTAATGTACCAAATGGGATCAAAATTAGGTCCGTTGTGTTACTCTGCATTTAGTCTAGGTTGTGAGGGTTTCATTAGACTGACAAATCAGATCAGAAGTACAAAGCAAAGCAAACCAAAACCCACATCCACAGTGTAGTTGTTGTGGAATACAGCTGAGAGAATTGGATTAGTGTCATACTGTGAAGTGTTGTGAACTTCTCAAACACGCTTTATTGAACAAATATAAATTGAGTGACAGCTGTGTGCAAGGCAATGTATGAGGGAGAAGAGAAATAAATTACTAGTTGTACAGTTTTTTTAAATCTTCTTATGCTAGATCATACTTTGGGGTAGGTTAATGGGGGTACCACTGGTAGAGTTGGACAGTAAAAATGATTGTTACCTATGTCACCTAGGTCTAATTAGTTGTAAAGTCAAAATGTGTCTTTTAAAATCTCTGCCATATTTGTCTTTTCTAGTTCCTCTAGGCTCTCATGCCTGAACTAGTACAATTGTTATGAGACTACTTTCTCTGCCTCAAGTTTGAGCAGATTCCACATAGAGGGGTCTCTGAGTAATGTCATTTCCTCATGTTACGTCCATGTTTTCTGTTAATCATCATCATCAATCTGTGTCTGACTTCCATAACCTTCCATAAATAGATAATTCCAGTAGGAGCCCTCCTTCTGGTCTGGCTGCTCTCTTTCCTCCCCCAGGAATGGAGTCTGCTCCTTTCTGTTTACACGGTTTGCTTTAGCTAACATCTTTATGATAATCCAGAAACAGCAGTTGCAGAGCCATGATGGAGAAGGATCTTATAGTACTGTAGTTTACTATTGAAAAAAATCCACATATAAGTGGACTTGTGAAGTTCAAACACATGTTGTTCAAGGGTCAACTGTAGTTACCTAACTCAGAGATTTGTTGAGGGAATTAAATGAGTGGTATAAATAAAAATGCTTTGAACATTTTCTGGCCCACAATAGTGCACAATAAGTGACGATGGGGACTTCCCTGACGGTCCAGTGGTTAAGACTCTGCGTTTCCAATGCAGGGGCTGTGGGTTCGATCCCTGGTTGGGGAACTAAGATCCCACATGCTGTGCGGCCAAAAAAAAATCACATGTATAAAATATTTTTTAAAAGTGTTGATGATGATGATGATGAAGATGATGATGATAATGTGGACATGTTTGTTCTTCTGTCTTTGCACACTTGTAAGCTAGATTTCTGGACATGACATTGCTGGGTAAAATGGCATTCACATTTGCTATCTTAATAAAAATGCTGTACCAATTTACATACTCACCAACTGTGCATAAAACTACCTGATTCTTCACACTCTTCCCAATTCAGAGTATTTTTTAATTGCCAGAGAGGCTAAAAACATCTCATTTTTGTTTAATTTGCATTTGCTTGCCAATTAATTGAGATTAAGCTACAAGCCATCTATATTTTTCTGTGAATTGCCTATCTGCATTTTTGCCCTTTTTTGTGTGTGTGTGCGAGTGTATGTGCGGAGGTGGAGGGTGGATTATATTGTATTAGGTAAGAATTTAACTTTGTTGTTCCCAAACAAATAGCCAGTTGATCCAGTGCCTTTATTAAATAATCTATCTTTTTTCTAATTAATTTTTAAAAAATAATTAATTATTTATTTTTGGCTGTGTTGGGTCTTCGTTTCTGTGCGAGGGCTTTCTCTAGTTGTGGCATGCGGGGGCCACTCTTCATCGCGGTGCGCTGGCCTCTCACTATCGCGGCCTCTCTTGTTGTGGAGCCCAGGCTCCAGACGCGCAGGCTCAGTATTTGTGGCTCACGGGCCCAGTCGCTCCGCGGCATGTGGGATCTTCCCAGACCAGGGCTTGAACCTGTGTCCCCTGCATTGGCAGGCAGACCCCCAACTACTGCACCACCAGGGAAGCCCCTCTAATTAATTTTAAATGCCACCACATTTATTAAATACTAAATCCTCATATATATATGTCTATTTTTAAACTATAATTTTTAATTAATTTTTGTCCAATTATATGTCATTATCACACTGTTTTTACTTCTGCAAATTTATGGTATCAATTTTGATATCTGGTAGAATAAGACTGTTCATACATTAGTCCCCCTTAACTAGGGAAAAACTGATTCAACATAAATGCCTACTTATTCTAGCTTGAAGATAATATCAAGCTGAAATTTACACAATAAATATTATATGGTGATGCCTTTGCTACTAACTGATGATGGTGCAAATGGCCAAAGGTCTCATCTGAAACCCTTCTCACATGCTGCATATGTAAGCAAAATGTCCACGGCAAATCTTCACCTCTCATGAATCTTATATTTTCAGCTAAAATGGATTGCTTATTGTGCCTTGAGCACATTGTGCAAGTCAACACTTCTGTGCCCTTGCCTCATGCTACTTCTTCTATCTGGACTATCCCTCCTCTTTCTTTTCCCAGCAAACTTGTATTTATCCTTCAAAGCTCACTTCATTTTACACCTTCTGTGCTATGCCTTCTCTAATAGGCACATAACTTTTTGATGAAGCCTATAGAATTAACCATTAAACTATCTTTTTGTTTGTTATGAGTATCTATAGGCTTTTCCCCCCGATCACTCCACTGAAAATGCTCTTGTCAAGCTCATCAATAACCTCTACGTTAACAAATCCGATAGTAAATTCTCAGTCCTTATCTTACTAAAAATTATCTGCAGGAAATGATAGCTTTAATCATGCCTCCTGGAAACACTTTCTTCACATGACTTCCAAGTTTCTATGCTGTCTTGGTTTTCCTCCTAGCATTTTGGCATCTCTTCTCAGTCTCCTTTTTTTAATCTTCTTTATCTCACCCATCTTTAAACTTTGGAGTGTTACAAGGCTCAGTCTTCAGAGATCTCTATATACACTCACTTTTTAGGTACTGTCATCCAGTTCCATGACTTCACATAACATCCATATGCCAATGATTCCTAAATTTTATATGCCCAGGTAAAACCATGCCCCTGAAATCATAACTCATATATGTAACCACCTACTTGATATCTTTACTTGGATGTCTGTTAGGCATCTCAAATCTAATATACCCAAAACTTATCTCTCGTCTTCATCCCCTCATCACCAAACCTGCTTAACCCTAAGTCTTATCTATTTCAGGTAATGATAATTGTATCTTTTCATTTGCCAAGGCCCCAAAACTTGAAGTAATCTCCTGGAAGTCTCTCTAGTGTTCTACATCCTATCCACAGCAGGTAACATTTCTGACTTCAGATTCTGATCTTCTCAATACCTCTATCACTGTTTACTTGATACAAGCCAACATCATCCCTCACCTGGATTAATGCAATAGCTGACTTAGTGGTCTCTTTGCTTGCCCCTGATATAAAGTGATCCTTTCAAAACATGTGTCAGATACTATCACTCCTCTCCTCAAAACTCTCTGATGGTTTTCCATCTCATGCAGATTAAAAATCAAAGATTATTTTTACCATGACCTCAAAGGCCTTATGCACTCTGGCCCTCTGCTACCTTTGTGACCTCATCTCCTGCCATTCCTCCCATTGCTGTCTGCACTTTAGCCATGCTGGCCCATTCACTGTTCCTAGAATGTGCCAGACATGCTCTCACCTCAGGGACCTTGCATCGACTGTTCCCTTTGCTTAAAACATTTTCCCCCAGATCTTCCTATGCCTTATCAATTATTTGCCTCTGCTCAAATGTGACTTTTCTACAAAGATCTTCTTCAGTAAAGTGACACTCATTCACTCAATATCTTTTAACTTGCTTGAAGTTAACACATTAGAACTTTATATATCTGTTTATGTGTTTATTATGACTTCCCAACGTCAATGTAAACAACACAAGGGCAGAGATTTATCATACCTGTTTACTAATATATCCCCCAGTGTCAAGAATAGTGCCTGGCACATAGTAGGTATTCAATAAAGAGCTGATGAATGTACAAATGTGTGAATGAATGGTTTGCATGATAGACATCATCATATCATCCCAGCTCCCTCTCACACCCCTGAGCTTTACTCCATTACTGAGTTTCACCTCACCCCTTATTCTTTTTTTTTAACTAATTAATTTTTATCAGAGTATAGTTGATTTACAATATTATATTAATTACAGATGTACAATATATCAACAGTAATTCAATATTTTTATAAATTATACTCCATTTAAAAATATTGGCGATATTCCTGTGACATACATTACATTCCTGTATCTTTTTTTTTTTAACATCTTTAATGGAGTATAATTACTTTACAATGTTGTGTTAGTTTCTGCTATATAACAAAGTGAATAAGCTATGTGTGCACCTATATGCCCATATCCCCTCCCTCTTGCGTCTCCCTCCCACACTCCCTATCGCACCCCTCTGGGTGGTCACAAAGCACCGAGCTAATCTTTCTGTGCTATGTGGCTGCTTCCCACTAGCTATCTATTTTACATTTGGTAGTGTATATATGTCAATGCTACTCTCTCACTTCGTCCCAGCTTACACTTTTCCCTCCCCATGTCCTCAAGTACATTTTCTAAGTCTGTGTCTTTATTCCTTTCCTGTCCCCAGGTTCATCAGAACCATTATTTTTTTAGATTCCATATATGTGTTAGCATACGGTATTTGTTTTTCTCTTCCTGACTTACTTCACACTGTATGACAGACTCTAGGTCCATTCACCTCACTACAAATAACTCAATTTCATTCCTTTTTATGGCTGAGTAATATTCCATTGTATATGTGTGCCACATCTTCTTCATCCATTCATCTGTCGATGGACACTAAGGTTGCTTCCATGTCCTGGCTATTGTAATTACAGCTGCAATGAACTTTGTGGTACATGACTCTTTTTGAATTATGGTATTCTCAGGGTATATGTCCAGTAATGGGATTGCTGGGTTGTATGGTAGTTCTATATTTAGTTTTTTAAGGAAACTCCATACTGTTCTCCACAGAGGCCATATCAATTTACATTCCCACCAACAGTGAAGAGGGTTCCCTTTTCTCCACACCCTCTTGAACATTTATTGTTGTAGATTTTTTGATGATGGCCATTCTGACTGGTGAGAGGTGATACTGAATTGTAGTTTTGATTTCCATTTCTCTAATGATTAATGATGTTGAACATTGTTTCATATGTTTCTTCACAATCTATATATCTTCTTTACAGAAATGTCTATATACATCTTCCGCCCATTATGGATTGTTTTTTTTTTTTTTTATTGAGCTGCATGAGCTGCCTGTATATTTGGAGATTAATCCTTTGTTGGTTGCTTCACTTGCAAATATTTCTCCCACTCTGAGGGTTGTAATTTCATCTTGTTTGTGGTTGCCTTTGCTGTGCAAAAGCTTTTAAGTTTCAGTAGGTCCCATTTGCTTATTTTTGTTTTTATATCCATTTCTCTAGGAAGTGGGTCAAAAAGTATCTTGCTATGATTTATATCAAAGAGTGTTCTTCCTATGTTTTCCTCTAAGAGTATCAGAGTGTCTGGCCTTGCATTTAGGTGTTTAACACATTTTGAGTTTATTTTTTGTGTATGGTGTTCAGGAGTGTTCTCATTTCATTCTTTTACATGTAGCTGTCCAGTTTTCCCAGCACCACTTATTGAAGAGGCTGTATTTTCTCAATTGTATATTATTGCCTCCTTTATCAAAGATAAGGTGTCCGTATGTGCGTGGGTTTATCTCTGGCCTTCTATCCTGTTCCATTGATCTATATTTCTGTTTTTGTGCCAGTACCATACTATCTTAATTACAGTAGCTTTGTAGTATAGTCTGAAGTCAGGAAACCTAATTCCTCCAACTCTGTTTTTCTTTCAGAAGATTGCTTTGGCTATTTGGGGTCTTTTGTGTTTCCATACAAATTGTGAAATCTTTTGTTCTATTTCTGTGAAAAATGCCAGTGGTAGTTTGATAGGGATTGCATTGAATCTGTAGATTGCTTTGGGTAGTAGAGTCATTTTCACAATGATGATTCTTCCAATCCAAGAACATGATAAATCTCTCCAGCTATTTGTATCATTTTTAATTTCTTTCATTAGTGTCTTATAATTTTCTGCATACAGGTCTTTTGTCTCCTTAGGTACGCTTATTCCTAGATATTTTATTCTTTTCATTCCAATGGTAAATGGGAGTGTTTCCTTAATTTCAATTTCAGATTTTTCATCATTAGTGTATAGGAATGCAAGAGATTTCTGTGCATTAATTTTGTATCCTGCTACTTTACCAAATTCATTGATTAGCTCTACTAGTTTTCTGGTAGCATCTTTAGGATTCTCTATGAATAATATGATGTCATCTGCAAACAGTGACAGCTTTACTTCTTCTTTTACGATTTGGATTCTTTTTATTTCTTTTTCTTCTCTGATTGCTGTGTCTAAAACTTCCAAAAGTATGTTGAATAATAGTGGTGAGAGTAGGCAACCTTGTCTTGTTCCTGATCTTAGTGAAAATGGTTTCAGTTTTTCACCATTGAGGATGATGTTGGCTGTGGGTTTGTCATATATGGCCTTTATTATGTTGAGGAAAGTTCCCTCTATGCCTACTTTCTGGAGGGTCTTTATCATAAATGGGTGTTGAAATTTGTCAAAAGATTTCTCTGCATCTATTGAGATGATCATATGGTTTTTCTGCTTCAATTTGTTAATATGGTGTATCACGTTGATTGATTTGCGTATATTGAAGAATCCTTGCATTCCTGGGATAAACCCCACTTGATCATGATGTATGACCCTTCAAATGTGTTGTTGGATCCTGTCTGCTAGTATTTTGTTGAGGATTTTTGCATCTATGTTCATCAGTGATATTGACCTGTAGTTTTCTTCCTTTGTGACATCTTAGTCTGGTTTTGGTATCAGAGTGATGGTAGCCTCGTAGAATGAGTTTGGGAGTGTTCCTCCCTCTGCTATATTTTGGAAGAGTTTGAGAAGGATAAGTGTTAGCTCTTCTCTACATGTTTGATAGAATTCGCCTGTGAACCCATCTGGTCTTGGGCTTTTGTTTGTTGGAAGATTTTTAATCACAGTTTCAATTACACTGCTGTGATTGGTCTGTTTATATTTTCTCTTTCTTCCTGGTTCAGTCTCAGAAGGTTGTGCATTTCTAAGAATTTGTCCATTTCTTCCACGTTGTCCATTTTATTTGCATATAGTTGCTTGTAGTAATCTCTATTGATCCTTTGTATTTCTGCAGTGTCAGCTGTTACTTCTCCTTTTTCATTTCTAATTCTATGGATTGGAGTCTTCTCTCTTTTTTTCTTGATGAGCCTGGCTAATGGTTTATCAATTTTGTTTATCTTCTCATATAACCAGCTGTTACTTTTACTGATCTTTGCTATTGTTTCCTTCATTTCTTTTTCTTTTATTTCTGATCAGACCTTTTTGATTTCTTTCCATCTGCTAACTTAGGGTTTTTTGGTTCTTCTTTCTCTAATTGCTTTAGATGTAAGGTTAGGTTGTTTATTTGAGATGTTTCTTGATTCTTTTTTTTAAAAAATTATTATTATTATTATTTTTTAACAACTTTATTGGAGTATAATTGCTTTACAGTGGTGTGTTAGTTTCTGCTTTATAACAAAGTGAATCAGTTATACATATACATATGTCCCCATACCTCTTCCCTCTTACATCTCCCTCCCTGCCACCCTCCCTGTAACACCCCTCTAGGTGGTCAAAAAGCACCAAGCTGATCTCCCTGTGCTAAGCAGCTGCTTCCCACTAGCTATCTATTTTACATTTGGTAGTGTATATATGTCATGCTACTGTCTCACTTTGTCCCAGCTTACACTTCCCCCTCCCCATATCCTCAAGTCCATTCTCTAGTAGGTCTGCATCTTTATTCCCATCTTGCCCCTAGGTCCTTCTGACTATTTTTTTTTTAGATTCCATATATATGTGTTAGCATACAGTATTTGTTTTTCTCTTTCTGACTTACTTCACTCTGTATGACAGACTCTAGGTCCATCCATCTCACTACAAATAACTCAGTTTCGTTCCATTTTATGGCCGAGTAATATTCCATTGTATATATTTGCCACCTCTTCTTTATCCATTCATCGCTTGATGTACACTTAGGTTGCTTCCTTGTTCAGGTTATTGTAAATAGAGCTGCAATGAACATTTTGGTACATGACTCTTTTTGAATTATGGTTTTCTCAGGGTATATGTACAGTAGTGGGATTGCTGGGTCGTATGGTAGTTCTATTTTTAGTTTTTTAAGGAACCTCCATTCTGTTCTCCATAGTGGCTGTATCAATTTACATTCCCACCAACAGTGCAGGAGGGTTCCATTTACTCCACACCCTCCCCAGCATTTATTGTTTCTAGATTTTTTGATGATGGCCGTTCTGATTGGTGTGAGATGATATCTCATTGTAGTTTTGATTTACATTTCCCTAATGATTAATGATGTTGAGCATTCTTTCATGTGTTTGTTGTCAATCTGTATATCTGGAGAAATGTCTATTTGGATCTTCTGCCCAATTTTGGATTGGGTTGTTTGGTTTTTTGATATTGAGCTGCATGAGTTGCTTGTATGTCTTGGAGATTAATCCTTAGTCAGTTGCTTCATTTCCCAATATTTTTTCTGATTCAGAGAGTTGTCTTTTCGTCTTGTTTATGGTTTCCTTTGCTCTGCAATAGCTTTTCAGTTTCATTAGGTACCATTTTTTTTTGTTTTTATTTCCATTTCTATAGGAGCTGGGTCAAAAAGGATCTTGCGCTGATTTATGTCATAGAGTGTTCTGCCTATGTTTTCCTCTAAGATTTTGAAGGTGTCTGGTCTTACATTTAGGTCTTTATTCAATTTTTAGTTTATATTTCTGTATGGTGTTATGGAGTGTTCTAATTTCATTCTTTTACATGTAGCTGTGCAGTTTTCCCAGCACCACTTATTGAAGAGGCAGTCTTTTCTCCACTGTATATTCTTGCCTCCCTTATCAAAGATAAGGTGACCATATGTGCATGGGTTTATCTCTGGGCTTTCTATCCTGTTTCATTGATCTATATTTCTGTTTTTGTGCCAGTACCATACTGTCTTGATTACTGTGGCTTTGTAGTATAGTCTGAATTCAGGAAGCCTGATTCATCCTGCTCCGTTTTTCTTTCTCAGAATTGCTTTGCCTATTTGGGGTCTTTTGCATTTCCATACAAATTGTGAAATATTTTGTTCTAGTTAAGTGTAAAATGCCAGTGGTATTTTGAGAGGGATTGCATTGAATCAGTAGATTGATTTGGATAGTAGAGTCATTTTCACAATGTTGATTCTTCCAATCCAAGAAAATGGTATATCTCTCCATCTATTTGTATCATCTTTAATTTCTTTCATCAGTGTCATAATTTTCTGCATAGGGGTCTTCTGTCTACTTACATAGGTTTATTCCTAGAAATTTTATTCTTTTTTTGCAAAGGTAAACGGGAGTGTTTTCTTAATTTCACTTTCAGATTTTTCATGCAATTGATTTCTGTCCATTAATGTTGTATCCTGCTAATTTACCAAATTCATTGATTAGTTCTAGTAGATTTCTGGTAGCCTTTTTAGGATTCTCTATGTATAGTATCATGTAATCTGCAAACAGTGACAGCTTTACTTCTTGTTTTCCTATTTGGATTGCTTTTATTTCTTTTTCTTCTCTGATAGCTGTGGCTTCGACTTCCAAAAGTATGTTGAATAATAGTGGTGAGAGTGGGCAACCTTGTCTTGTTCCTGATCTTAGTGGAAGAGTTTCCAGCTTTTCAACATTAAGGATGATGTTGGCTGTTGGTTTGTCATATATGGCCTTCATTATGTTGAGGAAAGTTCCCTCTATGACTACTTTCTGGAGGGTTTTTATCATAAATGGGTGTTCAATTTTTTTGAAATATTTCTCGGCATCTATTGAGATTATCACAAAGTTTTCTCCTTCAGTTCGTTAATATGGTGTGTCATATTCATTGATTTGTGTATATTGAAGAATCCTTGCATTCCTGGGATAAACTCCACTTGATCATGGTGTACAATCGTTTAATGTGCTGTTGGATTCTGTTTGCTAGTATTTTGTTGAGGATTTTTGCATCTATGTTCATCAGTGATATTGGCCTGTAGTTTTCTTTCTTTGTGACATCTTAGTCTGGTTTTAGTACCAGGGTGATGGTGACCTCTGTGAATGAGTTTGGGAGTGTTCCTTGCTCTGTTATATTTTGGAAGAATTTGAGAAGGATAGGTGTTAACTCTTCTCTAAATGATTGATAGAATTTGCCTGTGAAGCCATCTGGTCCTGGGCTTTTGTTTGTTGGAAGAATTTTAATCACAGTTTCAATTTCAGTGCTTGTGATTGGTCTGATCATATTTTCTATTTCTTACTGGTTCCATCTCAGAAGGTTGTACATTTCTAGGAATTTGTCCATTTCTTCCAGGTTGTCCATTTTATTAGCAAAAAGTTGCTTGCAGTAAACTCTCATGATCCTTTGTATTTCTGCAGTGTCAGTTGTAGCTTCTCCTTTTTCATTTCTAATTCTACTGATTTGAGACATCTCCCTTCTTTTTCTTGATAAATCGGGCTAGTGGTTTATCAATTTTGTTGAGGTTCTCGAAGAACCAGATTTTAATTTTATTTATCTTTGCTCTCATTTCTTTCATTTATTTTTCATTTATTTCTGGTCTGATCTTTATGATTTCTTTCCTTCTGCTAACCTTGGGGTTTTTTGTTCTTCTTTCTCTAATTGCTTTACGTGTAAATTTTAGTTTTTTATTTGAGAGGTTTCTTGTATCTTAAGGTAGGCTTGTATACCTAGGAACTTTCCTCTTATAACTGCTTTTGCTGCATCCCATAGGTTTTGGGTCATTGTGGTTTCATTGCCATTTATTTTTAGGTATTTTTTGAATTCTTCTTTGATTTCTTCAGTGACCTCTTGGTTATTAAGTAGTGTGTTGTTTAGCCACCATGTGTTTTTATTTCTTACAGATTTTTTACTCTAATTGATATCTAGTCTCATAACATTGTGGTTGGAAAAGATACCTGATACGATTTCACTTTTCCTGAATTTACCAAGGCTTGCTTTGTGACCTAAGATATGATCTATCCTGGAAACTGTTCCATGGACACTTGAGAGGAAAGTTTATTCTGTTGTTTTTGGATGGAATGTCCTATAAATATCCATTAAGTCCATCTTGTTTAATGTATCATTTAAAGTTTGTGTTTCCTTATTTATTTTCATTTTGGATTATCTGTCCATTGGTGAAAGTGGGTTGTTAAAGTTCCCTACTGTGATTGTGTTACTGTCGATTTCCCCTTTTATAGCTGTTAGTATTTGCCTTATGTATTGAGGTGCTCCTATGTTGGGTGCATAAATATTTACAATTGTTATATCTTCTTCTTGGATTGATCCCTTGATGATTATGTAGTGTCCTTCTTTGTGTCTTGTAATAGTTTTTGTTTTAAAGTCTATTTTGCCTGATATGAGAATTGCTACTCCAGCTTTCTTTTGATTTCCGTTTGCATGGAATACCTTTTTCCATCCCCTCACTTTCAGTCTGTATATGTCCCTAGGTTTGAAGTAGGTCTCTTGTAGACAGCCTATATATGGGTCTGGTTGTTGTATCCATTCATCCAGTCTATGTCTTTTGCTTGGAGTGTTTAAACTATTTACATTTAAGGTAATTATCGATATGTATGTTCCTGTATCCATTTTCTTAATTGTTTTGGGTTTATTATTGTAGGTCTTTTCCTTCTCTTGTGTTTCCTGTCTGGAGATGTTCCTCTAGCATTTGTTTTAAAGCTGGGTTGGTGGTGCTGAATTCTCTTAGGTTTTGCTTGTCTGTAAAGTTTTTAATTTCTCTGTCAAAACTGAATGAGATCCTTGCTCGGTAGAGTAATCTTTATTGTTGGTTTTTCTCTTTCATCACTTTATATATGTCCTGCCACTCCCTTCTGGTTTGCAGAGTTTCTGCTGAAAGATCAGCTGTTAACTTTACGGGGATTCCGTTATGTGTTACTTGTTGTTTTTCCCTTGCTGCCTTTACTATTTGTTCTTTGTAATTTTTGATAGTTTGATTAATATGTGTCTTTTCTTGTTTCTCCTTGGATTTATCCTGTATGGGACTCTCTGTGCTTCCTGGACTTGATTAACTATTTCCTTTCCCATATTAGGGAAGTTTTCAACTATAATCTCTTCAAATATTTTCTCAGTCCCTTTCTTTTTCTTTTCCTCTTCTGGGACCCCTATAATTTGAATACTGGTGTGTTTAATTTTGTCCCAGAGTTCTCTGCGACTGTCCTCAATTCTTTTCGTTCTTTTTTCTTTATTCTGCTCTGCAGTAGTTATTTCCACTATTTTATCTTCCAGGTCACTTATTTGTTCTCTGCCTCAGTTATTCTGCTATTGATCTCTTTTAGAGAATTTAAAATTTCATTTATTGTGCTGTTCATCACTGTTTGTTTGCTCTTTAGTTCTTCGAGGTCCTTGATAAACGTTTCTTGTATTTTCTCCATTCTATTTCCAAGATTTTGGATCATCTTTACTATTATTATTCTTAATTCTTTTTCAGGTAGACTGCCTATTTCCTTTTCATTTGTTAGGTCTGCTGGGTTTTTGCCTTGCTCCTTCATCTGCTGTGTGTTTCTCTGTCTTCTCATTTTGCTTAACTTACTGTGTTTCGGGTCTCCTTTTCACAGGCTGCAGGTTCATAGATTCCGTTGTTTTTTGTTTCTGTCCCCAGTGGCTAAGGTTGGTTCAGTAGGTTGTGTAGGCTTCCAAGTGGAGGGGAGTAGTGCCTGTGTTCTGGTGGGTGAGGCTGGATTTTGTCTTTCTGGAGGGCAGATCCACGTCTGGTGGTGTGTTTTGGGGCGTCTGTGGCCTTATTATGGTTTTAGGCAGCCTCTGTGCTAATGGATGGTGTTTTGTTCCTGTATTGCTCGTTGCTTGGCATAGGGTGTCCTGCACTATAATTTGCTGGTCATTGAGTGGAGCTGAGTCTTGGTGTTGAGATGGAGTTCTCTGGGAGATTTTCACCATTTGATATTATGTGGAGCTGGGAGGTCTCTTGTGGACCAGTGTCTTGAACTTGGCTCTCCCACCTCAGTGGCACAGCCTTGACACCTGGCTGGAGCACCCAGAACCTGTCCTCCACACAGCTCACAATAAAAGGGATCAAAAAAAGAAAGAAAGTAAGAAGAAGATAAAATAAAATAAAATAAGGTAAAATAATATAAAGTTATTAAAATAAAAAATAATTATTAAGAAAAAAGAAAATTATAAGTAATAAAAAAATAAAATAAAATGCACAGACAGAACCCTAGGATAAATGGTAAAAGCAAAGCTATACAGACAAAATCACACACAGAAGCATACACATACACACTCCCAAGAAGAGAAAAAGGGAAAAAAATATATATCGTTGCTCCCAAGTCCACCTCCTCAATTTGGGATGATTCGCTGTCTCTTCAGGTACTCCACATATGCAGGGTACCTCACGTTGATTGTGGAGATTTAATCCACTGCTCCAGAGGCTGCTGGGAGAGATATCCCTTTCTCTTCTTTTTTTCGCACAGCTCCCAGGGTTCAGCTTTGGATTTGGACCCGCCTATGCGTGTAGGTCACCAGAGGGCGTCTGTTCTTCGCTCAGGCAGGACGGGGTTAAAGGAGCAGCTGATTCGGGGGTTGTGGCTCACTCAGGCCGGGGGGAGGGAGGGGTAAGGATGCGGGACGAGCCTGCGGTGGCAGAGGCTGGTGTGACTTTGCACCAGCCTGAAGCGCACCGTGCGTTCTTCCGGGGAAGTTGTCCCTGGATCACGGGACCCTGGAAGTGGCGGGCTTCACAGGCTTCCGGGGGTGGAGGTGTGGATAGTGACCTGTGCTTGCACACAGGCTTCCTGGTAACTGCAGCAGCAGCCTTAGCATCTCATGCCCATCTCTGGGGTCCGCGCTGATAGCCGCGGCTTGCGCCCATCTCTGGAGCTCCTTTAAGCGGCGCTCTTAATCCCCTCTCTTCCCGCACCAGGAAACAAAGAGGCAAGAAAAAGTCTCTTGTCTCTTTGGCAGCTCCAGAATTTTTCCCAGGCTCCCTCCCGGCTAGCTGTAGCGCACTAGCCCCCTTCAGGCTGTGTTCACGCAGCCAACCCCAGTCCTCTCCCTGGGATCCGACCGAAGCCTGAGCCTCAGCTCCCAGCTCCCACTCATCCCGGCGGGTGAGCAGACAAGCTTCTCGTGCTGGTGAGTGCTGGTCGGCACCAATCCACTGTGCAGGAATCTCTCCGCTTTGTCCTCCACACCCCTATTGCTGCGCTCTCCTCTGTGGCTCCGAAGCTCCCCCCTTCTGCAACCAGCAGTCTCTGCCCGCAAAGGGGATTCCTAGTGTGTGGAAACCTCTCCTGCTTCACAGCTCCCTTCCACTGATGCAGGTCCCGTCCCTATTCTTTTCCTCTATTTTTTCCTTTTTCTTTTACCCCACCCAGGTACACGGGGAGTTTCTTGCCTTTTGGGAAGTCTGAGTTCTTCTGCCAGCGTTCAGTAGGTGTTCTGTAGGAGTTGTTCCACATGTAGATGTATTTCTGATGTATTTGTGGGGAGGAAGGTGATCTCCACGTCTTAATCTTCTGCCATCTTGAAGCTCCTCCTCTTGTTTCTTAAGGTAGGATTGTATTGCTATAAACTTCCCTCTTAGAACTGCTTTTGCTGCATCCCATAGGTTTTGGGTTGTCGGGTTTTCATTGTCATTGGTTTCTAGGTATTTTTTGATTTCCTCTTTGATTTCTTCAGTGATCTGTTGGTTATTAAGTAGTGTACAGTTTAGACTCCATGTGTTTGTATATTTTACAGATTTTTTTCCTGTGATTGATATCTAGTCTTATACTGTAGTATAAGGTTGTAGTATAAGGTTCGTAGTTCCCGTTGTTTTTGGTGTCTGTCCCCAGTGGCTAAGATTGGTTCAGTGGGTTTTGTAGGCTTCCTGGTGGAGGGGACTATTGCCTGTGTTCTGCTGGATGAGGCTGGATCTTGTCTTTCTAGTGGGCAAGTCCTCATCTGGTGGTGTGTTTTGGGGTGTCTGTGACCTTTTTATGATTTTAGGCAACCTCTCTGCTAATGGATGGGGATGTGTTCCTGTCTTGCTAGTTGTTTGGCATAGGGTGTCAAGCACTGTAGCTTGCTTGTCGTTGAGTGGAGCTGGGTCTTGGCATTGAGATGGAGATCTCTGGGAGATTTTTGTTGTTTGATATAACGTGGAGCTGGTAGGTCTCCTGTGGACCAGTTTCCTTAACTTTGCTCTCCTACCTCAGTGGCACAGCCCTGACGCCTGGCTGGAGCACCAAGAGCCTGTCATCCACAAGGGTGGCACAAAGTGGCTATCCGTGGTTTCACATCAACATGATATCAGGCACAAACCTCCTTGTTTTTCCATTTTCTCTTTAAGTTACTTGTTGAAACAACCAGCCCGCAGTCCCCAGGACTGTGGCGGCTTCTGCTGGTTGGGCCCCTCCAGAGCTGTCAGCTTCAGTGAGCTGCCTCCTCTCAGGCTCTGGGGCAGTTCAGTGACCCTTTTATCATTATGTAGTGTCCTTCTTTGTCTCTTGTAATACTCTTTATTTTAAAGTCTATTTTGTCTGATATGAGAATTGCTACTCCAGGTTTCTTTTGATTTCCATTTGCAGGGAATATCTTTTTCCATCCCCTCACTTTCAGTCTGTATGTGTCCCTAGGTCAGATGTGGGTCTCTTGTAAACAGCATATATACCGGTGTTTTTTTTTTTTTTATCCATTCAGCCAGTCTATGTCTTTTGGTGGGAACATTTAATGCATTTTCATTTAAGGTTGTTATTGATATGTATGTTCCTATTACCATTTTCTCAATTGTTTTGGGTTTTTTTTTGTAGTTCCTTTTTTTCTCTTGTTTCCCACTGAAAGAAGTTCCTTTAACATTTGCTGTAGAGCTGGTTTGGTGGTGTTGAATTCTCTTAGATTTTGCATATCTGTAAAGTTTTTGATTTCCCCACTGAATCTCAAGGAGATCCTTGACAGGTAGCATAATCTTGGTTGTAGGTTCTTCCTTTTCATTCCTTTAACTATATCGTTCAACTCCCTTCTGACGTGTACAGTTTCTGCTGAGAAATCAGCTGTCAACCTTTAGGGAGTTCCCTTGTATGTTATTTTTCGTTTTTCCCTTGTTGCTTTTAATAATTTTTCTTTGTCTTTAATTTTTGCCTATTTGATTACTATGCAACTCAGTGTGTTTCTCCTTGGGTTTATCATGCCTGGGACTCTCTGTGCTTCCTGGACATGGGTGGCTATTTCCTTTCCCATGTTAGGGAAGTTTTCGACTATAATCTCTTCAAATATTTTCTCGGGTCCTTTCTTTCTCTCTTCTCCTTCTGGGACCCCTATAATGCGAATATCAGTGCATTTAATGTTGTCCCAGAAGTCTCTTCAGTTGTCTTCATTTCTTTTCATTCTTTTTTCTTTATTCTGTTCTGTGGCAATGATTTCCACCATTCTTTCTTCCAGCTCACTTATCCGTTCTTCTGCCTCAGTTCTTCTGCTATTGATTCCCTCTAGTGTATTTTTCATTTCAGTTATTGTATTGTTCATCTCTGTTTCTTTTTTCTTTAATTCTTCTAGGTCTTTGATATTTAATTCTTCTAGATTGTTGTTAAATATTTCTTGCATCTTCTCAATCTTTGCCTCCATTCTTTTTCTGAGGTCCTGGATCATCTTCACTATCATTATTCTGAATTCTTTTTCACTAAAGTTGCCTATCTCCACTTCATTTAATTGTTTTTCTGGGGTTTTTTCTTGTCCCTTCATCTGGTACATAGTCCTCTGCCTTTTCATTTTGTCTGTGAATGTGGTTTTCATTCCACAGGCTGCAGGATTGTAGTCCTTCTTGCTTCTGCTGTCTGCCCTCTGCTGGATGAGATATCTGAGAGGCTTGTGCAAGCTTCCTGATGGGAGGGAATGTTGGTTGATAGAGCTGGGTGTTACTCTGGTCAGCAGAGCTCAGTAAAACTTTAACCCTCTTGTCTGCTGATTGGTTGGGCTGGGTTCCCTCCCTGTTGGTTATTTGGCCTGAGGCTACCCTGCACTAGAGCATACAGGCCCTTTGTTGGGGTTAATTGCAGACTCCAGGAAGGCTTACACCAAGTAGCACCTCCCAGAATTTCTGCTGCCAATGTCCTTGTCCCCACAGTGAGCCACAGCCACACCCTGCCTATGCAGGAGACCCTCCAACATCAGCAGGCTGGTCTGGTGCAGTCTCACATGGGCTCACTGCTCCTTTCCCCTGGGTCCCGATGCACACACCCCCCTGTGTGTGCCCTCCAAGAGTGGAGTCTCTGTTTATTCCAGTCCCATCAAAGTCCTACAGTCAAATCTCTCCAGCCCTCAATATCTGACTATGGGAATTCCTCCTCCCATCGCCAGATCCCCAGGTTGGGAAGCCCAACGTGGGGTCCAGAACCCTCACTCCAGTTGGTGGACTTCTGTGGTATAATTGCTCTCCAGTTTGTGAGTCAACCACCCAGTGGTTATGGGACTCAATTTTATTGTGATTGTGCCCCTCCTACCCTCCCACTGTGTCCTCTCCTCTGTCTTTGGATGTTGCACTTCCTCTTTTGTGAGCTCCGGTGTCTTCCTGCCAATTGCCCAGCAGTAAGTTTTGATTCTGATGCTCTTGCAAGAGGGAGTCCCACTTTGAATAGAGTTCTTATCATAAATGGATGTTGAATTTTGTCAAATGTTATTTAGCCTCTATTGAGATAATCATGTAATTGTTATTCTTCCAATCATTAATGTGGTATATCACATTGATTAATTTGCAAATATTGAACCATACTTTTTAAAATTAATTAATTAATTTTTGGCTCCCTTGGTCTTTGTTGCTGCACACAGGCTTTCTCTAGTTGCATTGAGCAGGGGTTACTCTTTGTTGCAGTGCATGGGCTTCTCATTGCGGTGACTTCTCTTTGTTGCAGAACACAGGCTCTAGGTGCATGAGCTTCAGTAGTTGTGACATGTAGGCTCATTAGTTGTGGCTCATGGGCTCTAGAGCGCAGGCTCCGTAGTTGTGGCACACAAGATTATTTGTTCCATGGAATGTGGAGTCTTCACAGACCAGGGCTTGAACCTGTGTCCCCTGCATTGGCAGGCAGATTCTTAACCACTGCACCACCAGGGAAGTCCCAACAAATATTGAACCATACTTGTTACACTGGAATAACTCCAACTTGGTCATGGTGTATAATCCTTGTTGGATTTGGTTTGCTAATATTTTGTTGAGGATATTTGCCTCTATATTCATCAGAGATATTGGCCTATAATTTTTTTCTACTGTCTGTCTAATTTTGGTACGAGTGTATCGTGGTCTCATAGAATGATTTTGGTAGTATTCCATACTCTTCATTTTGGGGGGAATATTTTGAGAAGGTTAGGTATTAATTCTTATTTATAACTTTGGCAGAATTCCCCTATGAAGCCATTCAGTCCTGGACTTTTGTATGCTAGGAGTTTCTCCTATTACAAATTCAATATCACTTCAAGTCATCAGTTTGTTCGAATCACCTGTCACTTCTTAAGTATTGGCAGGTTTTGTAATTCTAGATATTTTTCCATTTTGTTGAGGTTGTCCAGTTTGTTGGCATATAACTATTCATAGCATTCTTTTATGATTTTTTGTAACTTTGTGGTAACAGTTGTTAATTTCCTCTTTTATTTCTTGTTTTGATTATTTAAGTCCACTCTTTTCTTACTGGTGAGCCTGGCTAAAAGTTTATTCATTTTTAAAATCTTTTAAAAAATCCAGCTCATTGATTTTTTTCTAGTACATTTTGATCTCTATAAAATTTATTTCCTCTCTGATCTTTATTATTTCCTTCCTTCTGCTGACTTGTGGCTTTGTTTGTATTTTCATTTTTCTAATTCTTAAAGCTGGTAGATTAGGTTGTTTATTTGAGATTTTTCTTCCTTCTTTAGGAAGGCTTATATTGCTATAAGTGACACTCTAAGAACTGCTTTTGTTGCATCCCACAGATTTTGGAAATTTAGGTTTCCATTTTTATTTTGCTCAAGGTATTATTTTTGTTCATTTCTTTGGATGATTTTATAGACTGAAGTATAATTGACGTACAATATTATGCAAGTTAAAAGTGTACAATATAGTGATTCACACTTTTCTGATGGTTATACTCCATTTATAGTTTGTACTTCTTAATCCCCTACTCCTATATTGCCTCTCTCACCTTCCCCCTCCTGATTAACCACTAGTTTGTTCTCTATATCTGTGAATCTGCTTCTTTTTTGTTATATTCACTAGTTCATTGTATTTTTTAGATTCCACATAAAAGTGATATCAAACGGTATTTTTCTTTATGTGTCTGACTTATTTCACTTAGAATAATACCCTCCAGGTCCATTCATGTTGCTGCAAATTTATTTATTTTTTTATGGCTGAGTAGTATTGCGTTGTGTGTGTACATATATATGCTTCATATCTTGGTATTTGTAAATAATGCTGCTGTCAATATTGGGGTGCATCTGTCTTTTCAAAATAGTGTTTTTGTTTTTTTTCAGATATATACCCAGGAGTGGAATTGCTTGGTCATATAGTAGTTCTATTTTTAGTTCTTTGAGAAAACTCCATAGCGTTTACCACAGTGGTTGCACCACTTTACATTCCCATCAACATTGTACAAGAGTTCTCTTTTCTCCACATCCTTGCCAACATTTGTTATTTGTGATCTTTTTGATGACAGCCATTCTAACAGGTGTGAGGTGATGATTCATTGTGGTTTTGATTTGCATTTCTCTGAGGATTAGCTATATTGAGCATCTTTTTATGTGCCTGTCGGCTGTCTTGCATTTACTCTTTGGAAAAATGTCTACCCAGCTCTTCTGCTCATTTTTCAATGAACTTGTTTGTTTTTTTGATGTTGAATTGTATGAGCAGTTTATATATTTTGGTTATATATATTGGTTATATATATTGGTCATATCATTTGCAATATCTTCTCCCATTCAGTATGTTCTCCTTTTTTGTCATTGTTGATGGCTTCTTTGAGGTGAAAAGCTTTTAATTTTCATGAGTTTGCATTTGCTTATTTTTGCTTTTAACTCCTTTGCTTTAGAAGACAGATTCAAAAAAATATTGCTGTGATTTATGTCAAAGAGTGTTCTGCCTATGTTTTCCTCTGGGAGTTTTCTGGTTTTGTTCTACATTTAGGTCTTTAATCTATTTTGAGGGTTTTTTTTTTTTCATATATGGTGTCAGTTAATGTTCTAATTTCATTCTTTTACATGTAGCTGTTTGCTACCAGTTTGTGTAGTATCATGTATTGAAGAGACTCTCTTTTCTCCATTATATATACTTGCTTCCAAGGTCATAGACTAACTGACCAAAACAGCATGGGTTTATTTTTGGGTCTCTATTCTTTTCCATTGATATGTGTCTGTTTTTGTGCCACTATCATAGTGTTTTGGTTACTCTAGGTTTGTAGTATAATCTGAAATCATGGAGCATGATTCCTCCAGCTCCGTTCTACTTTATAACAAATGTTTTGGCTATTCATGGTCTTTTGTGTTTCCATACAAATTTTAAAATTATTTGTTCTAGTTTTGTGAAAAATGCCATTGGTATTTTGATAGGGATTGCATTAAATCTCTAAATTTCCTTGGGTGGTATGGTCATTTTAACAATACTATTTCTTCAAATCCAAGAACATGGTATATTTTCCCATCTGCTTGTGTCACCTTCAATTTCTTTCATAAGTGGTACTTCCCCAGTGGTCCAGTGACTAAGACTCTGCATTCCCAATGCAGGATGCCTGGGTTCAACCCCTGGAGAGGGAACAAATCCCCCATGCCACAGCGAAGATCCTGCATGTGGCAACAAATATCCTACATGCTGCGAGTGAGTCCTGGCACAGCCAAATAAATAAATATTTAAAAAGTTTTCTTTCATAGCTGTCTTAAAGGTTTCTGTTTTTTATATAAATTGCTTATTTATTTATTTATTGCTGCATCAGGTCTTAGTTGCTGCATGCAGGATCTTTCATTGCGGCACATGGTCTCTTCGTTGTGGTTTGCGGTCTTCTCTCTAGTTACAGCATGCAGGTTTTCTCTTCTCTAGTTGTAGCTCACAAGCTCCAAGGCACATGGCTCTGTAGTTGTGGCCCGCATGTTCCAGAGCGCATGGGCTCTGTAGTTTGTGGCATGTGGGCTCTCTGGTTGAGGCACGCAGGCTTAGTTGCTCTGTGGCATGTGGGATCTTAGTTCTCTGACCAGGGATCAAACCCATGTCCCCTGCATTAGAACGTGGATTCTATACCACTGGACCACCAGAGAAGTTCCCTGTCTTATAGGTTTCTGAATACAGGTCTTTTACCTCCTTAGTTAGATTTGTTCCTAGGTAATTTTTTTAAAGGGATGGTGTATGGAATTGTTTTCTTATTTTCTCTTTCTGATATTTCATTATTAGTGTATAGAAATGCAGCAGATTTGTGTATATTAATTTTATATCCTGAAACTTTACCAAATTCATTAATGAGGTTAGTAGTTTTTTGTGAGGCAACTTTAGGATTTTCTATGTATAGTATCATGTCATCTGCAAACAATGACAGTTTTACTTCTTTCTTTCCAATTTGGATTCCTTTTATTTCTTTTTCTTCTTTGATTGTTCTGGCTAGGATTACCAATACTAAGTTGAATGAAAGTGGTGGAATTGGGCAATCTTCTTGTTCCTGATCTTAGAGGAATGTTTTCAGCTTTTCACCATTGCGTATGATATTAGCTGTGGGTTTGTCATATATAACCTTTATTATGTTAAGGCATGTTCTGTCTATGCCCACTTTATTGAGAAATATTATCATAAATGATGTTGAATTTTGTCCAAATTTATTTTTCTGCATCTACTGAGATGATCATATGGTTTTTATTCTTCAGTTTGTTAATGTGGTGTAACACTGATTTGCAGATATTGAAAAATTCCTGCTATAAATCCTGCTTGATTGTGGTGTATGATCCTTTTAATGTATTGTTGATTTCAGTTTACTAATATTGTGTTGAGGATTTTTGTATATATATTCATCACTGATATTGGCCTGTAGTTTTTTTTGTGTGTGTTAGTATTGTCTGGTTTTTGTATCAGGGTTATGCTGGCTTCATAGAATGAGTTTGGAAGTATTCCTTCCACTGCAAATTTTTGAAATACTTTGAGAAATATAGGCGTTAACCCTTCTCTAAATGTTTGGTATAATTCACCTGTGAAGCCATCTCATCCTGGACTTTTGTTTACTGAAGTTTTTAAATTACTGATTCAGTTTCATTCCTGTTTATATTTTCTATTTCTTCCTGCTTCAGCCTTGGGATATTGTACTTTCTACTAATTTGTCCATTTCGTCTAGGTTGCCCATTTTATTGACATATAGTTGTTCATAGTAGTCTCTTATGATCTTTTGTATTTCTGTGGTGTCAGATATAACTTCGTTTTTATTTCTGATTTTATTGATTTGGGCCCTTTCCCGTTTGTTCTTGATGAGTCTGGCTAAACGTTTATCAATGTTTGTTTATCTTTTCAAAGAAAATCTTTTAGTTTCATTGATCTTTTCTATTGTTTTTTTGACTCTCTATTTCATTTATTTCTTCTTTGGTCTTTACAATATCTTTCCTTATACTAACTTTGGGGTTTGTTTGTTCTATTTTCTCTAGTTCTGTTATGTGTAAGATTAGGTTGTTTATTTGAGATTTTTCTTGTTTCCTGAAGCAGGATTGTACCACTATAAACTTTCCACATAGAACTGTTTTGCTTCATCCCATAGGTTTAGTCTCATTGTGTTTTTCTTTTCATTTGTCTCTAGATATTTTTAAATTTTATCTTTGATTTCTTCAGTGATCCATTGGAGGTTTAGTAGCATATTGTTAAATTCCCTGTGTTTGTGGCTTTTGCAGTCTTTTTTTTTTTTCTGTAGTTGATTTCTAGTTTCATAGCATTGTGGTTGGAAAAGATGCGTGATATGATTTCAGTTTTTTTTTAATTTACCAAGTTTTGTACTGTGACCTAGCTAGTGATCTCTCCTGGAGAATGATCCACATACACCTGAAAAAAAACTATGTTTTGCTGCTTTCCGTTGGAATGCTCTCTATATATCAATTAAGTGCATCTGGTCTAATGTGTTATTTAAATGCAATGCTTCCTTATTGATTTCTGTCTGGATGATCTGTCCATTGATGTAAGTGTGGTTTTATATTCCCTTACTATTATTGTGTTATTGTTGATTTCTCCTTTTATGTCTGTTAATATTTGCCTTGTATAGGTAAGTGCTCCTATTTAGGTGCTTATGTATTTATAATTATTATATCTTCTTGAATTATACTTTGATTATCATGTAATGTCAATCTTTTTCTCCTTTTGTCAAATTTATTGATTTGTTTTGCATTTCTCTAATAATTAGCCATGTTGAGTGCCTTTTCACATGCCTGTTGGCCCTCTGTATGTCTTCTATGGAGAAATGTCTATTTAGATCTTCTGCCCATCTTTTGATTGGAGTCTTTACTTTTTCAATATTGAGTTGTATGAGCTGTTTGTATATTTTGGATACTAACTTGCTGTTGGTCACAAAATTTGCAAATATTTTCTCCCATTCCGTTTCTAGAAACTTGTCCATTTTTTCTAGGCTGTCCATTTTGTTAGTATATAACTTTTTATAGTATTCTCTTATAAGATTTTTTTTGTATTTCTGTAGTATCAGTTATTTCTACACTTTCGTTTCTTATTTTGTTTATTTGAGTCCTCTCATTTTCCTCTTGGTGAACCTGGCTAGAAGTTTGTTGATTTTGTTTATCTTAAAAAAAAACAAAACATAAACAAAAAAGAGCTCTTGGTTTTATTGATCATTTTTATTTTTTTATCTCTAGTTTATTTATTTCCTCTCTGATCTTTTTTATTCCCTTCTTTCTCCTGATCTTTGGTTTTCTTTGTTCTTTTTTTCTAACTATTTTAGGTGGTATGGTAAGCCGTTTATTTGAGATTTTTCTTTTTTTTTTTCTTTAGGAAGGCCTGTATCATTATGAACTTGTCTCTTCAAACTGCTCTTGCTGCATCCTATAAATTTTGTGAGGTTGTGTTTTTATTTTCGTTTGTCTCAAGGTATTTTCCGATTTCTTCTTTGTTTTCATCATTGACCCAATATTATTATTATTATTTTTAGTAACGTGTTCTTTTGTCTCCATGTGTTTGCTCTATTTCCATTTTTCTTTCTAGGATTAATTTCTAGTTTCATACTGTTGTGGTCAGAAAAGATGGTTGAAATAATTTCTATCCTCTTAAATTTGTGAGTCTTGTTTTTTGACCTAGTATATTGTCTATCCTAGAGAACGTTCCATGGACACTTAAAAATAATGATTTTCTCTTTTCTTTTTTGATGTTGTGTCCTGTAGATTTCAGTTAAGTCCAACTGGTCTACTGTGTGATTTAGGATCTCTGTTGCCTTACTGATTTTCTATCTGGATTATCTCTCCATTCATGTGAATGGGGTGTTAAACTCTCCTACTCTCGTATTTTTGTCCCTTTCTCCCTTATGTCTGTTAGTATTTGGTGTACATATTTAGGTTCTCCTATATTAGGTGCATATAATTAACAAGAGTAATATTTTCCTCTTGCATTTATTCCTTTATGACTATGTGATGTCCTTCTATTTCCTTTCTCTTTGGTCATTGTTTTAAAGTCTATTTTGTCTGATATGAATATTGCTACTCCCACTATGTTTTCTTTTCCATTTGCATGAAATTTCTTTTTTCATCTCCTGACTTTCAGTCTGTCTGTCTCTTTCACCCAGAAGTTAGTTTTCTGTAGGCAGCATATTGTAGGTTCTTTTCTCTTTTTTAAAGCTAATCTGCCATTCTATATCTTTTGAATTGAGCTTTTAGTCGACTGATGTTTAAAGTATTTATTAATAGCTATGTACTTCTTGCCATTTTAAACCTTGTTTTCCAGTTGATTTAGAAGTTCTTTTTTTAACATCTTTATTGGAGTATAATTGCTTTACAATGGTGTGTTAGTTTCTACTTTATAACAAAGTGAATCAGTTATACATATACATATGTTCCCATATCTCTTCCCTCTTGCATCTCCCTCCCTCCCACCCTCCCTATTCCACCCCTCTAGGTGATCATAAAGCACCAAGCTGATCTCCCTGTGCTATGCGGCTACGTCCCCGTAGCCATCTATTTTACATTTGGTAGTGTATATATGTCCATGCCAATCACTCACTTTGTCACAGCTTACCCTTCCCCCTCCACATATCCTTAAGTCCATTCTCTAGTAGGTCTGTGTCTTTATGTCCGTCTTACCAATAGGTTCTTCATGACCTTTTTTTTCCCCTTAGATTGCATATATATGTGTTAGCATACTGTATTTGTTTTTCTGTTTCTGACTTACTTCAGTCTGTATGACAGATTCTAATTCCATTCAATTCACTACAAATAACTCCATTTCGTTTCTTTTTAGGCTGAGTAATATTCCATTGTATATATGTGCCACATCTTCTTTATCCATTCATCTGATGACGGACAATTAGGTTGCTTCCATGCCCTGGCTATTGTAAATAGAGCTGCAATGAACATTGGGGTACATGACACTTTTTGAATTATGGTTTTCTCTGGGTATATGCCTAGTAGTGGGATTGCTGGGTCATATGGTAGTTATATATTTAGTTTTTTAAGGAACCTCCATACTGTTCTCCATAGTGGCTGTATCAATTTACATTCCCACCAACAGTGCAAGAGTGTTCCCTTTTCTCCACACCCTCTCCAGCATTTATTGTTTCTAGATTTTTTGATGATGGCCATTCTGAGCGGTGTGAGATGATATCTCATTGTAGTTTCTTTTTTTTTTAACATCTTTATTGGAGTATAATTGCTTTACAAGGGTGTGTTAGTTCCTGCTTTATAACAAAGTGAATCAGTTATATATATACATATGTTCCCATATGTCTTCACTCTTGCATCTCCTTCCCTCCCACCCTCCCTATCCCACCCTTCTAGGTGGTCACAAAGCACCGAGCTGATCACCCTCAGCTATGCGGTTGCTTCCCACTAGCTATCTATTTTACATTTGGTAGTGTATATATGTCCATGCCACTCTCTCACTTTGTCACAGCTTACCCTTCCCCCTCCCCATATCCTCAACTCCATTCTCTAGTAGGTCTGTGTCTTTATTCCCATCTTGCCAATAGGTTCTTCACGATCTTTTTTTTTCTTTGATTCCATATATATGTGTTAGCATACTGTATTTGTTTTTCTCTTTCTGACTTACTTCACACTGTATGACAGACTCTAACTCCATCCACCTCACTACAAATAACTCCATTTCGTTTCTTTTTATGGCTGAGTAATATTCCATTGTATATATGTGCCACATCCTCTTTATCCATTCATCCAATGATGGACACATAGGTTGCTTCCATGTCCTAGCTATTGTAAATAGAGCTGCAATGAACATTTTGGAACATGACTCTTTTTGAATTTTGGTTTTCTCAGGGTATATGCCCAGTAGTGGGATTGCTGGGTCGTATGGTAGTTCTACTTTTAGTTTTTTAAGGAACCACCATACTGTTCTCCATAGTGGTTGTACCAATTTACATTCCCACCAACAGTGCAAGAGTGTTCCCTTTTCTCTACACCCTCTCCAGCATCTATTGTGTCTAGATTTTTTGATGATGGCCATTCTGACCGGTATGAGATGTTATCTCATTGTAGTTTTGATTTTCATTTCTCTAATGATTAATGATGTTAAGCATTTCTTCATGTGTTTGTTGGATATCTGCATATCTTCTTTGCAGAAATTCCTATTTAGATCTTCTGCCCATTTTTGGATTGGGCTGTTTGTTTTGTTGTTATTGAGGTGCATGAGCTACTTGTAAATTTTGAAGATTAGCCCTTTGTCAGTTGCTTCATGTGCAAATATTATCTCCCATTCTGAGGGTTTTCTTTTTGTCTTGTTTATGGTTTCCTTTGCTGTGCAAAAGCTTTTAGGTTTCACTAGGTCCCATTTGTTTATTGTTGTTTTTATTTCCATTTCTCTAGGAGCTGGGTCAAAAAGGATCTTGCTGTGATTTATTTCATAGAGTGGTCTGCCTATGTTTTCCTCTAAGAATTTGATAGTGTCTGGCCTTACATTTAGGTCTTTAATCCATTTTGAGTTTATTTTTATGTATGGTGTTAGGGAGTGTTCTAATTTCATACTTTTACATGTATCTGCCCAGTTTTCTTAGCACCACTTATTGAAGAGGCTGTGTTTTCTCCACTGTATATGCTTGCCTCCTTTGTCAATGATAAGGTGACCATATGTGCATCGGTATATCTCTGGGCTTTCTATCCTGTTCCATTGATCTATATTTCTGTTTTTGTGCCAGTACCTTACTGTCTTGATTACTGCAGCTTTGTAGTATACTCTGAAGTCAGGGAACCTGATTCCTCCAGCTCCGTTTTTCGTTTTCACGATTGTTTTGGCTATTTGGGGTCTTTTGTGTTTCCATACAAATTGTTAATTTTTTTGTTCTACTTCTGTGAAAAATCAGTGGTAGTTTGATAGGGATTGCATTGAATCTGTAGATTGCTTTGGGTAGTAGAGTCATTTTCACAATATTGATTCTTCCAATCCAAGAACATGATAAATCTCTCCATCTATTTGTATCCTCTTTAATTTATTTCATCGGTGTCTTATAACTTTCTGCATACAGGTGTTTTGTCTCCTTAGCTAGGTTTATTCCTAGATATTTTCTTCTTTTTGTTGCAGTGGTAAATGGGAGTTTTTTCTTAATTTCGCTTTCAGATTTTTCATCATTAGTGTATAGGAATGCAAGAGATTTCTGTGCATTAATTTTGTATCCTGCTACTTTACCAAATTCATTGATTAGCTCTAGTAGCTTTCTGGTAGCATCTTTAGGATTCTCTATGTATAGTATCATATCAACTGCAAACAGTGACAGCTTTACTTCTTCTTTTACGATTTGTATTAATTTCATTTCTTTTTCTTCTCTGATTGCTGTGGCTAAAACTTCCAAAACTATGTTGAATAATATTGGTGAGAGTGGCTAACCTTGTTTTGTGCCTGATCTTAGTGGAAATGGTTTCAGTTTTTCACTATTGAGGACGACGTTGGCTGTGGGTTTGTCATATATGGCCTTTATTATGTTGAGAAATGTTCCCTTTATGCCTACTTTCTGCAGGGCTTTTATCATAAATGGGTGTTGAATTTTGTCGAAAGCTTTCTCCGCGTCTATTGAGATGATAATATGGTTTTTCTCCTTCAATTTGTTAATATGGTGTATCACGTTGATTGATTTGCGTATATTGAAGAATCCTTGCATTCCTGGAATAAACCCCACTTGATCATGTTGTATGATCTTTTTAATGTGCTGTTGGATTCTGTTTGCTAGTATTTTGTTGAGGATTTTTGCATCTATGTTCATCAGAGATATTGGCCTGTAGTTCTCTTTCTTTGCGACATCTTTGTCTAGTTTTGGTATCAGGTTGATGGTGGACTCGTAGAATGTGTTGGAGAGTGTTCCTCCCTCTGCAATATTTTGGAAGAGTTTGAGAAGGATAGGTGTTAGCTCTTCTCTAGATGTTCGATACAATTCTCCTCTAAAGCCATCTTGTCCTGGGCTTTTGTTTGTTGGAAGATTTTTAATCACAGTTTCAATTTCACTGCTTGTGATTGGTCTGTTCATATTTTCTATTTCTTCCTGGTTCAGTCTCGGCAGGTTGTGCATTTCTAAGAATCTGTCCATTACTTCCAGGTTGTCCATTTTATTGGCATGTCGTTGCTTGTAGTAATCTCTTATAATCATTTGTATTTCTGCAGTGTCAGTTGTTACTTCCCCTTTTTCATTTCTAATTCTATTGATATGAGTCTTCTCCCTTTTTTTCTTGATAAGTCTGGCTAATGGTTTATCAATTTTGTTTATCTTCTCAAAGAACCAGCTTTTAGTTTTACTGATATTTGCTATCATTTCCTTCATTTCTTTTTCATTTATTTTTGATCTGAACTTTATGATTTCTTTCCTTCTGCTAACTTTGGGGGTTTTTTGTTCTTCTTTCTCTAATTGCTTTAGGTGCAAGATTAGGTTGTTTATTTGAGATGTTTCCTGTTTCTTAAGGTAGGATTGTATTGCTATAAACTTCCCTCTTGGAACTTATTTTGCTTCATTCCATAGGTTTTGGGTCATCGTATCTCCATTGTCATTTATTTCTAGGTATTTTTTGATTTCCCCTTTCATTCCTTCAGTGATCACTTGGTTATTAAGTAGTGTATTGTTTAGCCTCCATGTGTTTGTATTTTTCACAGATCTTTTCCTGTAATTGATATCTAGTGTCATAGTGCTGTGGTCGGAAAAGATGCTGGATACGATGTGAATTTTCTTAAATTTACCAAAGCTTGATTTGTGACCCAAGATATGATCTATCCTGGAGAATGTTCCATGAGCACTTGAGAAAAATGTGTATGCTGTTGGTTTTGGGTGGAATGTCCTATTAATATCAATTAAGTCCATCTTGTTTAATGTTTCATTTAAAGCTTGTGTTTCCTTAATTATTTTCATTTTGGATGATCTGTCCATTGGTGAAAGTGGGGTGTTAAAGTCCCCTGCTATGATTGTGCTACTGTCGATTTCCCCTTTTATGGCTGTTAGTATTTGCCTTATGTATTGAGGTGCTCCTCTGTTGGGTGCATAAATATTTACAATTGTTATATCTTCTTCTTGGATTGATTCCTTGATCATTATGTAGTGTCCTTCTTTGTCTCTTGTAATAGTCTTTATTTCAAAGTCTATTTTGTCTGATATGAGAATTGCTACTCCAGCTTTCTTTTGATTTCCATTTGCATGGAATATCTTTTTCCATTCCCTCACTTTCAGTCTGTATGTGCCCCTTGGTCTGAAGTGGGTCTCTTGTAGACAGCATATATATGGGTCTTGTTTTTGGGTCCATTCAGGCAGCCTGTGTCTTTTGGTGGGAGCACTTAATCCATTTACATTTAAGGTAATTATCGATATGTACGTTCTAATTCCCATTTTCTTAAATGTTTTGGGTTTGTTACTGTAGGTCTTTTCCTTCTCTTGTGTTTTTTGCCTAGAGAAGTTCTTTCAGCATTTGTTGTAAATCTGGTTTGGTGGTGCTCTCTCAGCTTTTGCTTGTCTGTAAAGCTTTTAATTTCTCCATCAAATCTGAATGAGATCCTTGCTGGATAGAGTAATCTTGGTTGTAGTTTTTTCTCCTTCATCAGTTTAAATATGTCCTGCCTCTCCCTTTTGGCTTGCAGAGTTTCTGCTGAAAGATCAGATGTTAACCTTATGGGGATTCCCTTGTGTGTTATTTGTTGTTTTTCCCTTGCTGCTTTTAATATGTTTTCTTTATATTTAATTTTTGTTAGTTTGATTAATATGTGTCTTGGCGTGTTTCTCCTTGTATTTATCCTGTATGGGACTCTCTGTGCTTCCAGGACTTGATTAACTATTTTGTTTCCCATATTAGGGAAATTTTCAACTATAATCTCTTCAGATATTTTCTCAGTCCCTTTCTTTTTCTCTTCTTCTTCTGGGATCCCTGTAATTCGAATGTTGGTGCATTTAATGTTGTCCCAGAGGTCCCTGAGACTGTCCTCAGTTGTTTTCATCCTTTTTTCTTTATTCAGCTCTGCAGTAGTTATTTCCACTATTTTATTTTCCAGGTCCCTTATCCATTATTCTGCCTCAGTATTTCTGCTATTGATCCCTTTAGAGTATTTTTAATTTCATTTATTGTGTTTATTTATCGTTGCTTTGCTCCTCTTTAGTTCTTCTAGGTCCTTGTTAAATGTTTCTTGCATTTTGTCTATTCTATTTCCAAGATTTTGGATCATCTTTACTATCATTATTCTGAATTCTTTTTCAGGTAGACTGCCTATTTCCTCTTCATTTGTTAGGTCTGGTGTGTTTTTACCTTGCTCCTTCATCTGCTGTGTGTTTTTCTGTCTTCTCACTTTGCTTATGTTACTGTGTTTGGGGTCTCCTTTTTGCAGGCTGCAGGTTCATAGTTCCTGTTGTTTTTGGTATCTGTCCTGAGTGGCTAAGGTTGGTTCAGTGGGTTGTGTAGACTTCCTGGTGGAGGGGACTAGTGCCTGTGTTCTGGTGGATGAGGCTCGATCTTGTCTTTCTGGTGGGCAAGTCGACATCTGGTGGTGTCTTTTAGGGCGTCTATGGCCTTATTATGATTTTAGGCAGCCTCTCTGCTAATGGATGGGGCTGTGTTCCTGTCTTGCTAGTTGTTTGGCATAGGGTGTCCATCACTGTAGCTTGCTGGTCATTGAGTGAAGCTGGGTCTTGGTGTTGAGATGGAGATCTCTGGGAGATTTTCGCCATTTGGTATTACGTGTAGCTGGGAAGTCTCTTGTTGACCAGTGTCCTGAAATTGGCTCTCTGACCTCAGAGGCACAGCCCTGATGACTGGCTCAAGCACCAAGAGCCTTTCATCCACATGGCTCAGAATAAAAGGGAGAAAAAAATAGATAGAAAGAAAGAAAGAGGATTAAAAAAATAAAATAAAGTAAGATAAAATAAAATAAAGTTATTAAAATGAAAAATAAAAAATAATTAAGATAAAAAATTTTTAAAGTAAAAAAGAAAAAAAAGGAAAAAAAACAGACAGACCGAACCCTAGGGGAAATGGTGAAAGCAAAGCTCTACAGACAAAATCTCACACAGAAGCATACACATACACACTCACAAAAAGAGGAAAAGGGGAAAAAATAATATATCTTGCTCCCAAAATCCACTTCCTCAATTTGGGATGATTCGTTGTCTATTCAGGTATTCCACAGATGCAGGGTACATCACGTTGATTGTGGAGCTTTAATCCGCTGCTGCTGAGGCTGCTGGGAGAAATTTCCCTTTCTCTTCTTTGTTCGCACAGCTCCCGGGGTTCAGCTTTGGATTTGAACCTGCCTCTACATGTAGGTCACCTGAGGGGGTCTGCTCCTCGCTCAGACAAGACGGGGTTAAAAGAGCAGCTGATTCGGGGGCTCCTGCTCATTCAGGCCTGGGGGAGGGAGGGGTGAGGATGCGGGGTGAGCCTGCGGTGGCAGAGGCCGTCGTGACGTTGCACCAGCCTGATGCGCGCTGTGCGTTCTCCTGGGGAAGTTGTCCCTGTATCACGGGACCCTGGCAGTGGCGGGCTGCACAGGCTCCCGGGACGGGCAGTGGGGATAGGGAGCTGTGCTCGCACCGAGGATTTTTGGTGGCGGCAACAGCAGACTTAGCGTCTCATGCTTGTCTCTGGGGTCCGTGCTGATTCCCGCAGCTCGCGCCAGTCTCTGGAGCTACTTTTAGCAGTGTTCTGAATCCCCTCTCCTCGCGCACGAGGCAACAAAGAGGCACGAAAAAGTCTTTTGCCTCTTAGGCAGCTGCAGACTTTTTCCCGGACTCCTTCCCGGCTAGGTGTGGTGCACTAACCCCTTCAAGCTGTGTTCACGCCGCCAACCCCAGTCCTCTCCCTGCGATCCAACCAAAGCCTGAGCCTCTGTTCCCAGCCCACACCCGCCCTGGCGGTTGAGCAGGCAAGCCTCTTGGGTTGGTGAGTGCTGGTCGGCACCGATCCTCCATGTGGGAATCTCTATGATTTGCCCTACGCACCCCTGTTGCTGCGCTCTCTTCCATGGCTCTAAAGCTTCCCCCCTCTGCCACCTGCAGTCTCTGCCCACGAAGGAGCTTCTAATGTGTGGAAACCTTTCCTCCTTCACAGCTCCCTCCCACTGGTGCAGGTCCCGTCCCTATTCTTTTGTCTCTGTTTTTTCTTTTTTCTTTTGCCCTACTCAGGTACGTGGGGAATTTCTTGTCTTTTGAGATGTCTGATGTCTTCTGCCAGCATTCAGTGGGTGTTCTGTAGGAGCAGTTCCACGTGTAGATGTATTTCTGATGTATCTGTGGGGAGGAAGGTGATCTCCGCATCTTACTCTTCCGCCATCTTCTCCTCTTATTTAGTAGTTCTGTTTTCATTGTTTCTTCTTTTGCTTTTCCTTTTCTCATTTAATGATTTTCTTTTGTAGTATGTTTCTCTTCCTTTCTTTTTGTTCTTTTTCTGTGTGTTTGTGTGTGCGTCTATTGTGTTTTTTTTGATTTGTGGTTACCGTGGAGTTGAAGTATGTTGACCCATAACTATATCTATTTTTTCAACTTATAATCATTTCAAACACATTGTAAATGATCTATATTTTTATATTCCTCTCCCCCACATTTTATGATTTTGATATCCTATTTTCCATCTTCATGCTTATCCTTTTACTTTTACTTGTAGATTTGATAACTTTTACAATTTTTAAAATTGTTTTGTAATCTTTGTACAGGCATCTATACCTGTCATTAAAACCTTTATATATTTGCCTTTTTCACTGTGATTTCCCCTTTCATATATATCTTTCCTCTTTTCTATTTAGATAAGACCCGTCAATATTTCGTTTGAGATATATTTAGTATTTCTGAGTTCTTTTAGTTTTTGCTTGTCGAAGAAATTCTTTATCTCTCCTTCTACTCTAAATGATAATCTTGCTGGATATCGTATCCGTGGTTGCAGATTTTTCCCTTTCAGGACTTTGAATATATCATGCCACTCTGTTCTGACCTGCTCAGTTTCCTCACAGAAATCAGCTGATAGCTTTATGGTGGTTCCCTTGTAACTGACTCTTTTTTTTTCACTTGCTGCCCTCAGAGTCCTCACTTTATCTTTAACATTGGTCATTTTAACTATGATATGTCTTGTTGTGTGTCTGCTAGTGTTTATCTTGTTTGGGACTCTCTGTTTTCTTGTACTTGGATATCTGCTTCCTTCTTCAGGCTTGGGAAGTTTTCAGCTATAATTTCTTCAAATACCCTCAATCCCCTTCTTTCTCTTTTCCCCCTCTGGAAACCTTATTATGTTTAGGTTGGCATGCTTCATTATATCCCATAGATCATGTATGTTGCTTTCCTTTTTACATTTTTTTTCCTGTCTGCTGTTCTGATTGGGAGATTCCCATTAGTCTATCTTCCCGATCACTTATTCATTCTTCCGTGTCACTTACTCTGCTATTCATTGCTTCCTTTTGGTTTTATCTCAGCAATTGAATCATCTATTTTTGATTGGTTAATCTTTATAGTTTCTAGTTCCTTACTACATTGATCTGCAATTCTTTTTTAAAAAATTTTTATTAGAGTATAGTTGATTTAAAATTTTGTGTAACTTTCTGATTTATAGCAAAGAGAATCAGTTATACATATACTTATATCCATTCTTTTTTAGATTTGTTTCCCATATTGGTCATCACAGAGTACTGAGCAGAGTTTCCTGTGCTATACACTAGGTCCTTAGTAGTTATCTATTGATATTTTACATATAGTAGAGTGCATATGTTAATCCCAATCTGCCAATTTATCCCTCCCACTTTTCCCCCCTGGTAACCAAAAGAGTGTTTTCTACATCTGTGACTATATTTCTGTTTTGTATATAAGTTCCTTTGTATCATTTTTAAGATTCCACATATAAGCAATATCATATGATATTTGATTTCTCTGTCTGACTTACTTCACTTAGTAAGATAATCTCCAGGTCCATCTATGTCACTGCAAATGGCATTATTTTATTCTTTTTAATGGCTGAGTAATATTCTACTGTATATATACCATCTTTCTTATCCATTCATCTGTCAATTGATGATGGACATTATGGTTTCTTCCATGTCCTGCGTATTGTAAACCATGCTGCAAAGAACACTGGGGTACATGTATCCTTTCAATGTTTTTCTCCAGATATATGCCCAGGAGTGGGATTGCTGGATCATATGTTAGCTCTTTGTTTAGTTTCTTAAGGAACCTCCATACTGTTCTCCATAGTAACTGTACCAATTTACATTCCCACCAAGAGGGTAAGAGGGTTTCCTTTTCTCCACACCCTCTCCAGTAGTTATTGTTTGTACATTTTTTGATGATGGTCATTCTGGCTGGTGTGAGATGATATCTCATTGCAGTTTTGATTTGCATTTCTCTAATAATTAGAAATGTTGAGCATCTTTTCATGTGCCTCTTGGCTATCTGTATGTCTTCTTTGGAGAAATGTCTATTTAGGTCTTCTGCCCATTTATGGAATGGTTGGTTTTTGTTTATTTTGTTATTGAGCTGCAAGAGCTGTTTGTATATTTGAGATTAATTCTTTGTCAGTTGCTTCATTTGCAAATATTTTCTCCCATTCTGAGGGTTGTGTTTTAGTTTTGTTCATTGTTTACTTTGCTGTGAAAAATCTTTTAAGTTTAATTAGGTCCTATTTCTTTATTTTAGTTTTTATTTTCATTATTCTGTGAGGTGGATCATAAAATATCTGGCTGTGATTTATGTTAGAGATTGTTCTGCCTATGTTTTCCTCTAAGAATTTTACAATATCCAGCCTTACATTTAGGTCTTTTATCCATTTTGAGTTTATTTTTGTGTATGGTAATAGGGAGTGTTCTAATTTCATTCTTTTACATTTAGCTGTCCAGTTTTCCCAGCACTACTTATTGAAGGTGCTGTCATTTCTCCATTGTATATTCTTGCCTCCTTTGTCATAGATTAGGTGACCATAGGTGCATGGGTTTATATCTGGACTTTATATCTTGTTCCACTGATCTATATTTTTGGTTTTGTGCCAGTACCATACTGTCTTGATTACTGTAGTTTTGCAGTATAGTCTGAATTCAGGGAGCCTGATTCCTCTAACTCTGTTTTTCTTTCTCAAGATTGCTTTAGCAATTCGGGGTCTTTTGTGTTTCCATACAAATTGTAAATTTTTTTGTTCTAAGTCTCTGTAAAATGCCATTGGTATTTCGATAGGGATTGCATTTAATCTGTATATTGATTTGGGGAGTATAGTCATTTTGATAATATCGATTCTTCCAACCAGGAACATGATATATCTCTCCATTTATTTGTATCACCTTTGATTTCTTTCCTCAGTGTCTTATAGTTTTCAGAGAATAGTTCTTTTGCCTCCTTAGGTAGGTTTATTCCTAGGTATTTTATTCTTTTTGTTTTGATGGCAAATGGGATTGTTTCCTTAATTTCTCTTTCTGATCTTTTGTTGTTGGTGAATAGGAATGCAAGCAAATTCTGTGTATTAATTTTGTATTCTGCAACTTTACCAAATTCATTGATGAATTCTAGTAGTTTTCTGGTAACATCTTTAGGATTTACTATGTATAGTATCATATCTTCTGCAAACAGTGACAATTTTACTTCTTTTTTTCCAATTTGGATTTCTTTTATTTCTCTTTCTTCTCTGATTACTGTGGTTAGGAATTCCAAAACTATGTAGAATAGTGGCAAGAGTGGACATCCTTGTTTTGTTCCTGGTCTTAGAAGAAATGCTTTCAGCTTTTCACAATTGAGAATGATGTTTGCTGTAAGTTTGTCAGATATGGCCCTTATTCTGTTGAGGTAGGTTCCTGAACTGCATTTCTATCGATAATCTTTCTTCATTCCTTTAAATTTTTATTGCCACCTTTTTGAACTTGGTGTCCACTAGACTGATGCTCTCCATTTTATTATTTGTTCTTTCAAGGGATTTCAATTGTTCTTTTAATTGGGAGTAGTTCTTCTGCCTTTTCATTTTACTTAACTTTCTCTCTATGAATTTAGGAGAAACAGTTTTCTACTGTGGTTTTGAATGGGTGTGTTTATGTGGGAACATCCCTGTCTAGACTGTGTATGTTCAGTATTTTTGATGTGAGGTCTGGTATGATAGCCAAGCAGAGTGTGCTGGCTGTTATCCCTTTGATAGGGGGTGTAGTTTGTGTTGTAATATCTAGAGCTTGTGCTGAATGTGTGGTGGAGCTTCCTGTCTACTCCAAGACTGTCCCCACTCTCTCATGGGTGGGTTCTGCTCCTCATTTGTTGGAGTAAAAGCCCTGAGGGTTGAGTTTTATCAGGCTCCATTGCCCTTGAGTGAAAGCTCTGCCCCAAAGGAGGTGATTACTGAAGGAGCTGAGGCCCATGGTTTCACATTAAACCTATGTGCCACCTGTGTATACATCCGCAGTTCTGCTCAGAAGCAGCCTACATTTATGTCCTTTTCTCTGTGTGTTCGTCCCAAATCTAGTGCAAGGCTGTGGTGTGGAATAAGCTGAGGTTGGTGGTTGGGTTATTTTGGCTGCAAGAATTGTGGTGGATCCACTTCCACTGAGATGTGGGCTGCCTTTGTGGCAGACTTCTCCCATGACTTGTCTGCTCCAGATCTAGTGCTAAGCTTTTGACTGAGTGGGGCTAAGGCACTCTCACTAGGAAATGAACTACTGTGTACTCCTGCCCAGTGCCTGTCTGCCTGAGATTCAGAGCTCAGCCACTGTGCCCTCTTGGGGAACTGCACCATATGTGCACTGACAAAGTTTGCTGAACCCCTTCCTGCTGCCCCATGCTGACAATGGGCTCTGTGGCTCCACCCAGATCATACACCAGGTCCTCTGGATGTCTCTGCATAACTATATTGAGTCCTCTCCCATAGCCTGTCTGCCCAATATTCCGCCAGTGCTTAGCCATTGTTTCTTCTTTAGACTCACTGTGCCATTCACATGCTGAAAATGGCCTCCATGCTTCTGCCTGGTTAACACCCCAGGCAACCCTTATCTCTCTCTGCATAGCAAGAATGAATCTTTGCTCAAATCTTGCACCAGCCTCTGGTGTAGCGTGCATGGGTCAGGGTGTTTTCCACTTTGGATGGGGAAGTGCGACAAGGCAGAAGCCACTGGTGCAAATCTCTCTCTGTCCTGATAGTTAGCAAGGCAGCATGCATGCACTCCTTGTGAGTAGAGTCTAGGCTTCCCCAGCCCTTCTCTTCTATCTTTGGTTATTCGAGGTCTTTTGTGTTTCCATACAAATTTAAAAATTATTTGCTCTAGATTCTATGAAAAATTCATTGGTAATTTGATAGTGATTGCCTTGGTTATTTTGGTCATTTTGGCACTATTGATTCTTCCAATCCAAGAACAAAGTATATCTTTCCATCTGTTTGTGTTGTCTTCCATTTCTTTCATCAGTGTCTTATAATTTTCAGAGTACAGGTTTTTGCCTCCTTAGGTAAGTTTATTCCTAGGCAGTTTATTCTTTCTGATGCAATGGTAAATGTGATTGTTTCCTTAATTTATTTTTCTGATCTTTCATTGTTAGTGTATAGAGATGCAACATATTCCTGTATATTAATTTTACATCCTGCCACATTATTAAATTCATTGATGAGCTCTAGTCGTTTTCTGGTAGCGTCTTTAGGATTTTTTATGTAAAGTATCATGTCCTCTGCAAACATTGACAGTTTTACTTCTTCTTTTCAAATTTGGATTCCTTTTATTTCTTTTTCCTCTCTGATTGCTGTGACTAGGACTTCCAAAACTATGTTGAAAAAAAAGTGGTGAGAGTCCGCATCCTTTTCTTGTTCCTGATGTTAGAAGAAATGTTTTCATCTTTTCACCATCAAGTATGATGTTAGTTGTTGGTTTGTCATAGATAGTCTTTATTATCCTGAGGTTTGTTCCCTCTAGATCCAGTTTCTGAAGAATTTTTATCATAAGCCCATGCTAAATTCTGTCAAAAGCTTTTCTACACCTATTGAGATCATCATGTTGTTTTTATTCTTCAATTTGATAATGTGCTGTATCACCTTGATTGATATGTGGATATTGAAAAATTCTTGCATACCTGATATAAATCCCACTTGGTCATGCTGTATGATCCTTTAAATGTATTGCCAGTTTTGGTTTATTAATATTTTGTTGAGGGTTTTTGCATATATATTCATCACTGATATTGGCCTGTAGTTCCTTTATTGTGATCCTATTGTCTGGTTTTGGTATCAGGGTGATGCTGGACTCATAGAATTAGTCTGCAATATTTTTGGAATATTTTGAGAAAAATGGGTGTTAACTCTGCTCTAAATGCTTGGTAGAATTCACCTGTGAAGCCATCTGGTCCTGGACTTTTGTTTGTTGAAGTATTTTTAATTACAGATTCAAATTTCTTACTAGAAATTGGTTTGTTCTATATTTTCTATTTTTTTCTGCTTAAGTCTTGGGAGATTGTTCATTTCTAAGAACTTGTTTATTACCTAAAGTTTAACCATTTCATTGACATATATTAATGAATAATGATCTTTTGTATTTCTGTGGTGCTATTTATAATTTCTTTATCATTTCTTCTTTAATTGATTTGAACTCCCTCCTTTTTTTCGTGATGAGTTGGCTAATATTTTATCAATTTTGTTTTTCTTTTCAAAGAACCAGCTTTCAGTTTTATTGATCTTTTCTGTTGTTGCTTTTTAAGTCTATTTCATTTATTTCTCTCTGATATTTATGATTTCCGCCTAACTAACATTAAGTTTTGTTTGTTCTTCTTTCTCCAGTTTCTTTATGTGTACGTTAGATTATTTATTTGAGATTTATTTTGTTTCCCGAAGTAAACTTGTTTTGAAATAAATTTCCCTCTGAAAACTGCTTTTGCTGTGTCCCATAGGTTTTGGATAGTCGAATATTCATTTTCATTTGTCTCTAGACATTTTTAAAATTTCTTTACTGATAAATGGATTATTTAGTAGTATATCGTTTGGCCTCCACGTGTTTGTGTCTTCTACAGTTTTATTTTTTTAACATCTTTTTTGGAGTATAATTGCTTTACAATGCTGTGTTAGTTTCTGCTGTATACCAATGTGAATCAGCTATATGTATACATATATCCCCATATACCCTCCCTCTTGCATCCTACCCAGCCTACCCCAACCCTCTAGGTGGTCACAAAGCACCTAGCTGATCTCCCTGTGCTATGCAGCTGCTTCCCACTAGCTACCTATTTTACATTTGGTAGTGTATATAAATCAATGCCACTCTCTCACTTCGTCCCAGCTTACCCTTCCCTGTGACCTCAACTCCATTCTCTACGTCTGCATCTTTATTCCTGCCCTGTCCCTAGGTTCATCAGAACCTTTTTTTTTTCTTTTGAGATTCCATATATATGTGTTAGCATATGGTATTTCTTTTCTCTTTCTGACTTACTTCACTCTGTGTGAGAGACTCTAGGTCCATCCACCTCACTACAAATAACTCAATTTCATTTCTTTCTATGGCCAAGTAATATTCCACTGTATATATGTGCCACATCTTCTCTATCCATTCATCTGTTGATGGAAAATTAGGTTGCTTCCATGTCCTGGCTATTCTAAATAGTGGTGCAATGACTATTGTTGTACATGACTCTTTTTGAATTATGGTTTTCTCAGGATATATGCCCAGTAGTAGGATTTCTGATTCATATGGTAGTTCTATTTTCAGCTTTTAAAGGAACCTCCATACTGTTCTGCATAGTGGCTGTATCAATTTACATTCCCACCAAGAGTGAAGAGGGTACCCTTTTCTCCAGACCCTCTCCAGCATTTATTGTTTGTAGATTTTTTGATGCTGGCCATTCTGACAAACGTGAGCTGATAGCTCATTGTGGTTTTGATTTGCATTTCTCTAATGATTAGTGATGTTGAGCATCCTTTCATATGTTTGTTGGAAATCTGTATGCCCTTTTTGGAGAAATGTCTATTTCTGTCTTCTGCCCATTTTTCATTGGGGAGTTTGTTTTTTTGATACTGAGCTTCATGAGCTGCTTGTAAATTTTGGAGATTAATCCTTTGTCAGTTGATTCGTTTGCAAATATTTTCTCCCATTCTGAGGGTTGTCTTTTCATCTTCTTTATGGATTCCTTTGCTGTGCAAAAGTTTTTAAGTCTCATTAGTTCCCATTTGTTTATTTTTGTTTTTATTTCCATTTATCTAGGAAGTGGGTCAAAAAGTATCTTGCTGTGATTTATGTCAAAGAGTGTTGTTTCTATGTTTTTCTCTAAGAGTTTTAGAGTGTCTGGACTTACATTCAGGTATTTAATCCATTTTGAGTTTATTTTTATGTATGGTGTTAGGGAGTGCTCTAATTTCACTTTTTTACATGTAGCTGTCCAGTTTCCCCAGTACCACTTATTGAAGAGGCTGTCTTTTCTCCATTGTATATTCTTGCCTCCTTTATCAAAAATAAGGTGACCATATGTGTGTGGGTTTATCTCTGGGGTTTCTATTCTTTTCCATTGGTCTATGTTTCTGTTTTTGTGCCAGTACCATACTGTCTTGATTACTGTAGCTTTGTAGTATAGTCTGAAGTCAAGGAGCCTGATTCCTCCAGCTCCGTTTTTCTTTCTGAAGATTGCTTGGGTTATTCGGGGTTTTTTGTGTTTCCATCCACATTTTGCAATTTTTTTGTTCTAGTTCTGTGAAAAATGCCATTGATAGTTTGATAGGGATTTCATTGAATCTGTAGATTGCTTTGGGTTGTATAGTCATTTTCAATGTTGATTCTTCCAATCCAAGAACATGGTAAATCTCTCCATCTGTTGGTATTATCTTTAATTTCTTTCATCAATATCTTATAGTTTTCTGCATACAGGTTTAGTCTCCTTAGGTACGTTTATTACTAGGTATTTTAATTCTGTTGTTTGCAATGGTAAATGGGAGTGTTTCCTGAATTTCTCTTTCAGACTTTTCATCATCAGTGTATAAGAATGCAAGAGATTTCTGTGCATTAATTTTGTATCCTTCTACTCTACCAATTTCATTGATTAGCTCTAGTCGTTTTCTGGTAGCATCTTTAGGATTCTCTGTGTACAGTATCATATCATCTGCATATGACAGCTTTACTTCCTCCTTTCAGGTTTGGATTCCTTTTATTTCTTTTTCTTCTCTGATTGCTTGGCTAAAACTTCCAGAACTATGTTGAGTAATAGTGGTGAGAGTAGACACCCTTGTCTTCGTCCTGATCATAGAGGAAATGATTTCAGTTTTTCAACATTGACAATGAAGTTGGCTGTGGGTTCGTCATATATGGCCTTTATTATGTTGAGGAAAGTTCCCTCTATGCCTACTTTCTGTAGGTTTTTCATCATAAATGGGTGTTGAATTTCTTTGAAAGCTTTTTCTGCATCTATTGAGATGATCATATGGTTTTTCCCCTTGAATTTGTTAATATGGTTTATCACATTGATTGATTTGCGTATACTGAAGATTCCTTGCATTCCTGAGATAAACCCCACTTGATCATGGTGTCTGATCATTTTAATGTACTGTTGGCTTCTGTTTGCTAGTATTTTGTTGAGAATTTCTGCATCTATGTTCATCAGTGATATTGGCCTGTAGTTTTCTTTCATTGTGACATCTTTGTCTGGTTTTGGTATCAGGGTGATGGTGACCTCGTAGAATGAGTTTGGGAGTGTTCCTCCCACTGCTATATTTTGGAAGAGTTTGAGAAGGATCAATGTTAGCTGTTCCCTAAATGTTTAATAGAATTCGCTTGTGAATCCATCTAGTCCTAGCCTTTTGTTTGTTGGAAGATATTTTTTCACAGTTTCAATTTCAGTGCTTGTGATTGGTCTGTTTATATTTTCTATTTCTTCCTGGTTCAGTGTGTAAAGTTGTGCTTTTCTAAGAATTTGTCCATTTCTTCTGGGTTGTTCATTTCATTGGCATATAGTTGCTTGTAGTAATCTCTCATGATCCTTTGTATTTCTGCAGTGCCAGTTGTTACTTCTTCTTTTTCATTTCTAATTCTATTGATTTGAGTCTTCTCCCTTTTTCTCTTGATGAGTCTGGCTAATGGTTTATCAATTTTCTTTATCTTCTCCAAGAACTAGCTTTTAGTTTTATTGATCTTTGCTACTGTTTCCTTCATTTCTTTTTCATTTATTTCTGATCTGATCTTTATGATTTCTTTCCTTCTGCTAACTTTGGGGTTTTTTTGTTCTTCTTTCTCTAATTGCTTCAGGTGTAAGGTTAGGTTGTTTACTTGAGATTTTCTTGTTTCTTGAGGTAGGTTTGTATTGCTATAAACTCCCCTCTTAGAACTGCTTTTGCTGCATCCCATAGGTTTTGGGTTGTTGTGCTTTCATTCTCATTTGTTTCTAGGTATTTTTTGATTTCCACTTTGATTTCTTCAGTGATTTCTTGGTTACATAGTAGTGTATGGTTTCGCCTCCATGTGTTTGTATTTTTTACAGATTTTTTTCCTGTAATTGATATCTAGTCTTATAACATTGTTGTCAGAAAAGATACTTGCCATGATTTCAATTTTCTTAAATTTACCAGGGCTTGATTTGTGACCTGAGATATGATGTATCCTGGAGAATGTTCCAAGAGAACTTGAGAAGAAAGTGTATTCTGTTGTTTTTGGATAAAATGTCCTATAAATATCAATTAAGTCCATCTGTGTAATGTATCATTTAAAGCTTGTGTTTCCTTACTTATTTTCATTTTGGATGATCTGTCCATTGGTGAAAGTGCGGTGTTAAAGTCCCCTACTTTGATTGTGTTACTGTCGATTTCCCCTTTTATGGCTGTTAGTAATTGCCTTATGTATTGAGGTGCTCCTATGTTGGGTGCATAAATATTTACAATTGTTATATCTTCTTCTTGGATTGATCTCTTGATCATTAAGTAGTGTCCTTCTTTGTCTCTTGTAATAGTCTTTGTTTTAAAGTCTATTTTGTCTGATATGAGAATTGCTACTCCAGCTTTCTTTTGATTTCCATTTGCATGGGATATCTTTTTCCATACCCTCACGTTCAGTCTGTATGTGTCCCTGGGTCTGAAGTGTGTCTCTTGTAGACAGCATATATACTGGTCTTGTTTGTGCATCCATTCAGTCAGTCTATGTCTTTTGGTTGGAGCATTTAATCCATTTTCATTTAAGGTAGTTATTGATAAGTATGTTCCTATTTCCATTTTCTTAATGTTTTGGGTTTGTTATTGTTAGTCTTTTCCTTCTCTTGTGTTTCCTGTCTGGAGAATTTCCTTTAACATTTGTTGTAAAGCTGGTTTGGTGGTGCTGAACTCTCTCAGCTTTTGCTTGTCTGTAAAGTTTTTAATTTCTCCGTCAAATCTGAGTGAGATCCTTTTTGGGTAGATTAATCTTGGTTGTAGGTTTTTCCCTTTCATCACTTTAAATATGTCCCGCCACTCCCTTCTGGCTTGCAGAGTTTCTGCAGAAAGATCAGCTGTTAACCTTATGGTGATTCCCTTGTATGTTATTTGTTGTTTTTCACTTGCTAATTTTAATATTTTTTCTTTGTATTTTTTTTGATAGTTTGATTAATATGTGTCTTGGCATGTTTCTCCTTGGATTTATCCTTTATGGAACTCTCTGCGCTTCCTGGACTTGATTGACTATTTCCTTCCCCATATTAGGGAAGTTTTCAACTATAATCTCTTCACATATTTTCTCAGTTTCTTTCTTTTTCTCTTCTTCTTCTGGGACCCCTATATTTCGAATATTGATGCATTTAATATTGTCCCAGATGTCTCTGAGACTGTCCTCAATTCTTTTCATTCTTTTTTCTTTATTCTGCTCTGCAGCAGTTATTTCCACTCTTTCATCATCCAGGTCACTTATCCTTTCTTCTGCCTCAGTTATTCTGCTATTGATTCCTTCTGGAGTATTTTTAATTTCATTTATTGTGTTTTTCCTCATTGTTTGCTTGCTGTTCAGTTCTTCTAGGTCCTTGTTAAACGTTTCTTGTGTTTTCTCCCTTCTATTTTCGAGATTTTGGATCATCTTTACTATTATTACTCTCGAATTTATTTTCATGGAGACTGCCTAATTCCTCATCTTTTGTTTGGTCTGGTGGGTTTTTCCTTTGCTCCTTCATCTGCTGCATATTTCTCTGTTTTCTAATTTTGTTTAACTTTCTGCATTTGGAGTGTCCTTTTTGCTGTCTGCAAGTTTGTATTTCCCGTTATTATTGGAGTCAGCGTCCAGTGTATGAGGTTGGTTCAGTAGGTTGTTTAGGCTTCCTGGTGGAGGGTACTCGTGCCTGTGTTCTGGTGGATGAGGCTGGATGTTGTCTTTCTGGTGGGCAGGACTGCATCCGGCAGTGTGTTTTGAGGTGTCTGTGAACTCATTATGATTTTAGTCAGCGTCTCTGCTAATGAGTGGTGTTCTGTTCCTGTCCTCCTCTTTATTTGGCATGGGGTGTCCAGCACTGAACCTTGCTGGACTTTTCGTGTATCTGGGTCTTAGTGTTGAGACAACAACCTCTGGGAGAGATCTTTCCGTTTTATTTTACATGGGCCTGGTTGGTTTCTTGTGGTCTATTGTCAGGGACTTGGACCCCCCCACCTCAGAGGCTCAGGCCTTACACCCAGCTGGAGCACCAGGACCCTTCCAGCCACATGGATCAGAAGAAAAGGAAGAGACAAAGCTAAACAAAAAGAAATTCAAAAACAAAAACAAAAACAAAAAAAAAACGAGCAGACTGAACCCTAGGACAAATGGTAAAAGCAAACCTATACAGACAAAATCACAGAAAAAGCATACACATACACACTCACAAAAAGAGAAAAGGAAAAAACCAAACAACAAAAATATATATAAATATATATGAAGGAGGTCCTCGGGAAGATGGCGGAAGAGTAAGACGCGGAGATCACCTTCCTTCCCACAGATACAGTAGAAATACATCTACACGTGGAACTGCTCCTACAGAACACCCACTGAACGCTGGCAGAAAACGTCCGACCTCCAAAAAGGCAAGAAACTCCCCCCGTACTTGGGTAGGGCAAAAGAAAAAAGAAATAACAGAGACAAAAGAATAGGGACGGCACCTGCACTAGTGGGAGGGAGCCGTGAAGGAGGAAAGATTTCCACGCACTAGGAAGCCCCTTCGCGGGCGGAGACTGCGGGTGGCAGAGGGGGGAAGCTTCGGAGCCACGGAGGAGAGCGCAGCCACAGGGGTGCGGAGGGCAAAGCGGAGAGGTTCCCGCACAGAGGCTCAGCGCCAAGCAGCACTCTCCAGCCCGAGAGGCTTGTCTGCTCACCCGCCGGGGCGGGCGGGGCTGGGAGCTGAGGCTCGGGCTTCGGTCGGATCGCAGGGAGAGGACTGGGGTTGGCGGCGTGAACACAGCCTGAAGGCGTTAGTGCACCACAGCTAGCCAAGAGGGAGTCCGGGAAAAAGTCTGCAGCTGCCGAAGAGGCAAGAGACTTTTTCTTCCCTCTTTGTTTCCTGGTGCGCGAGGAGAGGGGATTCAGAGCGCTGCCTAAACGAACTTCAGAGACGGGCGCGAGCCGCAGCTACCAGCGCGGATCCCACAGCAACAGGGGCGCAGAGGGAAAAACGGAGAGATTCCCGCACAGAGGCTCGGCGCCGAGCAGCACTCTCCAGCCCGAGAGGCTTGTCTGCTCCCCCGCCGGGGCGGGCGGGGCTGGGAGCTGAGGCTCGGCTTCGGTCGGATCGCAGGGAGAGGACTGAGGCTGGCAGCGTGAACACAGCCTGAAGGGATTAGCGCACAACAGCGGGCTGGGAGGGAGACCGGGAAAAAGTCTGCAGCTGCCGAAGAGGCAAGAGACTTTTTCTTGCCTCTTTATTTCGCGGCGCGCAAGGAGAGGGGATTCAGAGCGCCGCCTAAACGAACTCCAGAGAAGGGCGCGAGCCGCGGCGATCACCGCAGACCCCACAGCAACAGGGGCACAGAGGAAAAAAACGGAGAGACTCCCGCACAGAGGCTCGGCGCCGAGCAGCACTCACCAGTCCGAGAGGCTTGGCTGCTCGGCGGGCGGGGCTGGGAGCTGAGGCTCGGGTTTCGGTTTCGGTTGGATCGCAGGGAGAGGACTGGGGCTGGCGGCGTGAACACAGCCTGAAGGGGTTAGCGCACCACAGCTGGCTGGGAGGGAGACCGGGAAAAAGTCTGCAGCTGCCGAAGAGGCAAGAGACTTTTTCTTGCCTCTTTGTTTCGCGGCGCGCAAGGAGAGGGGATTCAGAGTGCCGCCTAAACGAACTCCAGAGAAAGGCGTGAGCCGCGGCGATCAGCACGGACCCCAGAGACGGGCGTGAGACGCTGGGGCTGCTGCTGCCGCCTCCAAAAAGCCTGTGTGTGAGCACAAGTCACTCTCCACATCGCCCCTCCCGGGAGCCTGTGCAGCCCGCCACTGCCAGGGTCCCGTGATCCGGGGACAAGTTCCCCGGGAGAACGCACTGCCCGCCTCAGGCTGGTGCAACGTCACGCCGGCCTCGGCCGCCGCAGGCTCACCCCGCCTCCTCTGTACACCTCCCTCCCCGCGGCCTGAGGGAGCCAGAGCCCCCGAAGCAGCTGCTCCTTTAACCCCGTCCTGTCTGTGCGGGGAATAGACGCCCTCAGGCGACCTACACGCAGAGGCGGGTCCAAATCCAAAGCTGAACCCCAGGAACTGTGCGAACAGGGAAGATAAGGGGAAATCTCTCCCAGCAACCTTAGAAGCAGCGGATTAAAACTCCACAAACAACTTGATGGGCCTGCAGCTGGTGAATACCTGAATAGACAACGAATCATCCCAAATTCAGGAGGTGGACTTTGGGAGCAGGATATATTAATTTTTCCCCTTTTCCTTTATTTGTGAGTGTATATGTATATGCTTCTGGGTGCGATTTTGTCTGTATAGCTTTGCTTTACAATAGCTTTATTTTACTTCACTATATTATAGCCTCTTTCTTTCTTTCTGTCTTTCTTTCTATTTTTTCTCCCTTTTACTCTGAGCCGTGTGGACGAAAGGCTCTTGGTGCTCCAGCCAGGCATCAGGGCCGTGCCTCTGAGGTGGGAGAGCCAACTTCAGGACACTGGTCCACAAGAGACCTCCCAGCTTCACGTAATACCAAACGGCAAAAATCTCTCAGAGATCTCTATCTCAACATCAAGACCCAGCTTCACTCAACGACCAACAAGCTACAGTGCTGGACACCATATGCCAAACAACTAGCAAGACAGGAACACAGCCCCATCCATTAGCAGAGAGGCTGCCTAAAATCATAATAAGGCCACAGACACCCCAAAATACACCACCAGACGTGGACGTGCCCACCAGAAAGACAAGAGCCAACCTCATCCACCAGAGCTCAGGCACTACTTCCCTCCACCAGGAAGCCTACACAACCCACTGAACCAACCTTAGCCACTGGGGACAGATAGCAAAAACAACAGGAACTACGAACCTGCAGCCTGTGAAAAGGAGACCCCAAACACAGTAAGATAAGCAAAATGAGACGACAGAAAAACACACAGCAGATGAAGGAGCAGGGTCAAAACACACCAGACCTAACAAATGAAGAGGAAATAGGTAGTCTACCTGAAAAAGAATTCAGAATAATGATAGTAAGGATGATCCAAAATCTTGGAAATAGAATAGACAAAATGCAAGAAACATTTAACAAGGACGTAGAAGAACTAAAGAGGAACCAAGCAATGATGAAAACCACAATAAATGAAATTAAAAATACTCTAGATGGGATCAATAGCAGAATAACTGAGGCAGAAGAAAGGATAAGTGACCTGGAAGATAAAATGGTGGAAATAACTACTGCAGAGCAGGATAAAGAAAAAAGAATGAAAAGAACTGAGGACAGTCTCAGAGACCTCTGGGACAACATTAAACGTGCCAACATTCGAATTATAGGGGTCCCAGAAGAAGAAGAGAAAAAGAAAGGGACTGAGAAGATATTTGAAGAGATTATAGTTGAAAACTTCCCTAATATGGGAAAGGAAATAGTTAATCAAGTCCTGGAAGCACAGAGAGTCCCATACAGGATAAACCCAAGGAGAAACACACCAAGACACATATTAATCAAACTGTCAAAAATTAAATATAAGGAAAACATATTAAAGGCAGCAAGGGAAAAAAAACAAATAACACACAAGGGAATCCCCATAAGGTTAACATCTGATCTTTCAGCAGAAACTCTGCAAGCCAGAAGGGAGTGGCAGGATATACTTAAAGTGATGAAGGAGAAAAACCTGCAACCAAGATTACACTACCCAGCAAGGATCTCATTCAGATTCGATGGAGAAATTAAAACCTTTACAGACAAGCAAAAGCTGAGAGAGTTCAGCACCACCAAACCAGCTTTACAACAAATGCTAAAGGAACTTCTCTAGGCAAGAAACACAAGAGAAGGAAAACACCTACAATAACAAACCCAAAACATTTAAGAAAATGGGAATAGGAACATACATATCGATAATTACCTTGAATGTAAATGGATTAAATGCTCCCACCAAAAGACACAGGCTGGCTGAATGGATACAAAAACAAGACCCATCTATATGCTGTCTACAAGAGACCCACTTCAGACCTAGAGACACATATAGACTGAAAGTGAGGGGATGGAAAAAGATATTCCATGCAAATGGAAATCAAAAGAAAGCTGGAGTAGCAATTCTCATATCAGACAAAATAGACTTTAAAATAAAGACTATTACAAGAGACAAAGAAGGACACTATATAATGATCAAGGGATCGATCCAAGAGGAAGGTATAACAATTGTAAATATTTATGCACCCAACATAGGAGCACCTCAATACATAAGGCAAATACTAACAGCCATAAAAGGGGAAATCGACAGCAACACAATCATAGTTGGGGACTTTAACACCCCACTCTCACCAATGGACAGATCATCCAAAATGAAAATAAATAAGGAAACACAAGCTTTAAATGATACATTAAACAAGATTGACTTAATTGATATTTATAGGACATTCCATCCAAAAACAACAGAATACACATTTTTCTCAAGTGCTCATGGAACATTCTCCAGGATAGATCATATCTTGGGTCACAAATCAAGCCTTGGTAAATTTAAGAAAATTGAAATCGTATCAAGTATCTTTTCCGACCACAACGCTATGAGACTAGATATCAATTACAGGAAAAGACCTGTAAAAAATACAAACACATGGAGGCTACACAATACATTACTTAATAACGAAGTGATCACTGAAGAAATCAAAGGGGAAATCAAAAAATACCTAGAAACAAATGACAATGGAGATACGACGACCCAAAACCTATGGGACGCAGCAAAAGCAGTGCTAAGAGGGAAGTTTATAGCAATACAAGCCTACCTTAAGAAACAGGAAACATCTCGAATAAACAACCTAACCTTGCACCTAAAGCAATTAGAGAAAGAAGAACAAAAAAACCCCAAAGCCAGCAGAAGGAAAGAAATTATAAAGATCAGGTCAGAAATAAATGAAAAAGAAATGAAGGAAACAATAGCGAAAATCAATGAAACTAAAAGCTGGTTCTTTGAGAAGATAAACAAAATTGATAAACCATTAGCCAGACTCATCAAGAGAAAAAGGGAGAAGACTCAGATCAATAGAATTAGAAATGAAAAAGGAGAAGTAACCACTGACACTGCAGAAATACAAAAGATCATGAGAGATTACTACAAGCAACTCTATGCCAATAAAATGGACAACCTGGAAGAAATGGACAGATTCTTAGAAAGGCACAAACTGCCGAGACTGAACCAGGAAGAAATAGAAAATATGAACAGACCAATCACAAGCACTGAAATTGAAACTGTGATTAAAAACCTTCCAACAAACAAAAGCCCAGGACCAGATGGCTTCACAGGTGAATTCTATCAAACATTTAGAGAAGAGCTAACACCTATCCTTCTCAAACTCTTCCAAAATATTGCAGAGGGAGGAACACTCCCAAACTCATTCTATGAGGCCACCATCACCCTGATACCAAAACCAGACAAAGATGTCACAAAGAAAGAAAACTACAGGCCAATATCACTGATGAACATAGATGCAAAAATCCTCAACAAAATACTAGCAAACAGAATCCAACAGCACATTAAAAGGATCATACACCATGATCAAGTGGGGTTTATCCCAGGAATGCAAGGATTCTTCAATATACGCAAATCAATCAATGTGATACATCATATTAACAAACTGAAGGAGAAAAACCATATGATCATCTCAATAGATGCAGAGAAAGCTTTCGACAAAATTCAACACCCATTTATGATAAAAGCCCTGCAGAAAGTAGGCATAGAGGGAACTTTCCTCAACATAATAAAGGCCATATATGACAAACCCACAGCCAACATTGTCCTCAATGGTGAAAAACTGAAACCATTTCCACTAAGATCAGGAACAAGACAAGGTTGCCCACTCTCACCACTATTATTCAACATAGTTTTGGAAGTGTTAGCCACAGCAATCAGAGAAGACAAAGAAATAAAAGGAATCCAAATCGGAAAAGAAGAAGTAAAGCTGTCACTATTTGCAGATGACATGATACTATACATAGAGAATCCTAAAGATGCTACCAGAAAACTCCTAGAGCTAATCAATGAATTTGGTAAAGTAGCAGGATACAAAATTAATGCACAGAAATCTCTTGCATTTCTATACACTAATGACGAAAAATCTGAAAGTGAAATTAAGAAAACACTCCCATTTACCATTGCAACAAAAAGAATAAAATATCTAGGAATAAACCTACCTAAGGAGACAAAAGACCTGTATGCAGAAAATTATAAGACACTGATGAAAGAAATTAAAGATGATACAAATAGATGGAGAGATATACCATGTTCCTGGATTGGAAGAATCAACATTGTGAAAATGACTCTACTACCCAAAGCAATCTACAGATTCAATGCAATCCCTATCAAACTACCACTGGCATTTTTCACAGAACTAGAACAAAAAATTTCACAATTTGTATGGAAACACAAAAGACCCCGAATAGCCAAAGCAATCTTGAGAACGAAAAATGGAGCTGGGGGAATCAGGCTCCCTGACTTCAGACTATATTACAAAGCTTCAGTAATCAAGACAGTTTGGTACTGGCACAAAAACAGAAATATAGATCAATGGAACAGGATAGAAAGCCCAGAGATAAACCCACACACATATGGGCACCTTATTTTTGATAAAGGAGGCAAGCATATACAGTGGAGAAAAGACAGCCTCTTCAATAAGTGGTGCTGGGAAAATTGGACAGGTACATGTAAAAGTATGAAAATAGAACACTCCCTGACACCATGCACAAAAATAAACTCAAAATGGATTAAAGACCTAAGTGTAAGGGCAGACACTATCAAACTCTTAGAGGAAAACATAGGCAGAACACTCTATGACATACATCACAGCAAGATTCTTTTTGACCCAGCTCCCAGAGAAATGGAAATAAGAACACAAATAAACAAATGGGACCTAATGAAACTTAAAAGCTTTTGCACAGCAAAGGAAACCATAAACAAGACCAAAAGACAACCATCAGAATGGGAGAAAATATTTGCAAATGAAGCAACTGACAAAGGATTAATCTCCAAGATTTACAAGCAGCTCATGCAGCTCAATAACAAAAAAACGAACAACCCAATCCAAAAATGGGCCGAAGACCTAAATAGACATTTCTCCAAAGAAGATATACAGATGGCCTACAGACACATGAAAGAATGCTCAACATCATTAATCATTAGAGAAATGCAAATCAAAACTACAATGAGATATCATCTCACTCCGGTCAGAATGGCCATCATCAAAAAATCTAGAAACAATAAATGCTGGAGAGGGTGTGGAGGAAAGGGAACCCTCTTGCACTGTTGGTGGGAATGTAAATTGATACAGCCACTATGGAGAACAGTATGGAGGTTCCTTAAAAAACTACAAATAGAACTACCATACGACCCAGCAATCCCACTACTGGGCATATACCCTGAGAAAACCATAGGTCAAAAAGAGTCATGTACCAAAATGTTCATTGCAGCTCTATTTACAATAGCCAGGACATGGAAGCAATCTAAATGTCCATCGACAGATGAATGGATAAAGAAGATGTGGCACATATATACAATGGAATATTACTCAGCCATAAAAAGAAATGAAATGGAGGTATTTGTAATGAGGTGGATGGAGTTAGAGTCTGTCATACAGAGTGAAGTAAGTCAGAAAGAGAAAAACAAATACAGTATGCTAACACATATATACGGAATCTAAGGGGAAAAAAAAAAAAAAAGAGAAAAAAAAAAAAAAGGCCATGAAGAACCTAGTGGCAAGACGGGAATAAAGACACAGACCTACTAGAGAATGGACTTGAGGATATGGGGAGGGGGTGGGGTGAGATGTGACAGGGTAAGAGAGTGTCATGGACATATATACACTACCAAATGTAAAATAGATAACTAGTGGGAAGCAGCCGCATAGCACAGGGAGATCAGCTCGGTGCTTTGTGACCATCTAGAGGGATGGGATGGGGAGGGTGGGAGGGAGGGAGATGCAAGAGGGAAGAGAAATGGGAACATATTGTATATGTATAACTGATTCACTTTGTTATAAAGCAGAAGCTAACACACCATTGTAAGGCAATTATACTTCAATAAAGATGTTAAAAAAAAAAAAAAAAAAATATATGAAGGAAGAGAGCAACCAAACCAATAAACAAATCTACCAATGATATTAAACACTAAATACTAAACTAAGATAAACATAAAACCAGAATCAAATTAGATGCAGAAAGCACACACCACGTCCGCATTTGCTCTCAAAGTCCATCACCTCAATTTTGGGAACATTCATTGTCTATTCATGTATTCTTCAGTTGCAGCGTTTATCAAGTTGATTGTGGGGATTTTACCTGCTGCTCCTGAGGCTGCATGGAGAAATTCCCCTTTTTCTACTTTGTGTGCATATCTCCTGCGGTTCAGCTTTGGTTTTGGCCCTGCCTCTGAGTGTAGGCTACCCTCAGGAGCCTGTTCCCTTCCCAGAGAGGAGGGGGCTAAAGCAGCGGCTGATTCAGGCTCACTCAGTCTAGGAGTAGGTAGGGGTATGGTAGTCATAATTGGAATGTGAGGCGAGCCTGAGGCGGCAGAGGCTGGTGTGATCTTGCAACAGCCTGAGGCGTGCTCTGTGTTCTCCCTGGGTACTTGTCCCTGAATCACGGGACCCTGGCAGTGGCTTGCTTCACAGACTCCTGGGGTGTGTGGATAGTGACCTGTCATTGCACCCAGGATTCTTGCTGGCAGCCGCAGCAGTGTTATCAGTTCATGCCCATCTCTGGGGTTCAAGGTGATAGCCATGGCTCACGCCTCTCTCTGGAGCTCACTTAGGCAGTGCTCTGCCTTCTGTGGGCCCACAAGTAAGGAATCCCCTCTCTTTGTGTCCCCCAAAACAAAGGTGTCTTACCTCTCTGGCAGGTCCAGACTTTTTCCTGGACTACCTCCCAGCTAGCCGTGACACACTAGCCCCCTTCAGGCTGTGTTCACACAGCCCACCCCAGTCCTCTTCCTGGGGTCTGACCTCTGAAACCCGAGCCTCAGCTCTCAGCCCCCACCGCCCCGGTGGGTGAGCAGACAAGCTTCTCAAGCTGGTGAGTGCTGGTCAGCACTGATCCTTTGTGCGGAATCTCTCTGCTTTGCCCTCTGCACTCCTGTTGCTGTGCTCTCCTTCATGGCTCTGAAGCTTCCCCCTTGCCCACACCCCGTCTTGACCAGTGAAGGGGCTTCCTAATGTGTGGAACGTTTCCTCCTTCATAGCTCCCTCCCAGAGGTGCAGGTCCTGTCCCTATTCTTTTGTCTGTTTTTTCTTTTTTCTTTTCTCCTACTCAGGTACATGGGGAGTTTCTTGCCTTTTGAGAAGTCTGAGGTCTTCTGCCAGCATTCAGTAGGTGTTCTGTAGGAGTTGTTCCACATGTAGATGTATTTTTGATGTATTATTGGGAGGAAGGTGATCTCCACGTCTTACTCCTCTGCCATCTTGAAGGTCTCTACAAATAGACTTTTGAGGACCTAAATTTCTTCCCACATTGCTTAGGCCCTTATTCTCAATGATACTGTTGTTAGCCTGGGTCGTCTGGTGTAGTGTTATCTTAGATGGCAAAGTATATATATGACCAATTACTGTTGTTAATCAGAGACCCACAGACAGTGGGATCTTCACACTGATGCATGAAATCATTGACCATATCTGAAAATATTTCTATGGCATTTTCACAGAGACAACAACCTAGTCACCTGATGATGCCTCCTGGTATAGTGAAACATGAATCAGGTTTGAGATCAGTCAGAGCTAGGTTACAATCCTGGCTCTACCAAAAACTAGCTGTGTGACATTGAGTCTCAGTGTGCTAATCAATAAAAATTGCCTACTTAATATGGGCCATGTGTATAAAGATTAAATGAAATAATATAGTTAACTTAATAGTTAACATTCATTGAGTGTGCACAATGTGCCAGGAATTGTTTTAAGTAATTTATGGATGCTCTTTTTTAATCTTCACTATAATCCTATAACATAGTATTATTAGTTGAATTGTGTCTCCCCTTCCAAACTTCATGTGTTGAAGTCCCAACCCCCAGTATAGCAGATGTAATTTCTTAAGATAAGGTAATTAGGGTGGACCTTAATCCATGTGACTAGTGTCCTTATAAGCAGGGAAATTTGGACATAGAGATGTGTGTAAAGGGAAGATGATGTGAAAAGACATAGAAAGAAATCACCCATCTACAAACTAAGGCGAGAGACCTGGAATAGATACTTCCCTCACAGCCCACAGAGGGAACCAACCCTGCTAATATCTTGATTTTGGACTCCCAGCCTCCAGAATTGTTAGACAATAAATTTATGTTATTTAAGCCAACAGTTGTGGCACTTTGTTATGTCAGTCATAGCAAACTACTATACATAGGTACTACTATTAGTCTCATTTTACGGAGGAAGTAACAGAGGCACAGAGAGATTAAGTAACTTATTCAAGTCATAGAGCCAGGAGTGGAACCCAGGCAGTCTAACTCCAAAGTTTACCCTCTTAACTACTACCTTATACTGCCTTCCATGCACAAGTACATTTCAAATACCAGTTTCATATTTGTCACATAACAGCTGCTCAACACATGTCAGTGGCCTTCCAATTCAGAAATATAACTATTGCTAAGTTATATGCTATAGGACAGAGGTAGGTGGCCAGTTTGATCAGTAAACTATGAGTCTCTTGCACACAATAAGCAAATCTTAATTCACTGTGGAATCTCCAGAGTCTATGAAATAAGATGTATCACATATTAAGCGCTCAATAATTATTTGCTCTTCTTGTTCTTATCAAGAGAACGTAACTAACAAATTGAGACTACCACTATTACATTGGTGATATGTATGTTAAATGAACAAGTCCTCACTATTTTAGAGATGGCTAATTCAATAAGAGTTGGTTGGAGGATTCAAGAGAAGTTGTTTTGAAAAAAGAAAGAAAAAATTGGCTGCAAACTAAACAAATCTCCCCTAATTAGATGTAAAATGCTGCTAGAAGAGAACCCAAAGTAGAAGCTCTGAAAAAATGCTTTTATATAAAGTAGAACAATACCTGAAGTCTGCAGAAACAATCAGTGCTCTATAAGGTTTAGGTCCTCTACAGTGAGCATGAAACTCCTCAGAAACCCACATATCCAATATCATACTTGGTATTGCCATAAAACACCTCAAACTCAACACATCCAAAACCAAACTCATTATCTTCCCTCCCTAAATATGGTTCATTTACATTGTTCCTCAGTGAATGACTTCACTATCCAGTTGCTCAAGTTAGAATTCTAAGAATCATCTTGGACATTTCCCTCTCCCTCACCTCTAATATTAAATCCCTTACCAAATTCTGTTGATAGGACCTCCTAAGTTTCTCTAAAATCAGTATGATTCTCTGCATCTTCACTGCCTCTACCTAAGGTATAATCTAAGCTATGATCTAAATTATAATCATTTATTGCTGAACTCCTGCACCTCCTAACTTGTTTCCCCTAATTTACCACAGCCCCCTCTAATCTGATCTCCACACTACAGCCAAAGATACATTTCAAAATACATATCTGATTATGTTACTCCTCTGCTAAAAATATTTAGTGACTCTTTGGAGAAAAACAAAACTCTTTAGGATCTCTATGAACTGTATAGTCTGGCCCCTTCCTGTATCTCCAGCCTCAACGTGTACTACTCTCACTCACTTTCCTCCAACCTCTCTGGCTTCTTGGGTTTTTGGACATATATAAAACCCTATATGTAAGACCCTAATGCTGCCTTTGTCCATGATATTTCTTCTTCCTGTGTACTCCCTCTTGTCCTAGTTAGTGTTTACTCAACCTCAGGTAAGCTTTCTCTGATCTTCCTTGATACCTCAAATCTCTCTCCCATATCAAATAGTATGTGCCAAACAAATATGAACTTGTGTACAATGGTTTTCACAATGGTAGTGAAGGTATGTGTTGCCTATTTGAAGAGCATAACTAATAGCAAAAATTATTACTTGATGATTTTCTGTCTTGGAGGCATACTCAAGGGTAGTAAGCCACATCCTGGCAATGATTTCATATGTAGAATGCCCATTAGAAACCAGAACATCTCCACTACAACTCTGGTGCTGTGGAAGAATTTATTATTGGGAGTGTTTTCCTGATAGAATCCATTAGAACTAAATGAGAGGCTAATTGCTCCAGGTTCTAACTAACTGGGGTTGTAGAATCCAGGATTCTTCCATGTCATCTTCAATTGTACCTTTAAAAGGCTGATGATATTCGGTGGACCCAAGAGTTAGAACAAAAGGTACTATGGAGGGGATTTCTGCCCCTCCCAGTAGCCTAGTAGACACTGCTTCTGGGGATTTTACTGAACTTTCTGAACAGAGGGAATTATGCCTTTGAGATAAGAAAACAACATTGGAGTTAACAGATATTCTGACAGACAGAAAATTGAAATGCAGAAGTAAATTAGGATTGGTAATATGGAGAGAGATTAATGAGAAAGGGACAGTACACTGAAGAAGGATGGATGATGGGTAGGAGGTCCTAGCTTATAGGTCCCTGGTTGTAGCTGGGGTTACTTGCTGCAGACCAGGTGAGAGTGAAATCACTGCTAGCGATGTAATTGGCAGACTCCCAACAACCAGTTGGGTCTGAAATAGGACTACTGATCATCCATTGCAGCAGTTGTCCTAGTAAGAAGCAGAATCATCTGACTCACATCACATACCAATGGCAGAAAGGAAAACCTGTACCAGTGCCTGTATCTGTACAGAGAGGATCCAAAGGTAACCTGTTTCTAGGGGCAGGGATGAAGAACCTTGATGCTTTGGTTAAATTAATTTAGAACTCTGTAAGTATCTGAGGTACCAGATAGTGTCCAAACTCTCCTCTGCTAAAAACAGAAGTAGTGAGGTAATATACCTAGGCTAGAGTTCTGGGACCTGAACCCAGAGTTTGGGTTAGAGTGATGGAAAGCAAAGAGTCCTGCTCAGTAGAAGATATATTTTGGGGTCTGCTGAAAACAATCCTTTTTCTGGTTCAAAACATGTTCTGTGATAAGAACTCATAAGTAAGTTGGCTGTGTCCTACATACAAAGCTAGCAATAAACATACTGCCAATGCCTCATCTTAAAACTAATAATCTTTCCCTTTTATTACAAGCAGATCATCATTCTACCTGAGCAATATACTATGAAGATCAAAAAGACTCATAATGTTTTAGTAACATAATCAAACTGGAATGTAAAAGTTAATCTAACATACGTTTACTGATACACATAATTGCTATTTAGCCTCACTGTAATTAGGCATAAATAGTAAGGAAAGTTGAAAGGCCAAGGAAATTTTTAATTCTTTTAATTTAACCCTAGATAAATTGGGGGGGGGGTGGAAATCTCCTTTCCAGAAGCTCTCTATACAGGTTTGTAGAAATGCAAAAGGGTTTGTGAGGATTAGGTTAGGCTTTCACTTTAACAGAGTAAAGATGTGGGATTAGAGAATCTAGAGTCAGTTTAGGGAAGGGGATCTACATGGGGCCAGACCTCACAGTGGTCAAAGGAATCTGGTTTACTTCTTTTTGTTGAAATTCTCAGAATATTTTTAAATGAAATATCAGAAATGTCTGCAAAATTGTGGTATGTTTTAAATTATCACATTAAACAAAATGACATTTTTAATAAGCATGCATAATACAATGTTATTCACAAGATTTTTAAAAATTCTTATATATAAATATTAAAAATAGTGTATCACAGGAAGTGTGGTCCAATCATGGGCTCCACATTTGAATTTATATGATGAATCTTTCAATGCTGCAATTTGGCAATAAAGGCAAATTTGAAATTTGATGTATTTAGGGAATGTGAAGCCTTGGTCAAGTGATTTTTTTAGGCTCTGCCTGTGTTAGGCTATTGAAGGAATCTAAAACTGTTTGGAGACCTCTCTGAAGAATGAGTATCATCAAACACAAATGGTGAGTGGCCAGTTATTACAGCTTCTCCCACAGGAGGAATGGGTCTGCCAGGAGTTCTGTGCAGACAGACAGATGATTAATATTGAGTGGCTCTAAGCCCTAGGTATTAGCAACTGGGGAATGGGCCATTGCTAAAGCTACCAGACTCATTTTTTTCTCAGACTAAAAATAACCTCCAAAAAATATGATCCTTAGCTATCATAAGGCTAGAATCCAGGGATATCCAGGTTTAAACCAATGTTAGAGATGCCCACTGACCTCCAGCCTCTCTCCAGTATCCTCTCCTTCTCCCATTTACATTGCTGTCTTCCCCATCCACCCAATTCAAAATGGGTGAATTTAAAAGCCTGAGACTGAGCATTGGGAAGCAGTAGAGGTTAAGCACACACACGCACACTCTGGCATGTACTTGGCTATAAGACTGGGATATTAACTCTGAGGGTGCTTGCATGGATTAAATAAAGCCAGTATTGGGCTTATCACAGTGCTCCACCAATGTTAGATGATGGTGATGATGATGATGATGATTTATTCTCTCCAGTTGTGTTCTTCAGAGCCACCTTTCTCTTCAGCCACCTTTTTCATCAGTGGGCCTTCAGCTCCTACCCAGGGCAAAATGAGAATCTCAGTGATGTAGTGAGGAGTAAATGAGGTAATGACTATAAAGTGCTTAGCAGTGCAGTAGGTACTCAGAATATGGTGGTCATTATTATTAGCTGCTTCTGTAAAATGGAAAAAATTAATTAACTATAGAAAGCATTCTTTGTTCTGAAAATCAATAAAAAGTACTTCCTATGGATCAGTCAACTGTTGATTTCTAATACCTGTAGAGCAATACGGGATAGCAGGATATATGTTCCCATTACCCTAATGAGCAAAACTCAGACCATTAGTTTTCCAAGTATGGTCCCCAGAATAGCAGCATCAGCATAACCTGGGAACTTGCTAGAAATGAAAATTCTTAGGTCTCACCCACAACCTACTAAATCAGAAGCCCTGGGGGTAGGGCCCTGCAATCTGTTTTCAACAAGATGTCCAGGTGATTCTAATGCACACTCAAATGTGAGAACCATGATATACTGATATACTGGAGTTTTAAATACTGTCACAAAATCTTGATTCTGTGCAAGGCACTTTTTCACAAATACTGTGCGTTTCTGATACTCTAAAATGAGAACAATAATATTGGCTGGAATTGTCCAGACTAATTTTAAAGCAAATTCATAATGCAAAAATAATTCCACAACAAATGGCCTTTTTGGTCACCATGGAATAGTGCCTCCTGCTTCATTCCTACTGTGGTCATTAGATGAGACTTCCCTGTTCAAAACTTGTGCAGGTTTAAAACAGGTTCTTACTCGTATCTCTAGAACCTATTTCTGAGGATACTGAGGCTTGTCCCATGTTCTTTGGATCCAGATAAAATCAGGATAACTAAAAGGGGTGATATGGTATGTGATCTTGGCAAAGTTACTTAAGTTCTCTCTGCCTTAATTTCCTCATCTGTAAAATAGGGATAATGGCACTTATAGGATTGTTGCAGGAATTAAATGTCTTTCTACAGATAAAGTGTTTGGAAGAGTGACTACACACCATTCATATGTGTTGTTATTATTATGATTATAGCGATGTAGACTAATTTCAGCCCTAAGCTCTTTAACCAATTATTATGAATGGGAAAAACCTACTCCACTTTACCCTACCCCCACTACTATGACCCCTTGCTATCTAGGCACATTCAGGACCTTTATAGAGGAGAGAAGTCAAAGATGAACACTTAGCAAAAAAAAAAAGCAGATGAGGATATTATTCAGTTAGCTTGTCAGTGAGGTAACAAATATTCATTGAGCATCTATTCTCTTCCAAGCAGTGGACTACATCTGAGAGTAAAATAGCAGAATAACTTGTTCAGGGTCACACACCAAGGCCCAGATACCTGGATTCTGCCTTCACAAAAAAAGAAGTCTAGGGACTTCCCTGGTGGTCCAGTGGTTAAGACTCTGCGCTCCCAATACAGGGCACATGGGTTTGATCCCTGGTCAGAGAACTAAGGTCCTGCATGCTGTATGGCATGGCCAAAAAAAAAAAAAAAAAAGAGGTCTAGTGGGAGAGACAGGTAAAGAAAACGTAATCACACAAATGCACAACATACCCAATTAAAAATTGTGGTTATTGCTACTAAGGAAAATTGTTCTGCCAAATGTATAAGGGGGAAAAGGGACATTCAACCAGAATTCCTGTACTTTGGCTTGCAAAGCATTGTCCAGAGCAGGTGGCAAGTCCTGGTTGAGGAGATGAGGCTAGGGAAAATGTATGAAACATTTATGAAGGCTTTTCTTGTAGGTCACACTAAGAGGTTTTAGCTTTTATCTTGAGGGCAATAAGATACCTCTGAGAAATTTCTGATTTTGGAATAATCAATCCTAGCTGCAGTGCATGAGAGCAAAAGTAGAGATAGGGAGACTAATTAGGAGTTTATTTTGATAAGCTAGGTAAGAAATGATGTGAGTGGTTCCTATTACTAGTATTACATATACATGCTACTTGAGTATTCTTTCTTTAAGCTGATGTGATTCAGGCAAGTGAGGGTTATGATAAGATGCTGATTTACAAACAATTCATCCGAGTTGTTTTATTCTAATTATAGAAATAGTACAAATTTGTTATAGAAAATTTAGAAAACAAAGTATAAAAAAGGAAACAAACTTCCCATAATCCTTCAACTACCTACAACTTTAATTTGACATCTAACTCAAATATTTTTTCCAATTATAAAAGTAAAACATGCTCGTTATAGAAAAATTTAAAAAACAAAATTGTCTTATAATTCTATGGCTATCCTTTTTTAATACTAAAATGTGTTTATTTCTGTGGTAAAAATGTGTGGCATGTATGTTGAACAAAAATGAAATGATAGTGTAAGTGCACTTTTGTGTCCTATTTTTACATTTAACATTATTATATAAATATTTTCCATGGTCACTGAGAATATTTGAAAACCTTAAATTTGAATAACTCTGTAGTCATATGCATGCACTATAATTTAGCTACCCAACATCTTGTTGTGAACATTCAGATTCTTTCCAACTTTTCATTGTTATATTTAAATCTAGAATGAGCTTCCTTTGTCCCCATCTCTTCTTTTCTGGTAATAGAGATATACTCATCCTTGCACTTGCTTGCCTGGTAAACAATATGGGGAAGTACGTTGGTCTCTGTGAGACAGCATCTCTAGCCTGGGAGTTCTGATCATTTTGCTGTAACCGACCAAGCAAACAGGTTGTTGAAAGTATGGAAACCATATTATACAGGGGATGGATTAAGCAATCAAGGATGTTTATGGGAGGGAAAAGAAGGTGAGACATTTGAGGGACCATGACATGGAAGAAGGAGTAGACTTGCTCTTTGTTTTTCCATGGGTCAGTCTCAGGATGCACAGGTAGAAATTTCAGAAAACATATTTCAGTTCAACATAATAATAGCAAAAATTTGTGTAGTGCTTAGTCTGTGCCAAGTTCTGTTCTAAGCATGTTATATGTATATGTATTAAATTACATAATCCTCTCAATAGCCTATGAGATATGAACTATTATTATTCCTATCTTACAGATGAGGACACCAAGGCCCAGATACGTTAAATAACTTGTTCAGGGTCACACAGCTAGCAAGTGGTGAAATCAGAATTTACACTGAGACATGTGGCTCTAAATTATTCCATGCCACCAACTTTTATTGAGTACTTGTTATATGACAAGTACTGTGCAAAGAGCTGAAAATATAAAGATGATTGAACTACTGATGATTGAACTCCTAACCTCAAGGAACTGACAGTCAAATGAATGAAACTGCCATATAAAAAGATAGGTGTACTATAATGTGGTGAGTCTTATGAAAGAATTATGTCAGCGTGCTATAAGGGCTAGAAGAGACCCCCTTAGCCCAAACTGGAGGGTCAAGGAAAACTTGCTGTAGAAGTGTGTTCAGAAACAGTATAAGCTTTCATCCAAGCTCAGTGGAAAACTTCCATGTTATATTAGCAATTCTGTCATGGTTATAGGAGGAGGAGGAGGCAGGATTGCTATACATTTATTTATTTGGGGGTTAGACTTTCCTTTAAACCAAAGTGTCTAATAAAGGAGCTCCTGAATTGGGAAGATAATTGGGTTCAATCATTGTTTGCTAAAGTTCAGTTATTTACATTTCACCTTCATGATTTAGACCATATCTGAGTATTAGCTGTACTGTTATTTACTTAGTATGCTTCCTTAAATAAACTGACTTATTTTACTAAAAAATTGCATCAAAAATAGCACTACCATAAGTAGAAAGCCAGTCTAACTCCCCATAAATAGAAGGCAACCATTAAAATACATGATTACTATTAGAAAATAGTTAACTCTGTACTGTCTAAGATAATCCTTCATACCACTAGGGATATGCCTAAGACGTTGAAAAATGCTGAATGAAATGATCTCTTCAGGCCCTTCCTACAACAACATTCTGTGCTTGGGTGACTAACTCTTGCCTCTAGTGTATGCCTCCAGTGTTTTATTTTCATCATATTTGTGTATATATTTCCACCTGTTCTTCACATAGTCCTGATCATTTCAGCTATGTGTTTACACCATGTAAACAGGTGTAGTTGCCTATATCCCCATGACATACTATAGATTCACTTCCCAGATCAAACCATTTATCTCACTTTATGAAATGAATTACCACTGTTAATCTGCCTGCCTTACACTTTTAAATTCACTACTAGCCTGACCTGAAAAGGTAATGTCCTGTCATTGTGGCTTAATGGTAGGCTGCTACAACTATATTTGTGATATTGACTTGAGAGGAAAGAGCTACCACAATACAGGGCCATTTGGACAAACAAAGAGCAGAGGAAGGAAAGAATAAAGGTGCAATACCTCAATAGGTATGTTAGTGGAAAGGTTTTAAGAAAGCACGGAATACATACTCTCCATCTTCTTTCTTCTCTCCCTCTCACTTTCTCAGGGAAGTGATAAGACTACAATAGGCTGTACGGTGAAAGCCATTTTCCCACTGGTTTGGGGGACAGCGGTAGATGGACACAACCCATCTGTTAGGAAAGTGAGAGCTATTTGTGGTAATGCAAGGATGATAATCATGAGTCTGCTTTGTGGGGGAGGGCTGCAGGGCCCTGGTGCCTCTCTGAATCCAGCTTAATGATAAAGAAGTTCCTGTTCTATTTATACATTTCTTTAGACAATCTTGTATATTTATTTGTTTAATATGAAAGCAAGAATGCAAGTCTTTTTCTTGTATACTCAGTAGACTCCTTCTCTGACTCAGGAATATACATTTTTGGGACCAGGCCAAGGATGTTATTCCTTTCCTGCAGATGAGGCTGAGGATCCTAGTTTTTCTGATTTGGCTTGGTTGCTGATTATAAAGCCTCTTCCCTCCTCCAATTTATAGGTGTGGTAGCATCTAGGGTCTAAACAGTGTGAAAAGTCCACGCACACATACACACACACACACCCCCCACACACATACACACCCCTAGTCAAGCTCTAATCATAAAGTTAGCAGCCTGAGGTACAACTAAACTCGTGGATGGTAGCAGGCCTGCTAGAGCTTGCCTAGGATGGTGCTCTTCCAAGAGAATTTCAAAGCCTGGTCACCTGCTCCTGGCCCACTGGCCATTCCTAAGGTGAATTTAGTCATGCCTCTGAATGTCTCAAGCAAGCAGTTTAGTTATTAATTTTTATAAGTTATTCATATATACAAGTATGGGAGTTATGGGAAACATGGAGGCATGTTCCCAATATCTGTGTCCAGAAAGGGACGCAATCTAAAGCTAGTAGATTTAAGAGCTGCCATTGCCAAGAATAATAGTTATCCTATCTTGAGTGCTTTCTTTGTGTGAGGTACTGTGCTTTGTAGGCTATAATCTCAGTGGGGGCAGATCCAGGTCTTGTGGGGCCTGAAGCTTATACAAGTTTGGGGATCCTCTTTAAGAAAAACACAGTTTGATCACTCTCAGTGTCTTGGAAAGGGGCCATTCAAATGAGGGACCTTGAAGCTCAAACTTCATTAATTTCACTGTAAAGCCACCTCTGCATCTTTTTAAATCTTTTAACAATTCTGAGAAGTACTAGCAGCATACCTTTAGAAGAAATAAGTGAGGAAACTGACTTTTAGAGAAGTGAGATCACTTGCCCAAGGTTGTACAGTTTGTAAGCTAAGTCATTGTTATTCTCCTACAATCTCTTTCCAGGCTTTCTCTTCTCAGCTAACTGGATTTCCTTCTCTAAAATATCCTTATCCTTTGCTGGTAGAACTTAGCACTGTCTTCTGGCATGTGTGAGGAACTTAACACTTGTTCAACATTAGCAGAGGGGCAAAAGGTCTCCTTCTAGCTGAGCTCACAGGGGGAATATTCCCTCTGGGGAACTGCAGAGAAAGAAGAAAGCGGGTGAGGAGGGCAATATTTTTCCTATTAGATCTGAGCTATGCGCTACTTTCAGCTACACTTTTGTTGTTCCGTTAACAACAGTGACTTAAGAATGCAGGCTTTTCTGTTTATATACAGCTTGACTTCCCCAGACCAACTCTACCCTGTTGGGCCCCTATCTCCCCTTGCTCTCTCCTCCCTTCTTCACTTCACCCTATTCTGCCCCACCTTCCTCTCAGCCCCAGCTCCCCAAGACTTCTCTTTTGTTGTTGTTCTACTGGGAGCAGGGAGGGTGGAGTCCTCTTACTGAGGCTTTTCTTCCCCTCCCTCTAGCCCTCAGACTGGGCTCCACCCTAGTAGTTTGTCAGCTGGCTTTCAAGAAAAGGAGGAGGAGAGGCAGGAGGATGAAGAGGAGGAAGAGGGAAAGGGAAAAACAGCGCTTCTTGGGCCTTGACACCTGGGGTATCTGCATATTTCTTAGCTGTTGTTCATTGGTTCCCTGCTTAATTTAACTCGTACATCCCTCATCTGACTCTGGTTATAAAGAGGAAAGCACAGGCTGCTACTTCAAGCAGGCAGTCTCCTGAAGCCTTCGGGTTTGATGGAAGGAGTTAAAGGTATTGCAGGTCGCTGTTTGGTTTATTTCTTAAGGAAGCTAATACAAAGGAGAGTCTGTGTTGCTTCCTGGAAGGAGAGGGAAACTGATCTCAATTTCTACTTCTCCATACGTGTTCCCCCATACCCTTTCCTGTGACTTACGTGGCCACTTGCTGATTATTGATGTGTCAAGAGGCAAAGAATATAAAGGAAAAGTCCTGCCTTTGCAATTAGCTCTGATATATAAAACATATATATATATTTATATATACTCAGTAAGTGTATATATGTATACACATATGGCTTAGAACAGTTTGGCACATAGTTAATGGTCAATAACTATTATTATTGTTAATAATAATACCTGGCACCCAGGTTACAGAGATGATAACATCTTGTGCCTAACTTCAGGGACTTTATAGTCTAGTATGGGCAAGCAATTATATCAACAAATATGTGCCCTGAGGTAGAGAAGGGCACAGAGGAAGCGATGGTTAGTTCTGCCTGAAAGAATTAAGTAAGGAGGGGAGATGATCTTGAATTAGTCCTTTCAAGGAGGTAGACAGAGAGCTTAGGCCATTTAAGAAAGAGAAAGAAAAATGAGCCAAAGCATAGAGGATGGCAATAACCTGGCATTCTCAGGGATTTGTAATACAGGTAAGACCCAGGAAATCAGCAAAAGCTCTGCTGCCTGAGAGGTAGACAGGGTCCAGATCACAGCAGATTAAAGGATGAGTCCCAGAGTGTTGTCTTGGATGTTGGGGTACATGGTGATGTCATTCAGGTGAACTACAGGAGGAATAACCAAGTTTGGGGTGGAATAAGAAAAGAAGAGACGATTAAAGACATTCTGGCAGCAATATCAAGCGAGTGGGCATATATGTGTTGGGAAGTACTGGGCTGTGAACCTCAGTTTTCTATTTTTAAAAGGGGGCTTGGGAATTCCCCGGCGGCCAAAAAAACAAGGAGGAGCTTGGAGAGTATAATAGCACCTATTCTCCAGGGTTGTTATCAGGAATAAATGAGAAATGATGAATGTAAAACACTTGGCCTAGTGATTTGCCCATATTAGGTGCTGAATACACAGTAGCTATTATTATTTCTCCTGTCTCTCTGCTCCCTCCCTCTCTCTGCTTTGTTTCTTCTCTTTCTTTCCTCCCCTTTAAAAGAACTGTGGTAGCAAAGAGGCACTGAAAAAGGCCTGTGGTTGCCTGTGACTTCCTGGCCTCCTATTAAATGGTTTAGAGAGGGACTTTCAAGCAAGGGCAAAGAAATCCTGGAAATGTGGCTCATTTGCTATGGATTCAGCTCTGCAGGGATCTTCCACAATGCCTGGAAGAGAGGCCATCTCAGGGGTTTGAGGACTCTATTCTTAGAGGTCTGGTATTTGGGAGACTAAAAAGAACCTTTCTGTATTCACAGTTCCTTCAACTCCTCCTTCTTCCCCTCCCACCCTTTCACCCTCACCTTCTTCCCTTATCTCTTGCTAGAAAATGCCCCCAGTTCCATTCTCCTTTGCTCTTAGTCTCCTCCCTGAGAAGATACTGTGACTTCGTTGTCCTTGCTAGTGTCACACTATTACCATGGAGAGCTAGGACTGTAAATATTTTTCAGTTGCCAGCTTTCTTGCTTTTCCCCTTCCCTATTCCTCCCTTCCTATACAGCCCCCACTCCCATTCCCACATCCCTTTCACCCTCCCTCAGCTTAACACGCAAATGGATAGGTGACCAAACGGTGTGCTTACAAGCCTCTTTGAGAATAAGGAACTGAAATTGATTGAGTTGTACCTGCTGCTTCTGGAGACTGCCACCAGGGGCAAGACCAGAGCTCTCCACCCTGGGCCCCGCCCCACCCCCTCCCTTCTCCCTCCTTGGTCTCAGCGCCCCCCTTCTCCACCTCCTTCCACTCTTCACTCTCCTCTAGTGGCCGCCTGTCCCTTTTAAGGAACTCCACCCTCAGGATAGTCACACCTCTTCTCTGAGTCTAGCCGGGCAGGAGGCAAGTCACCCCACCCACTCGGGTTGCCCAGCTAGCAGTGTCGGTACTGACCCTCATGAACATGAGGTCCCCAGTGGGGCAGCTAGGTGCACCCAAGAAACCTCACTCTAGAGTACCCGCACGAGTTCTTGACGTTTTTTGCTGAAACCCCTATCCTAGACTGGGGTGCCCCTATGTGTTTCCACCAATCGTAGGCATTTGCCCCTCCTTTCTTTTTAGGAAGGCTTTGGGGTGTGCAGCAGCAACAACGGCAGTAAAGGGATCCTCTTTTGGTCTATTCTCCTGGGTTCCTGTCTTGAAGGAGTCCTCCACTTCAACTTTGTATTCAAGTAGTGCTTTGGGGTTTGGGTTGGTTTTCTTAGCTCTTAGCCCCGACACTCTCCTCAAGGGTGTGTGGAGTTCAGAGGATGGGTGGAGAGTGGGTTTGGCCGGAACTGAATTGGTAGAGGTGAAAGGGGAACGGAGGATCCTCAACCTTGGCCACTTGGGCCCAGCGAACCCACTTTATTTTTAGCCGAGGAAAAGAGCTAAAAGAGCATTGCAGCAAGGGGAAGATTCTTTTTAGGAAGTCGGTTTTGCTGGCTCCCCAATTTGGGGTTGGATGCTTGAGAGCTTTGTTTCCCTTGTTTCGAGGGTGGCCCAGCCGGGTCTGAATCGACTCTGTCGGCTCTGGCCCTCCTCCTCATTTCCAGCCAGGAGAAAAAGAGGAGGTGGGGGGCCGAGAAAGAGAAGGCAAGAGCGAGCCGCCTGGCGCGCTGTCAGACAGGGGCGGGTGTGAGGGAAACAGCTGTCTTGCGATCAGGAGTATGAGCCTCTCAGAGGACCGCATGAGCTCCGGACACTTCAGGAGTCCCCAGCTAGTGACATGGGCGGTAAGTGACTCCGGAATTAGAACCCACCCATTCCCATCTCCTCCCTCTAGATTCTATCCCCCATCCCACCCCCACTCCTCACTTCTATAGGTTTTAGAAGAGGGAGTGCGGCGGGGGCGGTGGGGAGAGAAGGGTACAAACATTATATGGAATCAAATGAAACTCAAGGGAAAATGACTTTGCTAAAGGGCTGAGCAAAGAGGGGTTCGGAATGGGAGGAGTACTTTGGGGAGCCTCGTAGGAGAAATGAAGAGGGGCACGAATGGATGGGTTTGTTTAATTTAATCCACCCTGGTTTGGCGCTTTCATTTTTCCTTCAGGGGTAAGGTTTGTCTTTGACTTAACCCCACACAGCCAAAGTTGCTACCAGAGAGAACGGGATTCGGAAGGCCAACGTTCCAAGGTAACCCCCCTAAATAGTAGCAGATACCTAGATATGATTCTAAAAGGAAGGAGAAGAGCAGGGGGTTAAGGTTTGAGCCGAGGCTATTGAACGGCGAGGCCCTGAGGGCAGCCGCCGGGGAGGAGCTGCTTTGGGCGTGCCGGCTCTTTAAGGAGGGGCTGGGCATGGTTGGAGGAGAAAGCATAGGCCCTGCCCTGGCTCTTTAAAACGTGGCTAAGGCGGTTGGTTTGTCTGTGTAGGTGGAAGATTGGGCCGAATTGCTGGGATTGCTGCAGAGTATCGATTCGCAATGGTCACTTAGAAGAGCTGCCTTTTTGTGGGCTTTTTATGTTTAACTCTAAGAATTTGGGGAAAAATAAATCACAAAATAAATAAAACTTATTCTTTGGAAAAATAAATACAAACAGATGGTCAAGGGAACGATCCTTTATTTCCTTTTGTTCTGTCTACATTGTAAAGAAAGCGTTTATTAAGCAGCAGTCTGATGGCACTCAATGTGATAATAACTAGGCAAAGAGAATAATCTCCAAATTTGGCTTTGAAGCTGATGGAGACTATGATGGTTGGGGTAACAGGCAGATCTGCTTTGAAATCCTAATGCCACCACTTACTAGCCGTGTGACCCTGGGCATTGCTTTTCTCCACTAGAGAATGTGGATTAATAATCTTAAAGATATTTGGGTAGATTAAATACCTTAGTGTATGTGACAGAGGCTGCCACTCCATATATAACTGAGTTTCACTTCCTTTTCCTACTCAGTTTGAGACTCCTTCTCTGGAACACCACTGATAGAATTAGTGTTTTGCTGTCCTTAAAACACCTTCCAGGGAGTGAAAGGAGACCTTGGAATATTGAATTAGCTTGCCCAAAGTCTGAAGCTAGAACATAGGTTTTGCTTGCTACTGATTTAACATTATTCCCACTGGACTTTAGCACCTCTGGGAGAAAGGGCCACTAGCCTGCCTTTCCCCTCATTCTTTGGACAACTTAACTAGGATGATATAACCAACAGGACCTTTGGACAACAGAAACCAGTGACTGACAAATGACCTCATCCCATTCTTCAGATTTTTGGGGGGGACCCTTATATATGAAGGTTGTTAATTTTTGGTGACTGTTAGGAACACAGAGAATGGGCTGGGAACAGTGTCTTCAGGTTGGCTTGGAGGGCAGACAGGCAGAAAACATAGGAAGGGCAGAAATATAAACTCAAAAGTAAAAGTGATAGGTAAATCTAGTCCATCCTCAAGACCAGACTAGTTAATGGCTCTATTTTCAGAGCTCTGGGGAGCCATATGTACCTCTCATTAGGGCTTTCAGGATACATTGGAAAGAAAACTGGGGGAAAAAACGTGAACTAGATTACCACCACCATTTCTTCAACTCCCCCCAACCCCCATCATCCTAGTATATGCATTTCTGAAATGGGGCCCTTGTTGGTTCAGTTAATTGAATTCCAATAACCAAGTCACCAAGCCTAGTCTAGTCATCTTTCATCTCTCCGGATTGTGTGTATCTGGTGGTGAGGGAGATCAACCTTTTCTCATTCTGGCAGGGGCATTATTATTATGTGACACATTTATATATTCACCCTTGCCTTGAGTCAGTTCTATTTTATTGTCTCACTTACACTGATGAATAATAAGATTGCCTTTGGATATATAATTCATTTAGCAAATATGTGTTGGCATACTGTGTCAGGCACTGATAAAATTGTTAAAAACTCATTTTCTATTCCTCCATCTTAAATGACTTCTTTTTGCCCACCCCCCATTTAAACCTCAATCTTCCTTCAAGTCCTATTTTAGTCCTTAGCCCCCATATAAATCTTTCCTTATCTCCTCAGCTATTCCTTAGAAATTGTACATCACTGTCTGTTCTGCTCAGTGGATACTTATAAATGAACTGCTTTGTAATGTACTTGTTTTTATGATTTTTTCCTTAAAACAGTATTTATAATATTCCTCTCATTATTAATCCTAAATCAAATGCCATTTGTATGAAAATTTACCTGATCCTTGCATATAGAAATAAACTCTTTTGAGTTTCCGTATCACTTTACTCACATTATCTGGAACCTACACAACTCTCTTCCCTGTATTTTGGTCATTTCTGTACATATCTAAGCCCTTACCCCCTTTCTAGACAGAAAGGTGCTTGAGGATATTACTATGATTGTATCTTCAAAGTACTTACCCAATTAACTTTCCCATGTAAACACGGGGTACATATATTATAGATGATCTTCTAAAATTTAGCTCCAAAATGTCATGTTTTTGTCAGTGAAGGAAAACTTGATTGGGATGATTGACCTAGATGATCATCTAGTACAGTTGTCATCTCATTACTAAGTAGAGTGTGAATGAATAACATTGTCATATCAGGTTCATTAGTTTATCCAAAGATGATGTGAAACCTTGTTTGATGTACTTTCTGATTCTCATGTAATAATGTGTTCAATTCAGGTTGTATACCTGAAGTTAGGTTTTTGTTGTATTTATTGTCCCCAGCTCAGCTTTATCATCTAGCCTCAGTTTTCTCACATCTAAAATAATACAGTAATTTGTGATTATAAATAATGTAAGTAAAACATTGGACTCTGTACCTAACTTCTAATACATATTTCTTAAGTGGAGGGTCTCATCATTTTGTTACTTAGAGTAGTTTATTTTATTTAAAAGTTGTTTTTTTTTTGGAAAAAAGGAAGGTAATTCAGTGAGACAGGAAGCTGGATTTAAAAGTCTGTAACCAGCTTGGCGCTTTGTATAAAAAATTAAAGATATTTGTGTACTTAGACAAACTAGATGTAATGTGGACAAAGCAAACTCTGGAAGTATTAAACACTTTAAATTAAGGAGCTATAACCTAACTCTAGAGCCAAATTCAGGTATTTGATATCCAGGTATCAAATCATTAGCATTTTGATATTTTGTTGTAACCTCAAACTCATCATTTCTAAAATAGAATCCATCATTACCCCTAGACTCTTCCCCCACCTCTCATTCAAGACTTCTCCTTTTCATTTACCTGGTCCCACAATTTACCATCATCATAATCTTGGTGAAGTTATTTAAACTCTGAACTTGAGTTTTCTCATCTTTGCACTGAGGATAATAGTAGAAACTACCTCATAGGGTTGCAGTAAGGAATAAATGTGCTAATTGTGTAAAGCACTTAGAAGAATGCATGATAGTGTAGTAAGAAATGGAGAAACATAGTTGTTGTGGTTCCCATATTCCATGCTCAAAATGCTGGCATCAACTCTCTTCCTCAGTTTCCCTGTCTACTTGGTTGCCAAGGGCTATGTTTTTTTTTTTTCCTTTTGTATCTAGCATCAGTTCCTTTCTTTTTATTCTAACTACCACCACTTTAATTTAGTCCAGAGGTACAACCAATTAGCCTACAGACCAAATACAGCCTACGCATGTGTTTTGTTTCTCCTAAATTGATAAAACTTTCATTTAAAAATGAATTTTATATTAATAATGCATTATACATCCCTCAAAATTCAAAATATACAAAGTGATATACAATGAAGAGTCTCCCTCCTAGTCTTGTCCCCTAGTTGCCTCAGGCAACTAAAGTTATCTGTTTATTGGAAATTCTTCCACAGACATTTTATGTATATCAAACAAATGAGTATTTTTTCTCCCCCTTTCCTTTTATACACGGATAGGAACACACTCTGCATATTGTTCCACACCTTGCTTTGTCTACTTAAAAATATACTTTGAAGACCTTTCCATATCTGTATGTAAAGAAATATCTCATTCTCTTGTGTGACTGCATAGTTTCTCACTATATGGATGAGCCACAATTTATTTAAACAGTTTTCTATTGAATACCATTTAAGATATTTACAAACTTTTGCAGTGTTGTTTGTAATAACAATAAAAACTTTATAAGTATGTGTATTAGTCTGCTAGGGCTGCCATAACAAAACACTATATAGACTGGGTGGCTTAAACAACAGAAATTTATTTTCTTACAGTTCTGGAGGCTGGAAGTCAAAGATCAGGGTACCAGCATGATCAGGTTCTGGTGAGGGCCCTCTTCCTGTCTTTCAGATGGCTGCCTTCTCCCTGTGTGCTCATATGACCTCTTCTTTGTGCTACTGGAGAAAGAGAGTGAGCTCCCTGATGTCTCTTCTTATAAGGACACTAATCCCATTGGAGGAGGACCCTACCCTTACGACCTCATTTAACCTTAATTACTTCCATAAAAGCCTTATCTCCAAACACAGTCACACTGGGGGTTGAGAGTTCAACATATGAATTTGGGGAGGGACACAATTCAGTCTGTAGCAGTATGTCAATTTGCCCAGACCCACACTTTTAAAATATGGTTGATTGCCAACATTTAAAAAATCATACTTTGAAGGGTGTTGCCGACCTGCGCTTCAGAGGGGAAAGTTATTTCCACCTGGAGTATACCTAAATGTTAGATTGGCCTCTGATGGACAGAATTGTCAGTTTATTAATGAAGCATGGCTTGTTTTGAACAAGACAAGCTGGGTCAAGCATTTGAAGATGCTTTTGAAGTATTGAGGCAACATTCAACTGGTGATCTTCAGTACTCCTCAGATTACAAAAATTACCTGGCTTTCATCAACCACTGTTCTCACGTCAGAGGAAATTCCAACAGCTATGGTGTGCTGCCCACAGAGGAACAGGTCTGCAATTGGAGAACAGTAATAAACAGTGATACGGACCTCTATATTAATATTTTTGAAGGAAATATTCATCAGTTTCTGCAGAACATCCCTGAAAACCAGCTGATGCAACCTACTCTTCTCCAGCAAAAGGGAGGAAAAGGCAGGAAGAAGCTCCGACTGTTTGAATACCTTCATGAATCCCTGTGTAATCCCGAGATGGATCTTGTATTCAATGGATAGATCAAACCAAAGGCATCTTTCAGTTTGTATCAAAAAACAAAGAAAAACTTGCCCAACTTTGGGGAAAAAGAAAAGGCAACCGGGAGACCATGACTTACCAGAAAATGGCCAGAGCACTGAAGAATTATGGAAGAACTGGAGAAGTCATCAAAATCCAGAGAAAGTTAACTTACCAATTCAGTGAGGCCATTCTCCAAAGACTGTCTCCATCTTATTTCTTGGAAGAAGAGATCTACTCCCAGTATGTTCAACCTGATCAAGGATTCCTCAGTTTAAATAACTGGAATGCATATTAGAATTATACATACGCCACTTACCATGATCTAAGTCACCCTGATTGCTAAATATACTCTTTTTTTTGTAACATCTTTATTGGAGTATAATGGCTTTACAATGGTGTGTTAGTTTCTGCTTTATAACAAAGTGAATCAGTTATACATATACATATGTTCCCATATCTCTTCCCTCTTGCATCTCCCTTCCTCCCACCCTCCCCATCCCACCCCTCCAGGTGGTCACAAAGCACAGAGCTGATCTCCCTGTGCTATGCGGTTGCTTCCCACTAGCTATCTATTTTACGTTTTGTAGTGTATATATGTCCATGCCACTCTCTAACTTTGTCCCAGCTTACCCTTCCCCCTCCCCATATCCTCAAGTCCATTCTCTAGTAGGTCTGTGTCTTTATTCCCGTCTTGTCACTAGGTTCTTCATGACCGTTTTTTTTTTCCCTTAGATTCCATATATAAATATACTCTTATATATCAAAATTTTCTGGCATCAGAAATCCCTACAAGTTTTAGGATTTTTCTCTGAAAGCAAATACTGAAAAACAAAACAAAAAACCCAAACTTCATTATTGCTATCTTTTATGAAGTAGCATATAATCTATACTAACTTGGTGAAAAATTTTGCCAGTGAACAACTTTAAATGATCAAGTCCCATTTGAAAATATAGACTAAATGTCCTTCCTTTGACTATTGTCTATGTAATACTTCCTTCTAGATTAATAATGCTAGTGGAGATGCTTTGATTTACATATTGATTTAAACATTATTTTCCTGTCATACACTCAGACAAAAAAAAATCATTCTAACATGTATCCAACAGTTTTAGCAACAAAACAAAAAATGATTGCCTGTGATAGTGTTCCTGCTAAATTACATTCATGGCTTTAAAAATTTCAGTGACTAAAACTAGAACTACCATATGATCCAGCAATTCCACTCCTGGGTATACATCCAAAGAAAATGAAAACACTAATTTGAAAAGATATATGCACCCCAATGTTCACAGCTGCATTTTTTTTTTTTTTTTTGGCCACACTGCACAGCTTGCGGGATCTCAGTTCCCCAACCAGGGATTAAACCCAGGCCTCTGCAGTGAAAGCACAGAATCCTAACCACTAGACTACCAGGGAACTCCCATAGCATTATTTATAATAACCAAGATATGGAAGCAACCTAAGTGTCCACCAACAGATGAATAGATAAAGAAGATGTGGTATATATACACAATGGAGTACTACGCAGCCATAAAAAAAGAGTGAAATTTTGTCATTTGCAACAACATGGATGGACCTGGAGGGTATTATGCTTAGTGAAATAAGTCAGGGAGAGAAAGACAAATACTGTATGTTATCATTTATATGTGGAATCTAAAAATTGAAACAAATGAATATAACAAAATAGAAACAGACTTAAAGATATAGAGAACAAATTAGTTACCAGTGGGGAGAAGGAAGGAGAGAGGGGGCAAGATAGGGGTGGAGGATTAAAAGGTACAGACTACTATGTATAAAATAAATAAGATACACGGATGTAATGTACAGCACGGGGAATATAGCCAATATTTTATAATAGCTTTGAATAGAGTATAATCTAGAAAAATATTGAATCACTATGTAGTACACCTAAAACTAATATAATATTGTACATCTGAAACTAATATTGTAAATCAACTATATTTCTATAAAATAAATAAATAAAAAGTAAAAAGTAAAAATGTAAAAAAAATTAAAAATCATACTTTACTTAAAACTCTAGAATTCCAGCTTCTCTTAAATAATCAGAAGATACCAACCTGTATTCCCTCTTGTCAACAATTGCCTGGAGTTGGTGAACTGCTTCCTCCTTTCCCTTTTAGACAGGACATGTATTCTCAGTTCACCATATTTCCTATCTGGCCTAGGTGATTTTAACCTGCCTGACCCCTCTAGGTATTGAGTTTGTGACACCTATGTAACCTCTTACCACAATACACATAAAGTATTCCAATAGCTTCTAGTTCTACCTTGGTTCTTTTGCCTTCTCTATTCTGTAGACCACTGCCTGAATATGTTCTCTAAAACACATTTAAAAAATTATGCCACTTTCCTTTGCTCCACAATCATTTACTGGGTGCCTACAAAGTTCCAGACATTATGCTAGAATCTTGGGTTAGAGTAGTGAACAATTTAGATGGGACCCTTGCCTTCACAGAGTGTATAGTCTACTCTTCATCTCATCTGGATTTCCTTTCTGTCTCTTCTTGACCAATCTTAGTTCCTCAAGGCTGACCTCACCACAGAGCATTTCTTTGGAATTTTTTCTGACTATTCTACTTTCAGTTATCTCCTCTTGTAATTAGTGTTACAAGCTTCAAATCATAATTAAGCAATTTAGCATCTATTACCTTGTAATATTTGGTTGTTATTGTTTTATGCATAGTTATGTCTCACTACATAGACTTGGGAGCTCAGATCTCTACAGGGCCCAATAAAATGACAGAAGCATGTCCTGTATAAAGGGGGCAGCCATTTATCAACTCCAGGTAATTTTTCTCTTGTGCCAATGTAGATTCCATGTTGTAAGAGCTCTCAACTTTTTCAGAAAAGCAAGAAATGGATTTTTTAAAAAAAAATATTTATTTGGCTGTGTCGGGTTTTAGTTGTGGCATGCGGGATCTTTCGTTGCGGTGTGCAGGCTCTTCATTGCAGTGTGTGAGCTTCTCTCTAGTTGTGGCACACGGGCTCAGTAGTTGCAGCACGCAGGCTCCAGAGCGTGAGGGCTCAGTAGCTGTGGCATGCAGGCTCCCTAGTTGTGGTGCACGGACTCTAGAGCGTATGGGCTTAGTTGCCCGGAGGCATGTGGGATCTTAGTTCCCTGACCAGGGATCTTACCCATGTCCCCTGCATTGGAAGGTAGATTCTTAACCACTGGGCTACCAGGGAGGTCCCAAGAAATGGAGTTTTTTAAAAAAGAAATCTGCTTTTAAAGGAGAATGTAAAAAAAAAAGAAAAGAATATATATATATTAAAATATATATATATAATATATATATAACTGAATCAGTTTGCTGTACACCTGAAACTAACGCAACATTGTAAATCAACTATATTTCAATAAAAAATTAAAAATAAATAAATAAATAAATACAGGGGTGAGGGAAAATAAAAGATTATCAGCTAATTTGATTTTATTTTTTAACATCGCAGTGAGAACCAGGCCAGCATCTGCAGTGGACTGCCAATTTTCTCTGTCTGGCCTACACTGCAAAACTCCTGGAAGGTAGAGACCAGGTGGAAGCTTGGTACTATCTGCTCCCCCTCTCGTATATATATATATATATATATATATATATACAGTATTTACTACAGCGTTAGCTATTTAGTAAGTTATCTATAAAGACTTGGTTATCATCAGTAAGTTCCTCTTTAAGTCAACTGTAATCTCCAATAATAATATAGCAGTTCTGTTTTCCCCTAATACCTAACATGTGCCTTTGAAGGCAATTATCAGGGCAGACTTCCTTTCCCTTACTTCCTTTTTTCCAAATGTAACCATCCAAATTCCTTGACCTAGCTCCATTTTTTTTTATTTTTAAAAAATTTATCATTTATTTCTATAGAGTTTCTTTCATTCTTTTCTGCAATTCTCTTCCATTTCATTTCCCTTGAAATACAAACACAAACAAGGTAGAATATCCTCAGAAAGGTCTTCACAATGATGAACAGAGACTTAACTTTTATTTATTTGAGGCTGATTATTCCAGCTCTGTTGTCTCTTTCTGTGCTGTCAATGATTTAGCTGTTTCATCTTCAATTAGAATAAGAATGTGTGATGTGAATCTATTCATTTTCTTATTTTAAAAACTAGTTCTGATAAATATGTACAATATACCTCCTCCAGCTTTTTGTAGCGAGATCCTCGAATCAATATGGAGCCTTGAAAATAACAATAATGATTATTGTTATTGGTACCTTCATTTACATGACCTCTGTGGGTCCTATAAATTGAGATGGCCCAGGACTCTTATAGGACTTGGTGCTCTTGAGCCAGGTAGCTCAAGCAGTGAGTGGAGAGACCATTCAAAAGAGAAAGTCTCTGCCCTTAAGCACTGTACTAAGCATGGGCAAAGACCACTGTGTTGTACATTCTTTTTGGTTGCTGCAGTAGCACCATGTTCAATTTGTTGGAGGAGACTGTTGCATGAAACAATAGTATAAAGTAATGAAGTGGATTGCATGAGATTTTACATGATGGTGCAGAACAGTGAGCTTGTACTGCTGTGGCTATTTGTCCTTTTTCTAAACCAATGCCTCAGTGCCAAGCTGGAGCTCTGTATTCCTAGAGGTTTTGTCTGATGATTAACATCACAGTTAGTGGGAATCTTTTAATATTCTTTTCAGATGTTCAATAGTAGAGCAGACTGCTAATGTATAAAAAATCTCCAGCATTATTATTTTCAACATCATCAAACTATTTCAAAGTGCAGGATAGTAGCAATTACTTTAAGGGAGAAAAAGAATGTTGCTATCAGACATCATCCCTGGATTCAAATCCCAGTAATTTACCAGCTATGTGACCTTGGGATTACTTAATTTCTCTGAATCTGTGTTTCTTCATGTGCATAATCGAATCAACAGTAATACCTACCTCACAGAGATTGTGAAAATTAAATGTGTCCCTTTGGAAATGCCATAGGAATGAAATGATATCTGGGATTTGCCTAAAAGTAGCCATTGAGGTGGAGGAGTGAGTTGGGAGTGCAAATGAAACAAGATTTCCATGAGCTGAAAATCACTGAAACTGGGAATAGGTGGGAACAGATACATGGGATTCATCTTTACTTTTGTGCGCATTTGTGATCATACAAAATAAAAAGTTGTTTTTTTTTCATTGCTGTAGGAGTGAACTCAATTTTGCCTAATGGTTTGTGGAGAACTTAATTGTCTTTCTTTTTTTTTTTTTTTTTAAGAAATTCACGTTCTTTTATTTATTTATTTATTTATTTATGACTGTGTTGAGTCTTCGTTTCTGTGCGAGGGCTTTCTCTAGTTGCGGCAAGTGGGGACCACTCTTCATCGCGGTGCGCGGGCCTCTCACCATCGCGGCCTCTCTTGTTGCGGAGCACAGGCTCCAGACGCGCAGGCTCAGTAATTGTGGCTCACGGGCCCAGTTGCTCCGTGGCATGTGGGATCTTCCCAGACCAGGCTCGAACCCGTGTCCCCCGCATCGGCAGGCAGACTCTCAACCACTGTGCCACCAGGGAAGCCCTAATTGTCTTTCTTGATATCAGCTTCACAGATTAAGCAGAAACTTGGAAAACTATAGCTCTTTCATCTATGCCCTCTGTCGTATATCATAGAGTGTTATGGAAGAGACCTGAAAAGGGCTAAGTAGTTTACTCAAAATGACACTCCTAGATAACAGTGGACTAGAGCCCAGGTCTCCAGATCCTAGGTAAAAGATTTTCCCATTGTTCATGCTGCTTTCTTTAACTATAGCTAGCACTTTTAACATAAGTTCTATCAGTTTATTGCATGTAAAATTAGTTTCTTTAGAATAAGTTTACCTGTTTGATGGAGGACAAGGGAACTAGTTCTAGAAATCTGAGGTTAATTTATACAATACTTTTAAATCTGTTCTTTTATTTGATCCTCGCAATGATCCTGTGAGGTTCACAGTGATCTTGTGAGCAAGAATTCTTTCTACTTTCTGTATTAAGTGATGGGACTTATCCAAAGTTATTCAACAATTTGGTAATTAAACTAGAACTAAAACTCAGGCCTGGAGTTCATTGAACCTCAAATCCACTAGTTTTAGATATTTATAATAATTCCCTTTAGCTTTCATCTTTTCCAGAATCAAGAATCTTAATCTCTAGCACATTCCGGGGTGATTTTTCTTTCATGCATATTTGGGTTTCTCTGTGGAAAAGAAAATGGAGCTTAACATCAGCATCTGGGGGGAATGAAAGTGGCTGAAAGCACTGGAAGGCTTGCAGGTGATCCTTTAGAACATGAACTCATGTGAGAATGGAGATAAACATATCAAAGTTCATAAGATTAGGTATTGTTATTGTGAGTGGTTTGGATCCTTAAAATGTGACTGTATGTATTGTACATATTTTTATGTACTTTAGTTTTGGATTTTCTGACAAAAGTATTCCTAAAAACTTATATGGAGATTTCACATTTACACCTTATAAAGAATTTTTATATGTGTTATCACGATGGTCTTCATAACAACCCTCTGAGGGGTAAGGCCAAGCTGATGTATCTCTATTTTGCAGATGAGAAAACTGAGGCATGGAAAAGTCAAATGGCTTGCCCAAAGTCATACAGCTTTTTTCTGGTGTTTCTTATCACCTTATCTTTTTATTACCTCACGTTACTTCAAGCTTAGCTGGCTATTGTAATAATGATGCAATACTCAGTTTCTTTCTTTCACGTGGTATGTGCTGTCAGTCTTCACTTTTTTGTGGTAATATGTTCTTTCCTCTTAAATTCATGTTTTTTTTTTTAAACATTTCAGTTGCCCCTACTTTTTTAAATCTCGCTCAGGAAAGCTGAGAAAACAAGCTGCAGGCATTTCTTGTCTTGGAGCCACTTCTGAGTACCTGCTCTGGTGGTGGTTCCTATAATTTGGACTAAGTACCTCAGACACCCTCCAGATTTTGTGTATGTTGAGACTATTGAATAGAAAACTCATAGTGAGCTACCTGCTGAGATGCCACAAGTGGAGGTTCTTTGAGTTTGGGTTTTCCAGTCGTTCCTATGGTGATAGGTAAGACCCTGTTTGGAAGAAATGAGAGAAAACGGAGGATCTTGCAATCTCCTTTTATTAAGTTTTTTTTTTTTTCCTAGCAACCGTTTACCCCCCATTATGTAATCTTCAAGCAGAGGTTGGGAGATCTCACTGGCACCCAGGTCATGGAGCATTATAGCTTCATTATAGCTCTAGACTGCTGAAGTTCATATCTCAGTTCTGCCATTTACTAGCTGGGTGATTTGGGGATAAGCTACCTCATCTCCCTGTCTCAGTTTCCTCATTTTAAAAATGGGGAAATAATGTGCCCACTCCTAGAATTATGAGGATTAAATGAGCTAATATAAATATTTGTTCTTTTAGCAGCACTGTACCTAGCACATAGTAAGTACTCAGTGACTGTTGGTAATTATTGTTCTTTTATCACCATTCTATTGTTAATGTCATGCTCAGAGTAGCCTCAATCTTGAAGGTTTTCCCAGAGACCCATTGTAAAACTCTCTATTCCCCTGGAAGTTATATAATTAAACTGTCTGAAAATATATGTGTATCTAGTTGTCCTTTAGTTACCTTTTTCTAATATAAAAGACGTAAGAAATACTCTTTTAAAAATACCTATAATCTCAAAACCCTAAAACATTGATTTTCATTTTTCAAGCAGTTCCAGAATGTCTTATGGGTCAGAGGCTGAAAGTGAATGATTTCTCAAGATCTTCCAAAATAATTGACTTGTTGTCCTTAAACTTGTTTTTCTTTTAGCAAGCAGTTTTTTAGAAAGAAGATGCTCATCAGATTTGGGATATTAGAAAGTAGTTAGGGAGCACTGTAATTTGAGTTAGAGGATAAGAGTTCCGGTTCTGACTCCATCACTGCTAAACTATGTGACCTTGGTCCTCCAAATTCATTATCTGTAAAATGGGAATGATATATGAAAGCTGTCTATTTCCCTACTGTAAAGCTATGTAGATGCACATGAGGGATTATTATTTGTATTGTCAAAATGCTCTGTCCTGTTAAGTACTAGGTGCCTTCATAGGTCAGTGTCAGGATTCCCAAAGCTTTGCTTTCTTTTGTATTGATAGTTGTAGGCTCCAGTGACTCTGCTTTGCTTCCCTCCTTATAGGCTTAACTTCTCACTTCATCCCTAGGCACTTTTTTCCTCCTCAGTGCTGGCCAAAGAGTGGGATGTGTTCTTACTAGTCAGTCACCTGCTCTTGTCCCTTGGAGGCACTGTTCACTTTCATAAAACAAGCAGATCACTGTGGAAAACAGTGGGTAACAAAATAAACTTTGAACATGACAAAGGTAGTATAATCTTATGAAATTTCTATGGTCATGGTCCCTGTAGCATCGTTTGTGAGGTTCTACATATATGAGACGTTGACCTGCTGTGGATAGGGCTCAGTCCTCCTTGCTCTCGCCTCCTTTACTTACTCCTCCAGTACTCCCTTCCTTAGAAGAAGGACCAGAAAGTCCAGCTTCTAGACTTTTTTTGGTTTTTTTTGGCGATGCCACTCGGCATGTGGGATCTTAGTTCCCCAACCAGGGATTGAACCCCGTGGCCCCACCACCGCCACCGCCCTGCAATGGAAGCACGGAGGCTTAATCACTGGACTGCCAGGAAAGTCCAAGAAAGTCCAGCTTCTAGACACAAAGGCTTGAAGAGCCAATTCAAGCAGAATAATGGTTATTATCTCAAGTAGGTAACTTGCATTTCTGAAGCTCTCCTGCCTGTGTGATTCACATCTCAGTGGCCCAGGACATACCCTAACCCCCTTTGGGTATTTCCGGACCAATTATCTCACAGTTTCTGAGCAGCTGTCTAGTCTCAGACACTTAGAATAGCAACTCCAACTCTAGAGAAAAGCGAAAGGTTTATAAAGCCCTTAAAAAAAAAGACTGAGCTTTCTTTAACTGTTCTGTAAGTCCTAATTTCCTTCTGTTTTACATTTGTCTGGCAAAATATTAAAGTAAACTTTTTTTAATGTTAGCTTCATCTTCCTGATAGCTTTCCCTTTACTCATTTTTACCAACATTTAAAATGTTATCCTGGGTTATCTAATGGCTATTCCAATTGGCTGTTCTATGGAGAGTATGTTAACCAGAAATGGCTGAGACATTCCTAATTGTCAGCTATCCTCCTTGTGCCATTTGACTAAAATATTTGTGATATGGATGGGGCAAAAAGTATTTTTCAGACTCCTTGATTATTGCTATTAAATAACATTAATATTATTTTATATTATAATATTTTTGCCATTAAATAACCATTCTTATTCCCATGATCATTCATTCACCGGACAATAGCACATTGTATGGAGGAAGTACTCCTCTGCTAAAAGAAAGGGATACAGAGAAGAACAAGACGAAGTAACTATTGTGGGGCTCACCTTATGGTAAGGGAAACAGACAATGCCTTTGTGCCAGGTACTGTTTTAAACATTTGAACACATATTAAATTGATAAATCCTATGAGCTGATACTATTATTATTCCCATTTTATAGGTGAGGAAACAAAAGAAAACTTGCCCAAAGTCTTATTGTTAAGAAGTTGCAGAACCAGGATATGACCCTAGGCAATGTGATGTATGGACTAGAAGGGGAAGTGACTGGGAGATGAAGGTCTAGGTTTAAGAGAAATTTCTGAAGTAGAATTTATGCTGCTGATAACCAATTGGCTGGAGATGGAGAGAGAAGGGTCAAAGGTGACTGACTCTCAGTCACTGAGACTGAGAATGTGTTGATAGTGGTGCTAAACAATTTAGATTGTAAATATAGGAGGTGGAGAAGGTTTGTAAGCACGTTGAGTATAAACAACCTGTCTGATTCCTAGGAGCTATTCTTCTGGGCCAGAGAGAAAGAGAGATTCTGGCCATCAACAATAATAATTGTGGTGATGATAACAATAGCTAATTATATTGAAAACTTTTTATATGTCAAGAACTATTTTAAGTGAGTTTACATGTAATAATCCATAGAATCCTCACATTAACCCTATTAAATCAGTGTTATTTCCCCCACCTCTATGCAGGTAGAGAAACTGAGTTTCACAGGGGCTAAACATCTTGTCAAAGTCACTCTGCTTCCTCAACCCTGTTGTTTCATAATCCATAGGAATTGAGAAAGACCAGATAGGAGAGGGCTCTTGTAAGTTGTCTTGGCTAGAAATAACAAGGCTTAGTTGAACCCATGTCCTCTACATTGGAAGGTGGATTCTTAACCACTGAAGCACCACCAGGGAAGTCCCCTCCCCTCCTTCTTAAAATCAGAAAAGGCTGCCCTCTCTGGCATCTCATACTTCACAGTTAATTACACCTCAAACATCTCTCATACATAACCTCTCTAATTTTCTTTTATTCTTTCCCACTCTTGTCCAACTCCTGTACTTGAGAAAACACACTTCATTCTCCTTTTCTGTCATTCATCGAAAACTTTCAGAAATGTACTGAATGCCTACCATGTGACAGACACTATTCTAAGCCCTTGAAATACATCACTGAAAAAAATCAAAGATGAAAATCTCTGACTTCAAAGAGCTTACAGTCTAATGGAAATTAGAGCTTTCTGCATCTGACTTCTAGTGTGCTTATTCCTTACTATGCTTCTTCCTTCATTAACCCCAACCCCTACCCCTAAAGAGGCGTCATAGAAACCTTAGGACTCTGCAGAGAACAATTTAAAATCTTTTAATTTTAAGTGGAGGCTTAGAAAAAAAAATGCCTTGACAAAGATTATAGGATATAATTCCTAGGCATCTAACTCCCAGGTCAGTGCTCTCTGCTATATTTGCTGACTCTCCATGTCTGGTTGACCCAGATCTAAAACTGATAACAATGTGCCTAGTATAACCTCTGACACATAGTAATATGCACAAATATTTAGTGAATGATGGATGTATATGTGAGCAGTTCTACTCATATACTTAGATCGAAGAAAATAAATTGTGTTTTGAGATAAAATTGGAGATATTTTAGAGTGTCAGAATTCTCCAAACTCTTTGAAAGTGGCTCAGAGATTTTCCTCATAGTCTCAATAGAAGATTCATTGTGTGTTATTGCCTATCTAATTATCTAATTAGAACTGGTTTCCTCAATTCCTGACAGTTAATAAATAAAGGAATTATTTTACTTTTTAAAAATTTTTTTATGTTTTTTTTTTTTTAATTTTTTTTTAATTTTTTTTTTTACTTTTACTTTTTTGTGTGACTGTATTATAATTTGTATCCTTGCAGGTTGTTCATTTGCTGTGTTATAACTGCATTAGGTCTTAAAAAGGATATTGTGAAGTAACCTGTAAAATGAACATTTCTATGGGTAAATGTAGTTGATATCCAAAACAATTAACTGATTTATGGACTGTCTTTTGAAATGCAACCAAGTCATAAATGAGGAAACTAATTGTAATTGACTTGGAGACGCTTAGTGTGATCTGAAATCTGACCAATTAAGTCAAAAGCAAGCTATGAATTCATCTTTCTTACCCTATGTTTTCGTCTCTGATGAGATTAGAATGTAGATAAATCAAAGGAAATCTGGTTGAAGAGGTGCTGGTCGGTACTAATGATGGAAATTATTGTGATGGTGTAGGGCAGCTGAATGAAGCCACCAAGTGTTTACTTTCATAAGAAGAAAAAGTAAACACTTGGTGGTTTCATTCAACTGCTCTACTCCATCACAATCATTTCCTTAACTTGCGATTTCTGGTTTTCTTTAATTAACAGTAATCTTTTGATATTCCGACTACCTGCCCTTTGTTGCAAAACTCCTATATATCCTAGCTTCCCCCTCACCTCCTCAGAGCAGTTCCCTCAAGGTTACTTGAGATGCTGCCTCCTGGGCTTGAAGTCCTAAAATTTCCTACCAAATACAACATAACTCTCAACTTTTAGGTTGTGAGTATTTTTTTAGTTGACTATATATATATATATATATATATATATAGAGAGAGAGAGAGAGAGAGAGAGAGAGAGAGAGAGAGAACTGAATCATTGTGCTGTACACCTGAAACTATCATGACATTGTACATGAACTATACTTCAAATAAAAAAAAACTAAAAAACAGAAAATATAAACAAAAAAACAAAATAAAAAGAGGAAAAAGTATCTAAAAAGGAAATTAAAAATTGCTTATATTAACCCCACTTGGCTTGTATCTTTAAGAGAAGTAGGAAGATAAAATGCTTCTTTAGAGAGATTCGGCGCTGATGTGTAAGCAAATTCATTAGGGTAAATATCCACACAGGAGCATGGAACTCTTTAGAATGAGAACTAGGCCAGGAAGGGGAGGATTCTGGAAACTATGTAGCTATGATGATATTTCTGTGAAGGTAGTGCTAGTTGGAGAGGTTGGAAGAAACAGATTCACGTGCATACAGGATGTGAGGGGAGGAGGCAGCTAATATTGTTGGGGACCAGTCAGAGCTATCCTGGTGAGTAGAATATGTATATTAGAGTGTTGTCCAAATACTGACTTCTCAGTATCTAGTAAGTCCTGAAAAATAATGTTCATAGAATACAAACAGGAGTAACCAGGGGTAAATGGCATACTGTATGCATATAGTGGGTTAGATTTTATTTTTAAATTGTCTTTCCCTTGATTCTTTTCCAGATATGGATCAACTCATAAACAACTTGGAGGTCCAACTTAATTCAGAAGGTGGCTCAATGCATATATTCAAACAGGTCAGTTATCAAGAAAATGAGATACTAATATTGAGCCATAATAGTGTTGAGTATCTGGTAATTGTCATAGAGCTGAAACTCATTTTTCTTTCTAACAACATGTTGGGAGCTGAGAAGGGGTGAATGAAGGAAGGTTTCCAGGAGGTACCTGGATGCCTGGGTTTCTGGTTCAAATAAGGAGTAAATCTGGTGTAAAAGAAGCATAGCCTTTGGGATCAAGGCTATAGGGACAAGATTAGACACTTCATAGACAACAGCAGTCATTATCTAGCACTAGTCCATATTTTGGGCACTCTGAAGACTAAATGCAATGTCTTATTTAATCCTCACAATAACTGTTGGATAGTGTGTTAGTCAGGGATCTCCAGATAAACAGAACCACCAGAATGTGTATTTCTCAATTTCTCTCTATCTATAGATATACATAAAATATGTATCTATCTATATCTATCTACTCTATCTATATCTATCTGTCTATATATATAATTAATATATATATTATATATAAATATATATCTTTACATATAAAATAAAAATATATCTATATCTATAGATCTATCCAAATATATCTATATCTATCTACCTATCTACCTATCTATAGAGAAAGAATTTTTAAATATTTATTTTATTGAAGTATAGTTGATTTACAATGTTGTATTAATTTCTACTGTACAGCAAAGTGATTCAGTTATATATATACATTCTTTTTCATATTCTTTTCCATTATGGTTTATCACAGGATATTGAATATAGTTCCCTGTGCTATACGGTCTTTGTTGTTTATTCCTTCTATATATAATAGTTTCCATCTGCTAATCCCAAACTCCCAATCCATCCCTCCCCCACCCCCTCCCCCTTAGCAACCACAAGTCTGTTCTCTATGTCCCGGATATATGCCCAGGAGTGGGATTGCAGGATCATATGGCAACTCTATTTTTAGTTTTTTTGAGGAACCTCCCTATTGTTTTCCATAGTGGCTGCATCAGTTTACACTCCTACCAACAATGTAGGAGGGTTCCCTTTTCTCCACACCCCAGAGAGAGAAAGATTTTAAGAAATTGGCTCACATGATTATGGAATCCTAGTGTATCCAAAATCTGATGGGGTAGGCTGCCGAGCTGGAGAGCCATAGAAGATTTACAGTTGTAGTCCAAAGGCAGACTGCTGGAAGAATTTGCTCTTCCTTGGAGATCAGTCTTTTTTTTATTGAAGCCTTCAAGTGATTGGATGAGGCCAACCCACATTATGGAGGGTAATCTGCTTTATTCAAAATTCAATGATTTAAACGTTAATCTCACCCAAAAAAACTTCTTCACAGAAACATTCAGAATAATGTTTGACCAATCTGGGCACCTGGCCCAGCCAAGTTGACACATAAAATTAACCATCACAGATATGTATTCTTAATGTTCCCATTTTACAGATAAGAAAGTTGTGAACTTGGGCATTCCCAGAACAAGGATTCAAAACAGATTACCTGGTTTTTACAGCTAAGCACTCTGTGTTAGATGTGGAAGTCTCATCTTGCTCAGGGTTGAGTTCTAATGTCATTGCATAAGTGAAAACCAAATACAGTCAAAATTATCCTTGAAAGTCCCTTAAATTGCCTGTAAAATTGAGCATACAGTTTTGTGTATCCAGTACTGATCTGTTTCTTTACTTAAGTCACCAGATAAAGTATCTGGCTGACATTTAGGAGTCATATTTTAGAAAAAAATTGTTTTTAATCATTAAATGCTTTGCCTTTGGTGTACAATTGAATTTGTTTGTTACATGTGCATATGGATGAGATGCCCTTATACTGTTTTAATGACATTAAATCCAATGTAATGTCTTATTTGCCTTACTTGTAGCTGTTGCCATTTAGGAACTATTAGCACATCAATAGTTGCTAATTATTGCAAAACGTCTGCTGGTTGCTGGTGCTTTGTTGTAGTAAATACTAAGAGGAAGCTGAGTATAAGTGTTAGATAAAAATCGATTAAACTTGTAATAAAAAAAATTCAGTGAAATGTTGTCAAGCATGCATAGCTATCTTATTTTGAAATCTCAGTACACCTAAATACAATTCGAAAAATGTTTTTCCATGCGTTAAGTAGAGTAAGGTTCCAAAATTTGAGGTCACTTTGAAATTGGTTCAATGTATAGAAAATTCTGGATAGTAGATGATCTAAGCATGTTTTTGTTTGTTTGTTTCTTGCCATTTCCAAGATATCTTGTTTTTAGTAAAGCTAGGGTACTTGTGGTACATGGCCACAAAACACTAACCATGTCCCAGGCCCAGAGCTTGTGTTCTATAACAGTACAATGCTGGCAACATCTTAGTGGGCAGAAGCTTCCTAGTTTGGTTCATTACATGATTTGTTTATGTCATGAGGTAGGATTGGTGGATGGGTGTCTAGCTCAGTACACACATCCTGCTCTCACTTCTTTGAATTCCTACATCACCATACCATATAATGAATGAGTACTTGCTTGTCACCTGCCCTTTGTTTATGGTTTCTGATTATTTCCCAGAAGTAGGATTTCTTGGAAAAAGTGTATGAGCAGATCTAAGGTTCATATTGTATCATACATATCTTCCCCCCTCCAACTTAATATTGTTAACATTTTGGCACATATTCTCACATAGTTGCATATATTCTCTCTCTTTCTCTGCCTCTCTCTCTGTGATTCTCTCCCTCTCTCTCTCTTTCTCACTTATTACCTTTGAAAGTAACTTACATCAAGAAACTTCAAGCCTAAATAATTCATCATGCATCACTTACAAATAATGACATTCTGCTACATAATTACATCAACACTAATACACCCAGGAAAATTAACAATGTTTCTATAATACTATCTAATTGGGTCATTCATTTCTCAATGGTTCTCAGTGACACCTTTGACACCTTTTCCCATACCATTCTTTCTGTCTGGAATGTGTTTCAGTCAGCCTGTTTAATTTACCAAATCCCACACTTTCCATAGGACCCAAATTCTAATTTCATCTCTTCCATAAAAAACTTTCATTGATAACTCCAACTCTCACTAATCTCTAGTGCCCTGAACTCCTGGAATGTTAAATTATCTGTATCAGTCACTCATGTGGCTCTGCTTATTACTTGTTTCTAACTGTCAACAGCTTCATGTAAATATCTCATTTACACAGTGATATTCTTTGTCTCCCAAACTCAATTACTTGTGTACCACCTTCACAATTTCTGCCATATCCTTATCATCAATATTATTAACTTACTTAAAAAATTAGATCAGTTAAAATAAATAAATACCTATATTTGTTTTGTCCTAAGCAGTCTGGAGAATTTTGGGTTTGATGTGGGGTATTAGTTTCCTAGGGCTGCCACAACAAATTACTGCAAATTGGGTGGCTTAAAACAACAGAAATTTACAGTTCTAGAGGCCAGAGGTTCAAAATCAAGGTGTTGTGAGTGCCTCAAACCATCCCAAGGCTCTAGGGAAGAATCTGTTCCTTGCCTTTTCCACCTTCTGGTGGATGCAGGTGTTCTTTGACTTGTGGCCTCAGCACTCCAATGTCTGCATGTTTCTTCATATTGATTTCTTCTCTGAGTTTCTATGTGTGTCTCCTCTGTGTGTCTTTTATAAGGATATTTGTTATTGAATTTAGGGCCCGCCCAAATAATCCAGGAGAATCCCCTAATCTGGGGATTAGGACATGAACATATCTTTTGGGGGAACACCATTCAGCCCACTACAATGTGTTATGTATATATTTTTTCTAATATGTAATAAATAAATATATAACTATTTAAATAAAATAATTTATCTATGCACCAACCAAAAACAATCTTAGATACTCTGAGGAAGAAAAAATGTTTCATCTTATTATCAAATACCTAGTACACATATACATATATGCATACATATGTACATGCCTACATATATGCATTTCTGACCTCATTTTGCCTGGATGTAGCTGCTACTATGCTTGATACTTTTTCCCAGTCGCTTAGGATTGCCTACTTCATTAGTTTGTACAAATTGATGAATTCTTTTGTCTTATAGTGCTTCATTTCCTGATGCTATTGTGATGGTGGGAAGTAAAATTTGAAATCCCTCTAGGTTTAGATGAGGTCTAACTTTCTAATAATATCCAACTCCATCCACCTCTCCTTTCTGTAATACCCAAACACCTGATGTCCTTATTGGAGAAGGACTGGAGATTCAGAGGGTTAAAGTGACTTTTTATTTAAACAATGAATGTGCACATATATGTGTATATATGCATACATGTGTACCTGGGAATGAAAATGATTAGTCTAAACCCAGAGCAAAGCTGGAAGAGACCTGTGTACAAAAGCAGCTTTCCTCTTTCTGTTTGGGAGGAGCCTGAGCTTTATCTTTTTTTTTTTTTTTTTTAATTTTTGGCTGCGTTGGGTCTTCGTTGCTGTGCGCGGGCTTTTCTCGGCGAGTGGGGGCTACTCTTCGTTGCGGTGCACGGGCTTCTCATTGCGGTGGCTTCTCTTGTTGTGGAGCACGGGCTCTAGGCGCACAGGCTTCAGTAGTTGTGGCACGTGGGCTCAGTAGTTGTGGCTTGTGGGCTCTAGGGTGCAAGCTTAGTAGTTGTGGCACACGGGCTTAGTTGCTCTGCCGCATGTGGAATCTTCCCGGACCAGGGCTCAAACCCGTGTCCCCTGCCTTGGCAGGCGGATTCTTAACCTCTGTGCCACCAGGGAAGCCCCCTGAACTTTATCTTATTACCATCACAATACTCCTTCCTCTCCTTTCCACCTGCTGTGCTGTCTGGAGTATTTTGTTCTTTCATTTTCTTTCTAGCCTTGCTTTCCCACTTTCAAGATCTAAATCAGAGCTGTTTTAAGCAATTGATTTCCCTGACCCTCCACCTCCCAAGGCCTTTCTACCTATCTTCATCAAATGCTCAAGAGCTTAGGTATTTGTGAAATTAACCACATTTTCTCTGGGTTTCTTTCTAGAATTGAAGGCAGTAGGTGCTTTTTTCCATCCTCTGTGGTGATATATCAATAAATAACTCTTTTTTGTCAACTCAAATTGGCTTAAAGTCTGATTAGAATTCTGGACATTTGAGGGGAAGGACTGTGGAAATTAAAACTTCTCTCCAAATTATCCCCAAGTTTCTGTATTTTTTTCATACCTAAGCTTCTTCATATACTCAGAAATCTTTGAAAGCTGCAGCCTGAAGTTTTAAAATAGTGAATGGGTAAAGTATTCTCTTTCTTTGAAGAGAGAGAGAGTTCTGTACTGACTGACTACAGAACACTTAAAACCTGAAGTCATCACACAATATTGAAAATTAAAAGAGTTGATTTAAAGAGAAAAATCTGATGACACAGCTTTAGATCAATCCTCAGTTGAGCTTTCAAAGCTCTGGTAACTGTATTCAATGAAAAGTGGAATGAGGAGCCATCTTGAGCCATCTTAGTGAGAATTCTTAAAAATCTCTGAAAGTCTAGGGCTGAAAACACACTCACTCCTTACGTTATATCTCTTTCAGAACCTTCAAGTATAGTATGCTATGTACAAGGAGAAGATAAACCAGATAGTGTGTGTTTTTTCTTTTACCATAAGGATAGCTATATTCAAAATATGAAAGAATTCGGACAGTATATTGAAATTCTTATTAAAATTACTTTGACCGTATTAAAAGAGAAATCTCAGTGCACACAAAAATCGTTCACTGTAGTAATATGTAGATATGGAATGCTTATCCTCTTATGTTTTCATTCACAAAGCAAGAAATGGTAAGGTAAACCCTGAGAGCTGCTTTCAAGCACAGTCTGTTCTCTTGAGGGAGCGTACATGCAGAATACAGTATTCACAAGCCGGAGAATCCTTGTTACAGGCTGTATTCACTTAGGCATAACAGGTACACTTGAAAGTGATATGGACAGAAGGAAATATGTGATGATATGCTTTGAGGAAGTTACTATTAAAACAATACAACCCAAACAACTGGTCTTCCAACATTTCTTTTAAAGTCTTGTGACGATGGCAGAAGAAGAGTAATGACTGAAGCCCTATTGTGGAAAGGGTTTTTGTTAAGAATTGTTAGACCACAGGGCAGACTTGGTCTACAGAAGGACAACTCATGATGGTTTGCTGAAGCAGGACCCTGCAACATCTTATCTCATCAAGGCAATAAGAATAGCCTATATGTTCTCCAAGTTCTATACTTTCAGTCAGTTTCTATTTTGGATTTTCCTGAATAATATGTTTGTCAATATAATGAATAACTGTGGATTGAGTACTAGCTAATCACAAGGCCTTGAACTCATGACCTTATTCTGGGCAACACTCAAGGTCTAGGAGATGGCCTCTATTTAGCAAAAGATAGTAAGGTTGCCAAAGTAATCTCCATTTTATATTTAACATTCAGAACTTCAGCTTCCTTAGGTTTCTGGGACTAAAGCATAGAGTCCAGAAAGTCCCTGAAAATTTAACTAGATCTTTCCTTAATGTATACTGGCAGACTGTTTATTTCTATATCTGCACTCACAGCCTATATACTTCTAGAAAAACGATATTATACCTAAACTCTTCGTTTCTGTTTTTTGTTTTGTTTTGTTGGCCATGCCACACTGCTTGCTGGATCTTAGTTCCCTGACCAGGGATTGAAGCCAGGCCATGGCAGTGAAAGCCCCGAGTCCAAAACACTGGACCACCACGGAATTCCCAACCTAACCTCTTCTTATGCTTTCTGCTGTAACTCTATTTCTCAGTGTTATCAGGATAATCTCTGTTATCCCAGAGATTCCTGGGATTCTGCCCCTTTAATCTGGGAAAGGAGCTAGTTAGGTGAAGGGACAAGTAGGAAATATGGGAAAAATAGGAGCTTAAGTTGATATGAGGGATTCAGAGGACAAGGAATTTTTAAGTTCAGCACAGCCATTCTTGACAACTTCTCCACATCCTCCCCCTCCCCACCAACAGAATTCTACTGCTCACCTCACCTGGATGGAGTGAATCCACCCATGAGGGATGGATTACATTAGAAGTATGTCAAACAGTGGGACAAATCACAGAAGACATGTCTTAGAGGGGCAGATTGAAACAATATGTGGACCACAAACAAGGCGTGAGTTGGGATGAGGTCTTTTAAATCGAGAAACCAAAAATATCATAGCATAGCAGAGGGAGAAAGCAGATGGCTGTCTGGCTAAATTCTGTAAGTAAAATGTGGATACATCTTGGTGCCTTTATTCATGCTCAGCATGCTCTGAGGGTATTTTAAAGAAAGTCAGAACAAGAGAACACTGCCTATTCTTGCCCCTCATCATTCTCTGAGTTTAGGCCCATATTATCTTTCATCTAAAATTTAAAAATCATAACCATAATATCATTTGATAATGATATTATGGATAATGATATTATGGATTGAGTACTTTAAAAATTACCAATAATTCTTTAATATCATCCAATATGCAGTTAATATTCAAATTTATCCAATTGTCTCATAAATGTCTTACCAAGATTTTTCCTTATGCTTCCAGTTTGACCTCTTTAAACCCTGTCTTATTCCTTCTTTAATCTATCCTTCATTAAGGAGCTAGTTAAACATCATAGAAATAGCTCTGCCCATGTCACTCCCCTCCTCAAAACAATTATCTTTTATTTCACCCAGCCTTTCCTTGAAATTCACTCTCTCATATTCCCAAAAAAAAAAAGCTTAGTCATATTTTGTGTAAGGAATGCATTCCTGAACATCTCTCATAATTCAGAACTCCCACAAATCAAGTATAATCCTGATAGAGAATGGAGTCTTGTTTGTTTACTGGCTAAGTAGCACTACTATCTCCAAAGCCATCTTCAAGGTCCAGATATTGCTTGGCAACGGCAGTAAACAGTCCACAATATCCTTGACCTTTTTTTGTTTTTAATTGAAGTATAGTTGACTTACAATATTGTATTAGTTTCAGGTGTACAGCATAGTGATTCAGCATTTTTACATATTATACTCCATTAGAAGTTATTACAAGATAATAGCTATAATTCCCTTTGCTATACAATATATCCTTGTTGATTATCTATTTTATACATAGTAGTTTTTATCTCTTAATCCCCTACCTCTAATTTGTCTACTCCCCTTTGGTAACCACTAGTTTGTTTTCTATATCTGTGAATCTGTTTATGTTTTTCATATACATTTGATAGTATTATTATTATTATTATTATTGTGCCATGCAGCTTGCAAGATCTCAGTTCCCCAACCAGGGATTGAACCTGCAGTGAAAGCACTGAGTACTAACCACCAGACCACCAGGGAATTCCCTGTATTATATTTTAGAATCCATATATAAGTGATATCATACAGTATCTTTCTGTCTGACTTATTTCACTAAGCATAATATTCTCTAGGACAATCCAAGTTGCTGCAAAAGGCAGAATTTCATTTTTTATGGCTGAGTAATATTCCATTGTGTGTATGTGTGTGTGTATGTATATATATATATATATATATATATATATATATGTATACCACATCTTCTTTATCTATTTGTCTATTGATGGATACGGGTTGCTTCCTTATTTGATTGTTATAAATAGTGCTGCTGTGAACATTGGGGTGCATGTATCTTTCTGAATTAGTGTTTTTGTTGTTGTTGTTGTTTTTCTGGATACATACACAGGAGTGGAATTGCTGGAGCTTATGACAGTTGTATTTTTAATTTTTTGAGGAATCTCCATACTGTTTTCCATAGTGGCTACACCAATTGATATTCCCAACAGTGTAGAAGGGTTCCTTTTTCTCCACATCCTCTCCAACATTTGTTATTTGTAGACTTTTTGATGATAACCATTCTGACAGTTGTGAGGTGATATCTCATTGTTGTTTTGATCTGCATTTCTCTGATAATTAAAAATGTTGAACATCTTTCCATGTGCCTGTTGGCCATCTGTATGTCTTCTTTGGACAATGTGTATTCAAGTCTTCTACCCATTTTTTTTAAATTTTTTAATTTAATTTTATTTACTTTTTTATACAGCAGGTTCTTATTAGTTATCCATTTCATACACATCAGTGAATACATGTCAATCCCAAACTCCCAATTCATCACAGCACCACCACCCCACCGACCGCTTTCCCTCCTTGGTATCCATATGTTTGTTCTCTACATCTGTGTCTCAATTTCTGCCCTGCAAACCGGTTCATCTGTACCATTTTTCTAGGATCCACATATATGTGTTAATATACGATATTTTTTTTCTCTTTCTGACTTACTTCACTCTGTATGAAAGTCTCTAGATACATCCATGTCTCTACAAATGACCCAATTTCCTTCCTTTTTATGGCTGAGTAATATTCCATTGTATATATGTACCACAACTTTTTATCCATTCATCTGTTGATGGGCATTTAGGTTGATTCCATGACCTGGCTATTGTAAATAGTGCTGCAATGAACATTGGGGTGCATGTGTCTTTTTGAATTATGGTTTTCTCAGGGTATATGCCCAGTACTGGGATTGCTGGGTCATATGGTAATTCTATTTTTAGTTTTTTAAGGAACCTTCATACTGTTCTCCATAGTGGCTGTATCAATTTACATTCCTACCAACAGTGCAAGAGGGTTCCCTTTTCTCCACACCCTCTCCAGCATTTGTTGTTTGTAGACTTTCTCATGATGCCCATTCTAACTAGTGTGAGGCGATACCTCATTGTACTTTTGATTTGCATTTCTCTAATAATTAGTGATGTTGAGCAGCTTTTCATGTGCTTCTTGGCCATCTGTTTGTCTTCTTTGGAGAAATGTCTATTTAGGTCTTCTACCCATTTTTGGATTGGGTTGTTTGTTTTTCTTAATATTGAGCTGCATGAGCTGTTCATATATTTTGGAGATTAATCCTTTGTCCGTTGATTCATTGGCAAATATTTTCTCCAATTCTGAGGGTTGCCTTTACATGTTGTTTGTAGTTTCCTTTGCTGTGCAAAAGCTTTTAAGTTTCATTAGGTCCCATTTGTTTATTTTTGTTTTTATTTCCATTCCTCTAGGAGATGGATCAAAAAAGATCTTGCTGTGATTTATGTCAAAGAGAGTTCTTCCTATGTTTTCCTTTAAGAGTTTTATAGTGTCCGGTCTTACATTTAGGTCTGTAATCCATTTTGAGTTAATTTTTGTGTATGGTGTTAGGGAGTGTTCTAATATCATTCTTTTACATGTAGCTGTCCAGTTTTCCCAGCACCACTTATTGAAGAGACTGTCTTTTCTCCATTGTATATCTTTGACTCCTTTGTCATAGATTAGTTGACTATAGGTGCGTGGGTTTATCTCTAGGCTTTCTATCCTGTTCCATTGATCTATATTTCTGGATTTTTGCCAGTACAATATTGCATTGATTACTGTAGCTTTGTAGTATAGTCTGAAGTCAGGGAGTCTGATTCCTCCAGCTCCGTTTTTTTCCCTCATGACTGCTTTGGCTATTCGGGGTCTATTGTGTCTCCATAAATATTTTAAGATTTTTTTGTTCTAGTTCTGTAAAAAATGCCATTGGTAATTTGATAGGGATTGCATGGAATCTACAGATTGCTTTCGGTAGTATAGCCATTTTCACAATATTGATTCTTCCAATCCAAGAACATGGTGTATCACTCCATCTCTTTGTATCATCTTTAATTTCTTTCATTAGTGTCTTATAGTTTTCTGCATACAGGTCTTTTGTCTGCGTAGGTAGGTTTATTCCTAGGTATTTTATTCTTTTTGTTGCAATGGTAAATGGGAGTGTTCCCTGAATTTCTCTTTCAGATTTTTCATCATTAGTGTATAGGAATTCAAGAAACTTCTGTTCATTAATTTTGTATCCTGCAACTTTACCAAATTCATTGGTTAGCTCTAGTAGTTTTCTGGTGACATCTTTAGGATTCTCTATGTATCGTATCATGTCATCTGCAAACAGTGACAGTTTTACTTCTTCTTTTCCAATTTGTATTCCTTTTATTTCTTTTTCTTCTCTGATTGCCGTGGCTAGGACTTCCAAAACTATGTTGAATAATAGTGGTGAGAGTGGACATCCTTGTCTTTTTCCTGACCTTAGAGGAAATGCTTTCAGATTTTCACCATTGAGAATGAGCTATGCTGTGGGTTTGTCATATATGGCCTTTATTATGTAGAGTTAATTTCCCTCTATGCCCAGTTTCTGGAGAGTTTTTATCATAAATGGGTGTTGAATTTTGTCAAAAGCTTTTTCTGCATCTATTGAGATGATAATATGGTTTTTCTTCTTCACTTTGTTAATGTGGTGTATCACATTGATTGATTTGTGTATATTGAAGAATTCTTGCATCCCTGGGATAAATCTCACTTGATCATGGTGTATGATCCTTTTAATGTGCTGTAGGATTCTGTTTGCTAGTATTTTGTTGATGATTTTTGCATGTTCATTCATCAGTGATATTGGTCTGTAATTTTCTTTTTTTGGTAGTATCTTTGTCTGGTTTTGGTATCACGGTGATGGTGGCTTCATAGAATCAGTTTGGGAGTGTTCCTTCCTCTGCAATATTTTGGATGAGTTTGAGAAGGAAGGGTGTTAGCTCTCCTCTAAATGTTTGATAGAATTCACCTGTGAAGCCATCTGGTCCTGGACTTTTGTTTGTTGGAAGATTTTTAATAACAGGTTCATTTTCATTACTTGTCATTGGTCTATTCGTATTTTCTATTTCTTCCTGGTTCAGTCTTGGAAGGTTCTACTTTTCTAAGAATTTTTCCATTTCTTCCAGGTTGTCCATTTTATTGGCATAGATTTATTTGTAGTAGTCTCTTAGGATGCTTTGTATTTCTGTGGTGTCTGTTGTAACTTCTCGTATTTTCATTTCTAATTTTATTGATTTGAGGCCTCTCCCTCTTTTTCTTGATGAGTTTGACTAATGGTTTATCAATTTGGTTTATCTTCTCAAAGAACAAGCTTTTAGTTTTATTGATCTTTGTTATTGTTTTCTTTGTTTCTATTTCATTTATTTCTGCTCTGATCCTTATGATTTCTTTCCTTCTGCTAAATTTGGGTTTTGTTCGTTCTTCTTTCTCTAATTCCTTTAGGTTTAAGTTTAGGTTGTTTATTTGAGATTTTTCTTGTTTCTTGAGGTAGGCTTGTATTGTTACAAACTTCCCTCTTAGAACTGCTTTTGCTGCATCCCATAGGTTTTGGATCATCATGTTTTCGTTGTCAGTTGTCTCTAGGTATTTTTTTTATTTTCTCTTTGATTTATTCAGTGATCTCTTGGTGATTTAGTAATGTATTGTTCAGCCTCCATGTGTTTGTGTTTTTTACGTTTTTTTTCCTGTAATTGATTTCTAATCTCATAGCGTTGTGGTCAGAAAAGTTGCTTGATATGATTTCAATTTTCTTAAATTTACTGAGGCTTCATTTGTGACCCAAGATGTGATGTATCCTGGAGAATGATCCATGCACATTTGAGAAGGACGTGTAATCTGCTGTTTATGGATGGAATGTCCTATAAATATCAATTAAATCTATCGGGTCTATGTGTCGTTTAAAGCTTATGTTTCCTTATTAATTTTCTGTTTGGATGATCTGTCCATTGGTGTTAGTGAGGTGTTAAAGTCGCCCACGATTATTGTGTTATTGTTGATTTCCTCTTTTATAGCTGTTAACAGTTGCCTTATGTATTGATGTGCTCCTATATTGGGTGCATATATATTTATAATTGTTATATCTTCTTGGATTGCTCCCTTGATCACTATATAGTGTCCTTCCTTTTCTCTTGTAACATTCTTTACTTTAAAGTCTATTTTATCTGATATGAGAATTGCTACTCCAGGTTTCTGTTGATATTTCCATGGAATATCTTTTTCCATCCCCTCACTTTCAGTCTGTATGTGTCCCTAGGTCTGAAGTGGGTCTCTGGTAGACAATATATATATGGGTCTTGTTTTTGTATCCATTCAACGAGCCTGTGTCTTTTGGTTGATGCATTTAATCCATTCACGTTTAAGGTAATTATCAATAAGTATGTTTCTGTTACCATTTTGTTAATTGTTTTGGGTTTGTTTTTGGAGGTCCTTTTCTTCTCTTGTTTTTCTCACTTAGAGAAGTTCCTTTAGCATTTGTTGTAGAGCTGGTTTGATGGTGCTGAATTCTCTTAGTTTTTGCTTGTCTGTAAAGCTTTTGATTTCTCCATCAAACCTGAATGAGATCCTTGCCGGGTAGAGTAATCTTGGTTGTAGGTTCTTCCCTTTCATCACTTTAAATATGTCATGCCATTCCCTCTGGCTTGTAGAGTTTCCTCTGAGAAATCAGCTGCTAAACTTATGGGAATCCCCTTCTATGTTAACCTTATGGGAGTTCCCTTGTATGTTGTCATTTTTCCCTTGCTGCTTCCAATAATTTTTCTTTGTCTTTAATTTTTGCCAATTTTATTACTATGTGTCTCAGCCTGTTTCTCCTTGGGTCTATCCTGTATGGGACTCTGTGCACTTCCTGGACTTGGGTGCCTATTTCCTTCCCACATTAGGGAAGTTTTTGACTATAATCTCTTCAAATATTTTCTCAGGTCCTTCTCTCTCTCTTCTCCTTCTGGGACACCTATAATGCAAATGTTGTTGCATTTTATGTTGTCCCAGAGGTCTCTTAGGCTGTCTTCATTTCTTTTCATTCATTTTTCTTTATTCTGTTCCACAGCAGTGAATTCCACCATTCTGTCTTCCAGGTCACTTATCTGTTCTTCTGCCTCAGTTATCCTGTTATTGATTCCTTCTAGTGTATTTTTCATTTTAGTTATTGTATTTTTCATCTCTGTTTGTTTGCTCTTTAATTCTTTTAGTTCTTTGTTAAACATTTCTTGCATCTTCTCTATCTTTGCCTCCATTCTTTTTCAGAGGTCCTGGATCATCTTCTCTATCATTATTCTGAATTCTTTTTCTGGATGGTTGCCTATCTCCACTTCATTTAGTTGTTTTTCTGGGGTTTTATATTTTTCCTTCATCTCATACATAGTCCTCTGCCTTTTCCTTTTGTCTATCTTTCTGTGAATGTGGCTTTTGTTCCACAGGCTGCAGGACTGTAATTCTTTTTGCTTCCACTGTCTGCCCTCTGGTGGATGAGGCTATCTAAGAGGCTTGTGCAAGTTTCCTGATGGAAGGGACCGGTGGTGGGTAGAGTTGGCTGTTGCTCTGGTAGGCAGAACTCAGTAAAACTGTATTCTACTTGTCTGCTGATGGGTGGGGCTTGGTTCCCTCCCTGTTGGTTGTTTGGCCTGATGCGACCCAACACTGGAGCCTACCCAGACTCTTTGTTGGGGCTAATGGCCGACTCTGGGAGGGCTCACGCCAAGGGGTACTTCCCAGAACTTCTGCTGCCAGTGTCCTTGTCCTCACAGTGAGACACAGCCACACACTGCCTCTGCAGGAGACCCTCCAACACCAGCAGGCAGATCTGGTTCAGTCTTCCATGGGGTCACTGCTCCCTCGTTTGGGTCCCAACACACACACCACCCTGTGTGTGCCCTCCAAGAGTGGAGTCTCTCTTTCCCCCAGTCCTGTCAAAGTCCTGCAATCAAATCCCGCTAGCCTTCAAAGTCTGATTCTCTAGGAATTCCTCCTCCCATTGCCGGACCCCCAGGTTGGGAAGCCTGACATGGGGCTCAGAACCTCCATTCCAGTGGGTGGACTTCTGTGTTATAAGTGTTCTCTGGTTTGTTAGTCACCCATCCAGCAACTATGGAATTTGATTTTATTGTGATTGTGCCCCTCCTACCATCTCACTGTGGCTTCTCCTTTGTCTTTGGATGTGGGGTATCTTTTTTGGTGAGTTCCAGTGCCTTCCTGTTGATGATTGTTCCCTTCTACCCATTTTTTAATTGGGATATCCTTCATCTTTGAATTCATGGAACTCAGAAAAATTGTAATTAGGTTGAGGTTTTATGTTATTTTATATATTACCTATAAAGTGATCATTTAATTAGTATTTATTTTTTGGCTACGCTTCATGTGGGATCTTAGTTCCCTGACCAGGAATCAAACCCGTGTCCCCTGCATTGGAAACACAGAGTCTTAACCACTGGACCGCCAGGGAAGTCCCTTAATTAGTATTTTTAAATTTAAAAGTTGCACAGATAGAGTTTGCATTTAATACAACTGACTGTACTGCATCATTATTCCCTAAGCATATTGTCTGTTGTTATGTCTCTGTAGATGGAAATTATTTTTTACACTTTCTCTTCTTACAGAACTTGTATTAATTCTCTGACTCATCTGAAATATCACTTCCTCCTTGAAACCTTCCCTGATCTTCTAGACAGAATGAATCATTCCCTTTTCTTTTTCTAAAATACCTTGCTTGTATATCTGCTGCATCACTTATTATGGTATGACTTATAAGCTACTCATATTATTCTATGGTTGTACTTGGTATGTTAGTATGTACTTCGTGGCTATACCTTATTCATTTGTGCCCTCACTGGGCTTAACACAGTACTAATAGTGGATACTCAGATGTGTTGATTCTAACTAATCTTGCAGAATTATTGTAAAGTTGAAATGAAATAATTTGTATAAATTGCCTTATATGGTGCCTGATGCTGGTACTCAATAAAGTTTCCGTCTTTTTTCCTCTTTACTCTTGTTTTAATTTTTCCTCTTGCCTCATTTTTCTCAACTCCCTGTATATTCTGTTCATGACAACAGAATAGAGATTTCTTTCTTTCATTGCTCACATCACTCTTCTTCAGGGTACTAACACTCACTGTTTGCACCTCTCATTTGTTTATGTATTTATTTTAGGTCACTGGCCCTGTTAAAATTAGAGATTCCCTTAAGGCAGCAGACAGAGGTAATATGACATCTCCACCACTCCTGGATGCCAACCCCATGGAGAACCCAGCACTGTTAAATGACATCAAGATTGAGCCCCCAGAAGAACTTCTGGCTAATGATTTCAACCTGCCCCAGGTGGAACCAGTTGACCTCTCCTTTCACAAGCCAAAGTCTCCTCTTCAGCCTGCCAGTATGCTGCAAGCTCCAATACGTCCTCTCAAGCCACAGTCTGCTTCCCAGACTCTTGTAGTATCCACTTCAACATCAGACACAGGCACTTCAGCAAATATCCCTACTGTTCTGACTCCAGGCTCTATCCTGGCCTCCTCTCAGGGCACTGGTGGCCAGCAGATCTTACATGTGATTCACACCATCCCCTCAGTCAATCTGTCAAATAAGATGGGTAGCCTGAAGGCCATCCCAGTGGTGGTGCAGTCTCTGCCCATGGTGTATACTACTTTGCCTGCAGATGGGAGCCCTGCAGCCATTACAGTCCCACTCATTGGAGGAGATGGCAAAAATGCTGGATCAGGTGAGCATCAATCTGCCCCTTTGCTGGACCTTACCTTCCTTCATCTACTCCCTTTTTGAATATTCTATCTCCTATTTCTTTTCCAATTATTCTTGCATACAGCTTTAAGAGCAATTTTTCATAAACACTGTTTTTATCATGTCTCTTCAATGCTTACAAATGTACAAAGAATCTTTTTCATTTAGCCCATGTTTCTCAAACTGGGGTATACATATCTTTGAGTGAAATACTATATATCTTCCTGGAACCTCTATATTATTTGACAGTAAGTAATTTAAAACATTTTATATTTTTAAAATATGATTTTATTAAAGAGAAAAATATAATATTTGAATAATATTTTAAAACATGAACTTCAAAAATAGTTTTAAGCTACTAAAGCACCTACACTGGGACTTTCCAGGAGGATGTGTTTAGTCTTCTATGTCATTAGGAATGCTTTGGTAGAAAAGTTGAGAATGTTTCTAGCCCTACATACATAGCCAGCCTTATCTCCCAGCCTCTCCCAGCACTGTACTTTTCTCTTTCCTACAAGTAAAATAGTCTTTGAAATTTTGCCATCTTTCCTGTGTTCCACCTCATTTGGCATCTATCACCTTCCATGTTAATTTTTTACATGCTTGTATCACAAGTGTATGGGTATTCTTCCCAATTGAATTGTAAATTGCTTGAGGACAAGACTCCATCTTATTTTTCTTTGTGCATCTCCAGAGAGCACAGTGGTAGATAGTAGTTGTTTTGTAACAAATAATGTGATGAACAAACTTGAAATTTTTTCCAGGAGAGAGTTCATATGCTGTAATCTTACCTTTTACTTATTTTTAAAATAAGTTCAGAATTCAGAAAGGTATGTTTATCTCCCTTTCACCACTATCGCCCGGCCACCCAGTTCCCCTCCTAGAGACATATCTAGTTTGTAATGGAGAATGATGGAAGAAAATTATATGGCTTCTTGAAGTGGTTCAAGATATTTACCTTCACCACATCTGTAGAATTACAACCACTTTTGGATGTTCAGCTTTAGGAAGGATGTTGGGAAATTGGAGTATAATCAGAGGAGAAAGATTAAGATGGTGAGAGGACTAAAACCCATGTCAGAAAGGAGCTGATAAATGTTTAGCATGAATTAAAAAGACCAAAGGGGAGATATGCGGGTGGAAATGACTAGGAACCAGATTTCAGCTCAGTGTTAAAAAAAAAACTTTCTAAGAGTTTTCTACCTTTGAAATTCAATGCCTTGTGATCATTCCATCACTAAATGTAGGAGAATGACATACTAAGCATCAAGTTGCTGAGACTCCGCCGTGTTCTTTTGAATAAAAATGCCGTTATCGATTAGTGGTTAATTGTGGTAATGATAAGTATTCATAACAATCTTGTTTTTGAGATCCCCTGAGGGGGTTATTTAAAATACAATTATCAATTTTCATATAGGGAGAGAGCCAAACAAAACAGGAAATGGGAAAATAAAATTCTTTGTGTGAGAATTTGCTGATATCAAGGCAGTGGTAACACCAAGGGATGGTTTGATGGGCTTTGAATTCCCCCCCACCATAATATCCATCAGTCCATCAGAACTATTTTAAATAAACAGAATAAATTTTAAAAGTGTTCAATGTAGTTTCAAGCTGAGACCATTAGCACAGTGGTCTCCAAATGATATGTTTACACCTTGGTGGGGGAGGCAAAGGTGGTATTGCACAAAGTATTTGGAGCACAAAAAGAAAGCATCAAAACTTCTATTTGTATTGTCTCGCCTTTTACATGTTATTTTGTTTATTTTTCATAATGTACACAAAATTTTAGGATGCTAGTACATTTATATCATAAACACACACATACGCATGCAGAGACACAGACATAGATATATGCTTAAAACGTTTTAGTGAATGATACACAATGTATGGAGGTGACTGTGCTAGCCAAATACTCCCCATCCCCAACTTTATTGCCACCCTTAAGTTTCTTCTATATAGAAATTTTGAAGCTTTCACTAGATCTAGGAGATGTCTGACCATCTAACTGAGTTTTGTTAGGCGTCAGAAACACCATTGGTTGACAATAAATATTTAAGGGCTTCTGCCAACATAGGTGGAAGGGAAGGATGCTAACATGTATCAAGCACCTACTAGACACTCATTAGGTGTCTCATCTCAATGACTCGTTTCCATTAAGGAACACAAAAGCCAAAGGGGATGTTCTCACCTCTGGCATGAGCCTAGGCATTGATCTGAGGACAGACAAGGAACTATTTAGAGTTTGATTCAACAAATACAAATTGAACCTGACTTTTCAACAGACACTGTCTTGGGTCCTCGAGATAGGGAGTTGAATCATACCCAGACCTTATCCTAGAGAAACCCACTATCTTATCTTACTCACTATCCTAGAGAAGCTCATTCTAGTGAGAATGCTCCACAGTACCCTTCCCTCAAAGGAATTTCTTTATCCTGCTCTGCTAAAATTTTAAATGCTCTTCTCTTCCTTCCATACAAATATACTTCTTCCATCTTTGCTTTTTCTTTATTTCTCTATTTTGCTGCTACTTTTCATTGTGGGCCAAACTGGGAATCCTGAAAATGATTAGAGGCTCATATATTTGTAGCCCACACTGCTCCTTTTCTTTGCTTTTAGTGAAAGTTGACCCCACCTCCATGTCTCCACTGGAGATCCCAAGTGACAGTGAGGAGAGTACAATTGAGAGTGGATCCTCAGCCTTACAGGATATTCAGGTACAAGAGTAAGTACTTTTATCTTTACTTCAGGTCTGTCTCTGTGTATATATGTGTGTGTCTGTGGTAAAAGTGGAACAAATTCTCAGACACAATAGTAAGAATTTGAGGACAACAAAATATAGGTAAACTGCCTTTTCAGCGAAGGTATGAGCTTGTATGCACACATGTGCGTGGACATGGATGTTATGACACGGTAATGTTTTAATTGTAGATCATCAATTTTTACCCTTGGAAAATTTGCAAATTTCCTGTAAAGTACAGTTGCATTCTGTTTCTCTCTGTAAGTTTAAAGCAACCTTATCATTGGCTTGTGTTTTAGCAACCATGTTGGATGAAAAATACATTTCTTTAAACCTAAGAATGAAGCTTATTAGAGTGAAATGCTCATACTGCTTGGGAACAGAAACCACCCAAAGAAACATTACCACCTTCTGGGACCTGTATTTACTGAGCAGAATGGCTAAGTTGAGGGAATTGCTTGAGCTATTTCAATTATTGGGGTGGGGGCTGGTATTAAATTTGCATAAATTAAATGCATGTATGAGGTGATCCCATTATATGTAAGTCCATTTATTTAGCCTCCACTTTAAAATCACTATTTGGCCTTATCTCTCTTTCTTTGCTCAGACCAGCAGCAATGAGCCAAATGCAGGGAGAAGAGTCCCTTGACTTGAAGAGAAGACGGATTCACCAGTGTGACTTTGCGGGATGCAGCAAAGTGTACACCAAAAGCTCTCACCTGAAAGCCCACCGAAGAATCCATACAGGTCTGCCCACCTCCACCTTACCCCCAACACACACACAAACACACACACACACACACACACACACACACACACACACACAGAGTCTCTGAGAGACAGGAAGAGAAGAAAGTCTTGAAACAAAGGTTGATCTATTTATACTCATGGGCACAGGTTCCATTCATGGCTTTTATCCCTATGTCTTGTTTCTACTCTACGGTAGCTTTCATGAAACCAGCCTAAGAAAACACTAAACCTGGTGTCTTCTGAATAGTTATCATTCCCATTGAGCACCTGTAGGTCTTTCTAATTGGGAAGTCATAACATTTATAAGAAGATTAAGGCAGATAAGACTCCCTCCCTTGCTACCAGAGCCCCACAAGTTTTATTGAGTATTGAAAAGTACAGTGAAATTAAAGCAGGCTTTTGGAGCTCAGCATCATTTACCAACCTATAATATATCTTTGTTCTCATTAGAAATGAAAGGTGGACATTAGAAAGAATAAGTAAAGCAGACCTGGGGGCTTAGGGCAGGGGCTGGGGGAGTGAGCAAACTGCCCCATCTGAAGGAGAACTATCACCCAACTCCAAATAAGTATTACCAAATCTCCCAAATTAAAAAAAATCAAGATTTTTATGTGAAACATCCTAGATTTTGAATGTTGGCATGTAATTAAACAAATTTTATAACACCATAGATTCAAAGAAACCTGCCTATGGGCCAGAAATAGCTTTTCAGTCATCAGTTTGTACCCTCTCCTTGAAGACTCCTCATCCCCAATCATCTCCAGCTCAGAAGTGAGACTTGGACACCCTGGACTAGGAAGGGGACCTCTTTTCTTGTAAACATATACTGTATTAGAGTTTGTATAGAACCCAACCTTGGTATGCAACCTGGGTATACTTTTTTTCTATTACTGGTATTCCACAGGTTCTTTGGAACTGAGACAGCTGAAGAAATGCCTGCTTTATTGCACTCTAAAGATTGGGGTTCATTGCGAGGTGTTCCAGAGAGTGATAACCTTGTCTCTGGTAGATATTCTCAGCAGAGAGCCATGAGGCTCTAGCTTATCTGGATACCACCTCTAGTATGCAATGCAGCCCTTCATCTCCTTTGAGCTTACAATCATGTAAAGCAGAAAGTACAGATACAACAATTTCCATTAAACATACAGTTAAGCCCCAGTTTTTAATAACAGCATCACCCATTCACTCAGGCTCAAAATTAATGATTGATTCTTAACATTCTCTGTGCCCCCAGTTATGTGTTTCTAAAGTTCTATTATTTCTTTCTTCAAATAGCTCTTTTATTGAGGATGTAAACATAATAGCCAAGAGCATACACTGTGAAACTACACTGTCTGAATTTGACATCGCAGTCTATCACTCATTAGCTGAAAGTTACTTCATCTTTCTTTGCCTCAGTTTCCTTATCTGGGAATATTAATAGTTTAAACACTTAGAATACTGTCTGAAATATAGTAAACTCTCAATAAATGTGAGCTATTATTTGTATCCTTTCAATTCCAGTCTCACTTCCACACAGTTAGGCTTTCTGTCTTAATTTTTTCTCCTCCAACTTTATAGTTGAAAATTAAAATTGTTCATATTTAAGATGTAAAAATGGGTGATTTGATATGTATGCATTCTGAAATATTCACCACAAACAAACTGATTAACCCATCCATCACCTCACAAAGTTACCTTGTGTGTATGTGTGTGTGCCTCGTGAGAATACCTAAGATACATCCTCTTAGCAAATTTCAAGTATACAATATTGTTAACTACAGTCACATTGTTGTACATTAGATTTCTAGGACTTATTTATCTTGCAGAACTGAAATCTGTACCCCAGACCAACATTTCCCCATATCCCCACCTCAAACCCAGGTTAGCAAGATTCTATACTCTGTTTCAAAAAGTTTGACATTTAAAAAAAAATTATAGTTGATTTACAATACATATTAAGTTCTGGTGTACAACATACTGATCCAATATTTCTTATAGATTATACACCACTTAAAGTTATTATAAAATATTAACTATATTCCCTGTGCTGTACAATATATCCTTGTATCTTATTTATTTTATAAATAGTAGTTTGTACCTATTCATCACCTACCTCGATCTGCCCCTCCCCCTATATTCCTGTCCCGCCATTCCTCTTCCCATTGGTAACCACTAGTTTATCCTCTATATCTGTGATTCTCTTTCTGTTTTGTTATATTTATTCATTTGTTTTATTCTTTTAGATTCTACATGTAAGTGAAAACTTATATTTGTCTTTCTCTGTCTGACTTATTTCACTAAGCATAATACTGTCCAGGTCCATCCACTTTGTTTCAAATGGCAAGATTTTATTCTTTTTTATGTCTGAGTAATATTCCACTGTGTGTGTGTGTGTGTGTGTGTGTGTGTGTGTGTGTGTGTGTGTGTGTGTGTGAGTGTATCACATCTTTTTTTATTGAAGTATAGTTGACTTACAATATTGTATTATTTTCAGGTATACGGCATAGTGATTTAGTATTTTTGCAGATTATACTCCATTATAAATTATTACAAGATAATGGCTATAATTTCCTGTGCTATACAATATATCCTTGTTGCTTATCTATTTTATACATACTAGTTTATATCTGTTAATCTCATTCTCCTAATTTACCCCTTCCCCGCTTCCCTTCCTGCTTTGGTAACCACACGTTTGTGTTCTACACGTGTGAGTCTGTTTCTATTTTGCATATACATTCATTTGTATTATTTTTTAGATTCCACATGTAAGTGATATCATAAAGTATTTGTCTTTCTCTGTTTGACATATTTCACTAAACATAATACGCTTTAGGGCCGTCCAAGCTGCTTCAAATGGCAGAATTTCATGCTTTTTTATGCCTAGTAATATTTCATTGAGTATATATACACTTCTCTATCCATTCTTCTGTTGATGGACGCTTAGGTTGCTTCCATATTTTGGTTATTGTAAATAATGCTGCTATGAACGTTGGGGTGCTAGTCCAACGTTGAAAATACTAGTCTTTTCAAACTAGCATTTTCATTTTCTTCAGATATATACCCAGAAGTGGAATTGCTTGGATCATATGGTAGTTCTATTTTTGTTTTTTGAGAAACCTCCATATTGTTTTCCATAATGGTTACACCAATTTACATTCCCACCAAAAGTGTACTAGGGTTTCTTTTTCTCCACATCTTATCCAACATTTGTTATTTGTAGACATTTTGATATTAGCCATTCTGAAGGGTGTGAGGTGATACCTCACTGTGGTTTTGATTTGCATTTCCCTGATGTTTAGCGATGTTGAGCATTTATTTCATATGCCTGTTGGCCATGTGTATGTCTTCGGGAAAATGTCTTTGCAGGTTTTCTACCCATTTTTTCATTAGGTTTTTCTTTTTTTATATGAAGTTTTCATGAACTGTATATATATATATATATATATATATATATATATATATATATATATATATATATATATATATATATATGATTTTACACCTTATTGGACATACTGTTTGAAGATATTTTCTCCCATTCAGTAGGTTACCTTTTCATTTTGTAGATGGTTTCCTTGGCTGTGCAAAAGCTGCTAAGTTTAATTAGGTCCCATCGGTTTATTTTTGTTTTGTTTCCTTTGCCTGGGGATACAGATCCAAAAAAAAATATTGCTACAAATTATGTCAAAGAGTGTCACCCCTATGCTTTCTTCTAGACGTTTTATGGTTTATGGTATTAAATTTCGGTCTTTAATACATTTTGATTTTATTTTTTATATGGTGTTAGAAAATGCTTTATTTCATTCTTTTATATGTAGCTGTCCAGTTTTCCCAACACCACTTACTGAAGAGACTGTCTTTTCCTCATTGTACATTTTTGTGTCCTTTGTCATAGATTAATTGGCTATATGTATATGGGTTAATTTCTGGGCTCTTTGTTCTGTTCCACTGATATATGTGTCTGTTTTTGTACCAGTACCAATCTGTTTGGATTACTGTAGCTTTGTAGTATAGTCTAAAGTCAGGGAGCATGACACTTTCAGTTTCATTCTTTTTTTCTGAGGATTGCTTTTGCTATTCAGGGTCTTTTGTGGTTCCATATAAATTTTAGGATTACTAGTTCTAGATCGGTGAAAAATGTCATGGGTATTTGGATAGGGATTGCATTAAATCTGTAGATTGCTTTGGGTGGTATGGATATTTTAACAATATTAATTCTTCAAATCCAAGAACATGGAATATCTTTCCATTTTTTGTATTATTTTCAAATTTCTTTATCAATGTTTTATAGTTTTAGAGTATAGGTCTTTCATCTCCTTGGTTAAGTTTATTCCTAGGTATTTTATTCTTTTTGATGTGATTGTAAATGGGATGGTTTCCTTAATTTATATTTCTTCTCATTCATTATTAGTGTATAGAAAATCTACAGATTTCCGTATATTAATCTTGTATCCTGTAACTTTACTGAAATCATTTATCAGTTCTAATAGCTTTTTGGTATAAACCTCAGGTTTTCTATGTCATCTGCAAATAGTGACAGTTTTACTTTCTCCCTTCCAATTTGGATGCCTTTTACTTCTTTTTCTTGTTTAACTTCTCTAACATGAATTTCCAATACTATGTTGAGTAAAAGTGGCAATAATGGGCATCCTAGTCTAGTTCTTTGTATTAGAGCAGAGGTCCCCACACCTGGGCCACTGACTGGTACCGGTCTGTGGCCTGTTAGGAACCAAGCTGCACAGCAGGAGGCGAGTGGTGGGCAAGCGAGTGAAGCTTCATCTGTATTTACAGCTGCTCCCCATCACCCACATTACTGCCTGAGTTCCTCCTCCTGTCAGATGAGTGGTGGCCTTAGAGTCTCATAGGAGCACGAACCCTACTGTGAACTGAGCATACGAGGGATCTAGGTTGCACACTCCTTATGAGAATCTAATGCCTGATGATCTGAGGTGGAGCTGAGGCAATGATGCTAGTGCTGGGGAGTGGCTGCAAATACAGATTATCATTAGCAGAATGGTTTGACTGCACAGAGACCATAATAAATCAATTGCTTGCAGACTCATATCAAAACCCTATCAATGAGTGGCAAGTGAAAACAAGCTCAGAGCTCCTACTGATTCTGCATTATGGTGAGTTGTATAATTATTTCATTATATATTACAATGTTATAATAATAGAAATAAAGTGCACAATAAATGTAATGCACTTGAATAATCCCGAAACCATCTCCCCCACCCCGGTCCATGGAAAAATTGTCTTCCATGAAACTGGTCCCTGGTGCCAAAAAGATTGTGGACCACTGTATTAGAGATAAAGCTTTCATCTTTTCATCATTGAGTATGATGTTAACTGTAGGCTTGCCTTTATTATGGTGAGGTATATTCCCTCTATGCTCACTTTTTGAGAGTTTTTATTATAAATAGATGCTGAATTTTGTCAAGTGCTTCTTCAGCACTTATTGAGATGATCTCATGATTTTTATTCTTCTTTTTGTTAATCTGTTTTGATTGATTTTCAAATATTGAACCATTCTTGCAACCCTGGAATAAGTCTCACTTGATCATAGATCCTTTTTACGTACTGTTGGATTTGGTTTGCTAATATTTTGTTCAGGATTTTTACGTCTATATTCATCAGAGATATTGGTGCATAATTTTCATTTTTTTCGTTTCTTTTTCTGGTTTTGGTATCAGGGTAATGGTGGTCTCGTATAATGAATTTGGGAATACTCCATCCTTTACAATTTCTTTGTATGGTTTGAGAAGAATAGGTATTAACTCTTCTTTATTTTTTTTAGATTTATTTTACTTATTTTATTTTGGGCTGCGTTGGGTCTTCATTGCTTGCGTGTGGGCTTTCTCTAGTTGCAGCGAGCAGGGGCTACTCTTCATTGTGGTGAACGTGCTTCTCATTGCAGTGGCTTCTGTTGTTGCAGAGCATGGGCTCTAGGCACATGGGCTTCAGTAGTTGCAGCACATGGTCTTAGGAGTTGTGGCTCACGGGCTCTAGAGTGCAGGCTGAGTAGTTGTGGTGCATGGGCTTAGTTGCTCTGCGGCATGTGGGATCTTCCGGGACCAGGGCTTGAACCCATGCCCCTTACATTGGCAGGCAGATTCTTAACAACTGCACCACCAGGGAAACTCTAACTCTTCTTTAAATGTTTGGTAGAATTTCCCTTTGAATCCAACAGACCTTGAACTTTTGTTTGCTGGGAATTTTTTTTGTTTTTTTGGTAACAAATTTAATTTCACTACTAGTGATCAGTCTGACTAGGTTGTCTATTGCTTTCTAGTTCAGTTTTGGAAGGTTGCATGTTTCTAGAAATTTGTCCATTTCTTCTAGGTTGTCCATTTTGTTGACATATAACTGTTGATAGTTTTCTCTTTTAATTTTTTTATCTCTCTGCAATTCATTGTTATTTCCTCCTCTTTCATTTGTTTTGTTTATTTGTATCCTCTCTCTTTTCTTTTTGAAGAGCTTGCCTAAAGATTGATCAATTTTGTTTATCTTCTCAAAAAAACTAGGTCTTAGTTTCATTGACCATTTCTATTGTTTTGTTTTTGTTTATGTTTTGTCTCCATGTTATTTATTTCCTCGCTGATCTTTATGATTTCCTTTCTTCTGCTGACTTTGGGCTTTCTTTGTTCATCTTTTTCTAATTCCTTTAGATGGAAGTTTAGATTGTTTTTTTGAGATTTTTCTTGTTTCTTCTGGTAGGTCTGTGTTGACAAAACTTCCCTCTTAGAACTGCTTCTGCTGCATCCCATAGATTTTGGAAAGTTGTGTTTCCAGTTTCATTTACGTGGAGGTACTTTCTGATTTCCTCCTTGATTTCTTCATTGAACCATTAGTTTTTGTAGAAACCTGTTGTTTGGTCTCCATGTGTTTGTGCTTTTCCCATTTTTCTTCTTGTAATTGATTTCTAGTTTTATACCATTGTTGTTGGGGAAAAGTACATGATATTATTTCTATCCTCTTAAATTTATTGAGGCTTCTTTTGTGGCCTAGCATGTGATCTATCCTGGAGAATGTTCCATGTGCACTTGAAAAAAATGTGTATTTTGCTGTTTTGTGATCAAATGTCCTATAGATATCTATTAAGTCCAACTGGACTATTGTGTCATTTAAGACCACTGTTGCCTTCTTGATTTTCTGTACAAATGGTCTGTCAATTGCTATAAGTGGAGTGTTAAAGTCCCCTGCTATTATTGAATTATTGTCATTTTGTTTTATGTATTTAGGTGCTCCCATATTGGGTTCTTATATGTTAACAAAATATCATCTTCTTGTATTGATTCCTTTATCATTATATAATGCCTTTGTTTGTCTTTGGTTATGGCCTTTTTTTTAAAAGTCTCTTTTGTCTTTGAGTATTGCTACCTCTACTTTCATATTTATTCCATTTATATGAAATATCTTTTTCCAACCCCTCAGTTTCCATCTGTGTGTGTGTTTAACTCTGAAGTGAGTATCTTGTAAGCAGCATACACATGGGTCTTGTTCTGGTATTCAGTCACCATATTTTTTTATTGGAGCATTTAGTCCATTGACATCTGAAGTAGTTATTGATAAGTATGTACTTATTCCCATTTTATTACTTGTTTTCTGTTTGTTTTTGTAGTTCTCTGTTCATTTCTTCTTCTGTTTTTCTTCCCTTGTGGTTTGATGATTTTTTTTAAGTAGTATTATTGTATTCCCTTATTTTTTATTTTTTTGGTCTCTACCATAGGTTTTTGATTTGTGGTTAGCATGGGGTTCATATATGTTAATTTATAACTATATCTACTCTTTTAAACTCAGTCGTTTAAGTTCAAACACATTCTAAAAAATCGGCATTTTTTACTTCCTTCCCCAACATTTTGGTTTTTTTGACGTCATATTTTGCATCTTCATGTTTATCTCTTAACTGTTTATGTAGTTATAGTTGCTTTTATAATTTGTTGTCTTTTTAATCTTTGTACTGGCTTACTTAATTGGTTGATCTTCAATCCTTACTATATATTTGCCTTTCCTGGTGGGATTTTCCCTTTATAATAGACTCTTACTTCTTTTCCACTTAGAGAAGAACCTTTAACATTTCTTTTTTGGTAGGTTTAGTATTGATGAACTCTTTTAGTTTTTTCTTGTCTGAGAAGTTCTTTATCTCTCTGATTCTGAATGATAATCTTGCTGGGTAGAGTATCATAGGTTGCAGGGTTTTTTTCCCTTTCAACACTTTGAATATATTATACCACTCCTTTCTTGCCTCCAAAGTTTCTGCAGAGAAATTAGCTGATAGTCTTATGGAGGTTCCCTTGTATATGATTTTGTTTTTCTATTGATTCCTGTATAATTCTGTCTTTAACTTTTGTTATTTGTAAAAATATGGTATGTCTTGGTGTAGATCTGTTTGGGTTAATCTAGTTTGGTACCCTCTGTGCTTCCTGTACTTGTATATCTGTTTCCATCTTTAAGTTTGGGAAGTTTTCAGCCATAATTTACTCAAATATATCTTCAATCCCCTTCTCTCTCTCTTCTTCTGAGACCCCTATAATGTGAATGTTGGTATGCTTAATGTTATCCCAGATATTTTACACTATTTTTATTTTTAAATTTGTTTTTCCTTTTGCTGTTCTGATTGGGTGATTTCCATTATTCTACCTTCCAGATCACTTATGTGTTCTTATGTATCACTTAATTTGCTATTCATTCCTTCTAGTGTGTTTTTTATTTCGCTTATTTAATTCTTCAGTTCTGAATGGGGCTTTTTAAATGTTTTCTACTTGTTAAAATTTTTACTGTGTTCATGTATAATCTTCCCTAATTTACTTAACACTTTTGTTACCAATGCTTTGAATTCTTTATTTGTCAAATTGTTTATTTCTATTTCATTATTCATTTTTTTCAGGTATATTCTCTTGCTCTTTTGATTGAGAGCAGTTCCTCTGCCTTTTCATTTTGCTTAAATTTCTCTGTCTCTATTAATTCAGGTGAAACAGTTACCTATTACTTTCTTGAAAGGGTGTTCTTATGTGGGAGTGCCCTGTACAGAATGTGTGTGCCCAATGCCTTTGCTTGGAGAGCTGGATTTGATGTGGATGCAAGTCATTTCTTTCCCCAGGGTGTGCTGGCAACTATCACTTTGGTGGGGCTGGAGATGGAGAAGCTAGAGATGGAGCTGGGTGTGAGGTGGAACTTCCCCTCTGCTCAGTAGCCATCATGGCCCTATCAGGGGTGGGATCTGATCCCATGTTGCTGGAGCAGAAGCCTTGAGGGTCAGGCTTGAGCTGTCTCTGTTTAAGTGTGTGTTTTCCCTTCTCCCAGGATTGCGGTCGTTGTCCCAGAGGGGCAGAGTGCTGAAGCAATGTGACTCTGTGCAAGCTCTAGGCTCGTGTCAGCTACAGACAGAGGTTGAAGCTATCTCCATTTTACTGCCTGTGGAGGCACCCACAATTGTTTGCCTTGCTTGGCTCAGACACAGCATTGGATGGAAGTCCCCTTTGTCCCTCACAGCTGATTTAGTCCCCAGCTTCTGCGGCACCCACCCAGTTGCAGAATCATAATGCAGGGCAGGTGGGAGTCCTGTGGGGATTCTCAGCATATACAGGGCATGAGCTGTGGTAGAGCGGCTGCTGTCAGAGTTTTGGGCTACATCTGATGCACTGCTTGAGTAAGCACTAACAATAGCTACCACTACTCTACACAGGCTCTCCTCTGGGAATCAGTATCCTCTGCATTCCACAGCCAAGTCTTCTTCCTGGTCATGGCAACCCTAGATCCAGTGTGGCACTGTGACAAGAAGTGAGCAGGCCAAAGCATTTGCTGGGTTCAGGCTGGGATGCATGCAGAGAAGGCCATGGAAACCTGGCAACCATTAGATCAGTCTTCTCTCCATCCTGCCTCAGAGGCAAGCCAGCATACACACGTGCTTATCACTAGTGAAGTCCAGGCTTCCCACAGCCCTCCTGTTAGTCCAATCATTCCTCCAATCAACCAAGTGAGCTCATCTCCCCCGCTCAGGAGTCCAGGACTTGGGTGCCCAATCTGTGGCTCTCAAGGCTCATTTCCAAGGGCTGGTGCATTCTCCCCTTCCTTCTGAGGCCCCTCCCAGGGGCACAGATCCTGACATAATCACTTTTCTTTCCTTCCTACCACATTATATGTGGATCTTTCTAACAGCCTTGGTTGTATAGGAGTCTTTCTGCCAGTTTTCAGCTAGCTTTCCATGTGACTTGTTCCATGTATAGTTGAATTTTTGTTGTGTTCATGGGGAAGATGAGCTCGATGTCCTCTTACTCCTCCATCTTGATCAATCCCCCTCTTGCTGCATTTAGAATTCTCTCTTTATGTTTAATTTTTTCCATTTTCATTATGAAATGTCTTGGTATGGATCTCTTTGCATTCATCTTGTTTAGGACTCTATCTGCTTTCTGTACCTAGATATCTGTTTCCTTCTTCACATTTGGGAAGTTTTCAGCTGCAATTTCATCAAATTCATTTTTGACACTTTCTCTCTCTTTTCCCCTTCTGGAAGCCCTATATTGTGAATGTTAGAACATTTGATATTGTCTCAAAGGTCTCTTAAACTACCTTAATTTTTTTAATTGTTTTTCTTTTTGCTGTTCTGATTGGGTGATTTCCATTATTCTACCTTGCAGATCACTTACACATTTTTCTGTATCACTTAGTCTGCTGTTATTTTTTTCTAGTGAATTTTTAATTTCAGTTACTATATTCTTCAGTTCTGACTGTTTTTTAAAATATTTTCTAGTTTCTCATGAAATTCTAATATGTTCATCTGTTCTTTTCGCAAGTTCATTTAGCATTTTATTAGTAATGCTTTGAACACACTTCTGATAACTCATTATTATTTTTTTTTAAATAAAGCAGTGTGTACATGTCAATCCCAAACTCCTTAACTATCCCTCCCTGCTACCTTTCCCCCTTGACAACCAAAAGTTCATTCTCTAAGTCTGTGAGTCTGTTCCTGTTTTGTAAATAAGTTCATTTGTATCATTTCTTTTTGATTCTGCATATAAGTGATGTAATATAATATTTGTCTTTCTCTGACTTACTTCACTTAGTGTGATAATATCCAGGTCCATCCATGTTGCTACAAATGACATTATTTTATTCTTTTTAATGGCTGAGTAATATTCCATTGCATATATGTACCACATCTTCTTTATCCAGTCGTCTTTTGAAAGACATTTAGATTGCTTCCATGTCATGGCTATTGTAAATACTGCTTCAATGAATATTGGGGTGCATGTATCTTTTTGAATTATGGTTTTCTCTGGGTATATGCCTAGGAGTGGGATTGCTGGGTCATATGGTAGTTTTATTTTTAGTTTTTTAAGGAATCTCTGTACTGTTCTCATAGTGGCTGTACCAATTTACATTCCCACCAACAGTGTAGGAGGCTTATCTTTTCTCCACCTCCTCTCCAACATTTATTGTTTGTAGATTTTTTGATGATGGCCATTCTGAACGGTGTGAGTTGGTACCTCATTATAGTTTTGATTTGCAGTTCTCTAATAATTACTAATGTTGAGCATCTTTTTTAATGCGCATTTTGGCCATTTGTATACCTTCTTTAGAGAAATGTCTATTTAGATCTTCTGCCCATTTTTTGTTTGGGTTATTTGTGTTTTTGATATTGAGCTCTATGACCTGTTTGTATATTTTGGAGATTAATCTCTTGTCAGTTGTTTCATTTGCAAATATTTTCTCCCATTCTGTGGGTTGTCTTTTCATTTTTTTTTGAAGGTTTCCTTTGCTATGCAAAAATTTTTAAGTTAAATTAGATCCCTTTTGCTTATTTTTCTTTTTATTTTCATTACTCTAGGAGGTAGATGAATAAAGGTCTGCTGCAATTTATGTCAAAGAGTGTTCTGCCTATACTTTCCTCTAAGACTTTTATAGTGTCCAGGCTTACATTCAGGTCTTTAATCCATTTTGAGTTTATTTTTCTGTATGGTGTTAGGGAGTGTTCTAACTTCATTCTTTTACATGTAGCTGTCCAGTTTTCCCAGCACCATTTATTGAAGAGACTGTCTTTTCTCCATTTTTTATTCTTGCCTCCTTTGTCATAGATTAGGTGACCATAGGTGCATGGGTTTATCTCTTGGCTTTATATCCTATTCCCTTGATCTATATTACTGTTTTTGCACCAATACCATACAGTCGTGATTACTATGGCTTTGTAGTATAGCCTGAAGACAGGGAGCCGGATTCCTCCAGATCTGTTTTTCTTTCTCAAGATAGCTTTGGCTATTTGTGCTCTTTTGTGTTTCCATACAAACTGTAAAATTTTTTGTTCTAATTCTGTGAAAAATGCCCTTGGTAATTTACAAGGAATTGCACTGAATCTGTAGATTGCTTTGAGTAGTATAGTCATTTTGACAATATTGATTCTTCCAATCCAAGAATATCTTATATATCTCCATCTGTTTGTGCCAACTTTGATTTCTTTCATCAGTATCTTATAGTTTTCTGAGGACAGGTCTTTTGTCTCTTTAGGTAGGTTTATTCCTAGGTATTTTATTCTTTTCGCTGTAACGGTAAATGGGATTGTTTTCTTAATTTCTCTTTCTGATCTTTCATTGTTAGTGTATAGGGATGCAAGGGATTTTGTGTATCAATTTTGTAACCTGTAACTTTACTGAATTCATTGATTAGCTCTAGAAGTTTTCTGGTGGCATCTTTAGGATTTTCTATGTATAGTATCATGTCATCTGCAAACAGTGACATTTTTACTTCTTTTCCAGTTTGGATTCCTTCTATTTATTTTTCTACTCTGATTTCCATGGCTAGGACTTCCAAAACTATGATGAATAATAATGGTGAGAGTGGACATCCTTGTCTTGTTCTTGATCTAAGAGGAAATGCTTTCAGTTTTTCACCATTGAGAGTGACGTTTGCTATGGGTTTGTCACATATGACCTTTATTACGTTGAGATAGGTTCCCTCTATGCTCACTTTCTGGAGAGCTTTTATCATAAATCATTGTTGAATTTTGTCAAAAGCTTTTTCTGAATCTATTGAGTTGATCATATGGGTTTTATTCATCAGTTTGTTAATATGGTGTATCACATTGATTGTTTTGTGTATATTGAAGAATCCTTGCATCACTGGGATAAATCCCACTTGATCAGGGTGTATGATTCTTTTAATGTGTTGTTGGATTCTGTTTGCCTGTTTTTTTTTTTTTGAGGATTTTTGCGTTTATGTTCATCAGTGATATTGACCTGTAATTTTACTTTGTGTGATATCTTTCTCTGGTTTTGGTATCAGGGTAATATTGGCCTCATAGAATGAGCTTGAGAATGTTCCTTCCTCTGCAATTTTTAGAAGAGTTTGGGAAGGATAAGTGTTTCTTCTCTAAATGTTTGATAGAATTCGCCTGTGAAGCCATCTCGTCCTGGACTTTGGTTTGTTGGAAGATTTTTAATCACAGTTTCAATTTCATTACTTGTGATTGGTCTGTTAATACTTCCTATTTCTTCCTGGTTCAGTCTTGGAAGGTTTTACCTTTCTAAGAATTTGTCCATTTCTTTCAGGTTGTCCATTTCATAGGCATATAGTTGCCTGTAGTAGTATGTTATGATCCTTTGTATTTCTGTGGTGCCAGTTGTAACTTCTCTCTTTTTATTTCCAATTTTATTGATTTAAATTCTCTCCCCCTTTTTCTTGGTGAGTCTGGATAAAGTTTTATCAATTTTGTTTATCTTCTCAAAGAACTAGCTTTTAGTTTCATTGATCTTTGCTATTTTCTTTCTCTCTATTTCATTTATTTCTGCTCTGATCTTTATGATTTCTTTCCTTCTAAGTTTGAGTTTTGTTTGTTCTTCTTTCTCTAGTTGCTTTAGGTGTAAGGTCAGATTGTTTATTTGTGATTTTTCTCGTTTCTTGAGGTAGGATTGTATTGCTATTAACTTCCCTCTTAGAACTGTTTTTGCTGCATCCCATAGGTTTTGGGTCATCATGTTTCCATTGTCATTTGTTTCCAGGTATTTTTTGATTTCCGCTTTGATTTCTTCAGTGATCCATTGGTTATTTAGTAGCATATTGTTTAGCCTCCTTGTGTTTGTGTTTTTTACAGTTTTTTTTCCTGTAATTGATTTTTAATCTCATAGCATTGTAGTTGGAAAAGATGCTTGATAGCATTTCAAATTTCTTAAATTTACCAAGGCTTCATTTGTGACCCAAGGTGTGGTCTATCCTGCAGAATGTTCCACATGCACTTGAGAAGAAAGTGTATTCTGCTGCTTTTGGATGAAATGTCCTATAAATATCAATTAAGTCTATCTGGTCTAATGTGTCATTTAAGGCATGTGTTTCCTGATTAATTTTCTGCCTGCATAATCCGTCCATTGGTGTAAGTAGGGTGTTAAGTTCCCCCACTATTATTGTGGTACTGTTGATTTCCCTTTTTACAGTTGTTAGTATTTGCTTTATGTATTGATATTCTGCTATGTTGGGTGCATAAATACATACAAATGTTATATCTTCTCCTTGGATTGATCCCTTGATCATTATGTAGTGTCCTTCCTTGTCTCTTGCAACAGCCTTTTTTTAAAGCCTATTTTGTCTGATATGGGTATTGCTACCCCAGCTTTCTTTTGGTTTCCATTTGCATGGAATTTGTTTTTCCATCCCCTCACTTTCAGTCTGCATGTGTCGCTAGGTCTGATGTGGGTCTCTTGTAGACAGCATACATATAATTCTTGTTTTTGTATCCATTCAGCCAGTCTATGTCTCTTGGTTGGAGCATTTAATCTATTTACATTTAAGGTAATTATCAATATGTATGTTCCTGTTGCCATTTTCCTAATTGTTTTGGGTTTGTTTTTGTAGGTCTTTTTTCTTCCCTTCCTCTTTTGTTCTGTTCTCTTGTCTTTCTTGCCTAGAGAGGCTCCTTTAGCAATTGTTGTAAAGACGCTTTGGTGGTGCTGAATCCTCTTAGCTTTTGCTTGTTTGTAAAGCTTTTGATTTCTCCATCGAATGTGAATGAGAGCCTTGCTCGTTAGAGTATTCTTGGTTGTAGGTTTATTAAACAAATGTCATAAAGAAAGAAAAAGAAAGACATCATAAATTTTAAAGGGATCAATACAAGAAGATAATATTACACTTGTTAAATTTATGCACCCTATATTGGAGCACCTAAATATATAAAATACATACTAAGGGACATAAAGAGAGAAAGAGACAGTAATACAACCATATTAGGGGCCTTTAATAACCACTGACATCAATGGACAGATCATTTAGACAGAAAATTCAATAAGGCACCAGAGGTCCTAAACGACACAGCAGACCAGTTGAACTTAACTGATATCTACAAGACACAATATCCAAAAAACAAAACAAGGCAAAACATCAAAATACACATTCTTTTCAAGTGTGCATGGAATGTTCTCTAAGGTAGATCATATACTAGGTAACAAAACAAGCCTCATAAATTTAAGAGGATGGAGATAATTTCAAGCATCTTTTCTGACAACAGCAGTGTGAATCTAGAAATTAAACACAGAAAGAAGAACAGAAACAGAACAAACACGAGGAAAATAAACATGCTACTAAAATAACCAATGGGTCAAAGATGAAATCAAAGAAGAAATCAGAAAATACCTAAAGACAAACAAAAATGAAAACACAACCTCACAAAATGTATTGGATGCAGCAGAAGCAGTTCTAAGAGGCAAGTTCATAACAATACAGGACTTCCTCAAGAAACAAGAATAATCAAATAAACAACCTAACCTACTACCTAAAAGAATTTCAAAAAAGAAGAACAAACAAAACCAATGGTCAGCAGAAGGAAAGAAATAATGAAGATTGGAGGGGAAAAAAATAAAATATATTTTTTTAAATAATAGAAAATGTCAATAAAACCAAGAGCTGTTTTTGGGGGGTTTTTTGTTTGTTTTTTAAGATAAACAAAATCAACAAAATCTAGCCATGCTCACCAAGAAGAAAAGAGAGAGGACCCAAATAAATAAAATAAGGAATGAAAGAGGAGAAATACCTGATAACACAGACATAAAAAACATTATGAGAATACTATGAAAAGTTATGTACCAAAAATGTGGACAACCTGGAGGAAATGGACAAGTTTCTAGAAACATACAGCTTGCCAAAAGTGATTCAAAAAGAAACAGATAATTTGAACAGACTAATCACTAGAAGTGGAATAGAATTTGTAATTTTAAAAACTCCCTGCAAACAAAAGTCCAGGAACAGATGACTTCACTGGGGAATTCTATCAAACATACAAAGAAGAGCTTATACCTATCCCTCTGAAACCATTCCCCCAAAATTTAAGAGGATGGAACACTCCCAAGTTCATTCTATGAAGCCACCATCACCCTGATACCAAAGCCAAAGACAGTACAAAAAAAGAAAAAGAAAAAGAAAATTACAGGTCAATGTCTTTGATGAATATTCAGGCAAAAATCCTTAACAAAATACTAGCAAACCAAATCCAACAATGCCTAAAAAGGATCATGCACCATAATCAAGTTGGATTCATTCCGGATGATTCAACATTTGCAAATCAATCAGTGTGATACACCACATTAACAAAAGGGAAGACAAAAACCACATGATCATCTCAATAGAGGCAGAGAAAGCATGTGACAAAATTCAACATCCATTCATGATAAAAACTCAAAAAGTGGGTATAGGGAGAATGTTTCTCAACATATTAAAAACCGTTTATAACAAACTCACAGCCAATGCAATACTCAATGGTGAAAAGCTGAAAGCCTTCAAGCTAAATTCAGGAACAAGACAAGGACGCCGACTCTCACCAATTCTATTCCACATAGTATTGGAATTTCTGGCCACCACAATCAGACAAGAAAAAGAAATAAAAAGTATCTAACTTGGAAAAGAAGAGATAAAACTGTCACTATTTGCAGGTGAAATGATCGTCTATATAGAGAGAGAACCCTATAGTCTCCACACAAAAACTATTAGAACTAACAAATGAATTAAGAAAGTTAGCAGGATACAAGACTAATATACAGAAATCTGTTGCATTTCTTTACACTAACAATGAAAGAATACCATTTAAAGTCACATCAAAAAGCTTTAGGAATAATCTAAACCTAGGAGGTGAAAACTATAAAACATTCGTAAAGGAAATTGAAGAGGATTCAAAGAAATTGAAAGATATTCCATGCTCTTAGATTAGAAGAATTAATATTGTTAAAATGACCATATTACCCAAAGCAATCTACAGATTTAATGCAATCTTTCTCAAAGTACCCATGACATTTTTCACAGAACTAGAGCAAATAATCCTAAAGTTTGTATGGAACTACAAAAACCAGAATTGGCACAGCAATCCTGAGGCAAAAGAATAGAGCTGGAGGCATAACCCTTCCAGAATTCAGACTATACTAAAAAGCTACAGGAAACCAAACATTGTGGTATTGGCACAAAGACAGACATATAGCTCAGTGGAACATAAATAAACCCACACTCCTATGGTCAATTAATCTATGACAAAGGAGGCAAGAACATACAATGGAGAAAAGACAGTCTCTTCAACAAGTGGTGTTGGGAAAGTTGGACAGTTTAATGTAAATCAATGAAATTAGAACACTGCATTACCCCATATACAAAAATAAACTCAAAATGGTTTAAAGACCTAAATATAAGACATGACACCATACAACTCCTAGAGGAGAACATAGGCAAAACATTCTTGGACATAAATCATAGGAACATTTTCTTAGATCAGTCTCCCAATGCAAAAGGAAAAAAGGCAAAAAATAAGTTGGACCTAATTAAACTTAAAATCTCTTGCACAGCAATGAAAATCATAAAGAAAATGAAAAGACAACCTATGGAATTGAAGAAAATATTTGCAAATGATGCAACCAACAATGGGTTAATTTCCAAAATACACAAACAGCTCATACAACTCAATATCAAAAGAACAAACAACCCAATCAAGAAATGGGCAGAAGACTGAAAAAGACATTTCTCCAAAGAAGACATACAGATGGCCATCAGGGACATGAAAAGATGCTCAACATTGCTAATTATTAGAGAAATACAAATCAAAACCACAATGAGGTATCACCTCACACTGGTCAAAATGGCTATCATCAAAATCTACAAATAATAAATGTTGGAGAGGGTGTGGAGAAAAGGGAACCCTCTTATATTGTTGGTGGGAATGTAAATTGGTGCAGCCACTGTTGAAAACAGTATGGAGATTCCTTTAAAAACTAAAAGTAAAGCTACTATATGATCCAGCAATCCCATTCCTGGTTATATATCCAGAAAAGATAAAAACTCTAATTTGAAAAGATACGTGGACCCCATGTTCATAGCAGCACTATTTACAATAGCCAAGACATGGGAAAAAAAACAGTTACCCATCAACAGAGGATTGGTTTAAGAAGATGTGGTATATATATAATGGAATATTACTCAGCCATAAAAATGAAATATTGCCATTTGCAGCAACATGGATGGACCTAGAGAACATTATACTTAGTGAAGTAAGTCAGACAAAGACAAGTATATGATATCACTTGCATGTGGAATCTAAAAAGTAATACAAAAGAATCTATATACAAAAGAGAAACAGACTCACAGACATAGAAAACAAACTTATGGTTACCAAAGGGGAAGGGATTACGGGAGGGATAATTTAGATTTATGGGATTAACAGATACAAACTACTATACTTAAAATAGATAAGAAACAAGGATCTACTGCATAGCGTAGGGAGTTATATTCAGTATCTTGTAATAACTTGTAACGGAAAATAATATGGTAAGAAATATACATGTATAAGTATAACTTCAAATATATATATATATATTTATATATATATATATATATTTACAATGTTGTATTAGTTTCAGGTGTACAGTGAAATGATTCAGTTCATTTTGCTCTACACCTGAAACTAACACAACATTGTAAATCAACTATACTTCAATAAAAGAAAAGAAGATTCCCCCTATGTTTACTTCTGTAATTTTATGGTTTCTGGTTTTACATTTTAGATGTTAATCCATTTTGAGTTTATTTTTGTATATGATATGAGATAAGGGTCCAATTTCATTCTTTTGTATGTGGATATCCAGTTTTTCCAACACCATTCATCAAAGACATTCTTCTCCCATTGTTTGTTATAGACACGTTGTTGAAGATCAATTGACTGTAGATGCATGTATTTCTATCTGAGCTCTCTATTCCATTGGTCTATGTCTCTATTTTTATGTCAGTACTTTACTATTTTGATTACTGTAGCTTTGTAATATATTTTGAAATCAGGAATTGGAATGCCTCTAACCTTATTCTTTTTTATCAAAATCGCTTTGGCTATTCAGGGTCCTTTGCAGTTCCACATGAACTTTAGAATTCTTTTTTCTATTACTGTAAAGATCACCTTTGGGGTTTTGATAGGAGTCACATTGAATCTGTAGGTCATTTTGAGTTATGGATATTTTAACAATATTAATTTTACCAATCCAAGAACATGCAATATCTTTCCAGATGGAAAGATGTCTGTGCCTTCTTTAATTTCCTTCATCGGTGTTGTATAATTTTCTGTGTACAAGTCTTTAACCTCATTAGTTAAATTTATTCCTAAGTATTTTATTCTTTTTGTAGCTATTTTGAATTGTATTGTTTCCTTCATTTCTGTTTCTGATACTTTGTTGTTTGTGTTTAGAAACATGAGTGATTTTTCTCTTTTGATTTTGTATATTGCAAGTTTACTGAATTCTTTAGTTATAAATTCTTTAATTAGGTCAGTTTTTTGTTTGTTTAAAATTTGGTGTTGTTTATGTATATGATCATATCATCTGTAAATGAAGATAACTTTTTTCTTCCTTTCTGTTTTGGGTGCCTTTCTTTTACTGAAGTGTAGTTGATTTACAACGTTGCATTAATTTCTGCTGTAGAGCAAAGTGTTTCAGTTATACATATATATACATTCTTTTTTATATTATTTTCCATTATGGTTTATCACAGGATATTGAATATAGTTCCCTGTGCTATACAGTAAGACCTTGTTTATCTACTCTCTATATAATAGTTTGCATCTACTAACACTAAACTCCCAATCCATCCCTCCCCCACATTCCCTCCCCTTTGACCATAAGTCTGTTCTCTATGTCTGTGAGTCAATTTCTGTTTCATAGATAGGTTCATTTGTGTCACATTTTAGATTCCACATATAAATGATACCATATGGTATTTGTCTTTCTCTTGCTTACTTCACTTAGTATGATAATATCCAGGTCCATCCATGTTGCTGCAAATGGCATTATATCATTCTTTTTTATGGCTGAGTAATATTCCATTGTATATATGTACCACATCTTCTTTATTCATTCATCTGACTATGGACATTTAAGTTGTTCCATGTCTTGGCTATCGTGAATAGTGCTGCTATGAACATAGGGGTTGCATGTATCTTTTTGAATTTTAGTTTTGTCAAGATATGTGCCAAGGAATGGGATTGCTGGATCATACGGCGACTTTACTTTTAGTTTTTTAAGGAAACTCCATACTGTTTTCCATAGTGGCTGTACCAACTTACATTCCCACCAACAGTGTAGGAGGGTTCCCTTTTCTCCACACCCTCTCCACCATTTGTTGTTTGTAGACTTTTTAATGATGGCCATTCTGACCAGTGTGAGGTGGTACCTCATTGTAGTTTTGATTTGCATTTCTCTAATAATTAGCGATGTTGAGCATCTTGGGTGCCTTTTACTTCCTTTTCTTGTATAATGCTCTGGCTACGAGTTCCAGTACTATGTTGAAAAGAAAGGGGAAGAGTCGGCTTCCTTACCTTGTGCTTCTTTCCTTCCTTACCTTGTGCTTAGGACAAAAGCTTTTAGTTTTTTGCTATTGATTATGATGTTAGCTGTTGTCATGTATGTCTTGTGTTGAATTAAGTTCTTATATACCTATTTTGTTGAGCATTTTAATTATGAATGGATATTGAACTTTTTCAAGTGCTTTTACTCCATCTATTAAGATGATCATGCAGATTTTTTCTTAAATTTGTTAATGTGTTTTATCACGTTCATTGATTTAAGTATATCGAACCATCCTTGCATCATCCCCGGGATAAGTCCAACTTGATCATGGTGTATAATCCTTTTAATGTACAGTTGAATTCAGTTTGCTAGGATTTTGTTGAAGATTTTTGCATGTATATTCATCAAGGATATTGGCCTATAGTTTTCTTATCTTGTGTTTTGTTTGGTTTTGATATCAGGGTGATGCTGTTCTCATGGAATGAGTTTGGAAGTGTTCCCTCCTCTCCCATTTTTTGGAAGATTTAAAGAGAATTGGTATAAATTGTTTGAATGTTTCATAGAATTCACTTGTGAAGACTTCTAGTCCTGGGGTTTTCTTTGTTCAGAGATTTTTGATTACTGATTCAATTTCCTTATTTTTTATTGACCTATTCAGGCTTACTATGTTTTAATTCAGTTTCTGTAGGTTATGTTTCTAGGAATTTATCCATTTCTTATAAGTTGTCTAGTTTTTTGGCATATAACTGTTTATAATTTTCCCTTATAATCCTTTTTATTTCTGTGGCATCCATTGTAATGTCTCTTCTCTTATTTCTGATTTTATTTACTTCAATCTTCTATTACATTTATTCTTGATTCCTTCATCAAATCAATAAATGATTTGAGTACCTGTATGTGCCAGACAATAGATTACACCAGTAGCCTTGTATTCATTGTAATCCATCTTGCATATCATGGCTAGATCATTTCAACGTTCAAATTTGATCAAGTCAGTCTCGAGTTCAAACATGTTTAGTGTTGCACACTCCCCCCACCCCCCAACCACTGCCTTCTGGCAGTGGTGTACCAAGAGGGACAGGGCAGTGGGAGCTGTCATGGCTGGAAGGAGTATCTTATCATTGACTTACAACTGGAACATGATGATAACAAAGAGCAAACTTTTAGTTTATTTTGTTTTAAAATTCTTTATAGTCAATGCCTATATCTGAGGCAGACTACTCTCACTGCCCCCCTCTTTTGTATGTCACTAAATTTCATGCTAAAATCCAAATTCTTTACTCTGGCCTTTGTAATAGGGACCATCTCATGGAATTTCTGTAAAGATTTTTACAGAATTCAGGATGGCTGAGCCCATGCATCATTTATGGTACTTCCTACCAGCCCATGCCCCCAACTGACTGGGTTGCTTTTCACCTACTGTTCTACCCATCAAACCTACCCATGTTTCAAGCTTAATGCCTTCACACTAGCCCACAGATTATTAAGCCTTGGAACTTATATCATACTTTGTCACATAACTGATATGTATATTTTATATTATTAATTATTTTCCCTATGTATGTTTTGTTCTTCAATATCGATGATGTGTTGATGAAGGTCATGAGTTGAGTTGTGCCACATGAAGTGCATTAGCACAAACAGGAGCCTGTTCAATGATAATAAAAGGTAACAGCTTTTGCAATAGGAAAAATTGGTCTCCTTGTTGAATTCTGTAATCTGTGTATTCTAACAATGAGCTCTTGTCACCACAGGGTGTCACTGCTTTACAAGTCAAATTTTCTTCATTTGATTGTAGAGAAGATAGAAGTAGGAGAAATTCTTGAGAGGTTGCAACAAAATGTATAGCAGTGTTTGGAGGTGTGGAGATGGAATAGAATTATATAGACCAAACTGAAAAATCCCATTTACACACTAAACACCATATACAGTCTCATTCTCCTTTCCACTGGTAATTTGCTGTGTAGTCTTCCAGATCTTTTCTCTTTGTTTGGGGGTTGTGTGTGTGTGTGAGAGTGAGAGAGAGAGAAACAGAGAGACAGACACAGAGACACAGAGGTAGAGAAGTTTAGGAAACATAAATGGGATCCTACTCTGTGTGTGTGTATGTGTGTGACGCATAGCCATTCAGTAGCTTTTTCTTTTCATTTTATAACATTTCATTGGCCATCTTTTGTTCTCACTACATCCAACTCTATCTCATTCTTCTTAGCAGCTAATGCAGCAATTTCTGTATATTGAAATGATTAGTAATTGGCATCTTTAATCCTCAAAATAGTTGCCTTGGTATTGTCCACAACTGTGAGTCAGAGTGAATTCCATTCTGTTGCCCATTGTTTGAAAGCTGTACAGTTAATTAGTAAGCACTTAGGAGTATTGATAAGTGTTGAGCAGTAAGTTGAAAAACAGCATATGCAAACCAGATTGCCATCAGAATTTAGAACAACATAAAATAAAATGCTCTGGAGTATTTATAAGGAGAAGAGGAGAAAGAGCCAGAGTAAGAAAGATCATTAAAATACCAATGCATTTTGTACAGGTTGGCCAAAACGTTCATTTGAGTTTTTCCGTAAGATGTTACAGAAAAACCCGAGCGAACTTTTTGGCCAACCCAATACCTTCATTATCTCTTATTTATGATTATAAGATTATACATGCTCATCGTAGAAGATGGGAAATAGAGGAACACATTAAAAAGAAAATAATCATTACCCTAACCCCATAACCTTAACTTAACCATAGTTAATATTTATTTTTTGCTCATAGCTTCTTACCTTTTTACTTTTAAATTTTTATTATAAGATACAGCTACATGATTTTTAAAACATTCCAACAATACAGAAAAGTGAAAAGTAAAAAAAGAAAGTCCTCTTCTCACCTCATTCTCATCTTCTCATTCTCATCCTCACTTTCCGGATATTCACTCACTGTTAATAATTTCTCTCATAATTTACATTTAAGTGTGTTGATATTGCCTTTATTCTGAGTATATAAATATGTGTTATGTGGCATATACACCATTATGGGGTTATACTGTGCTAATGTTTTTTTATATTACTTTTTTTTTTCATATAGTTTTCTACCCAAAGCATACATATTCCATATATAACCCAGGTGCAACCTGGGGATACTGAGCAAGCATGTAACTATTTCAAAAAGTTTGACTTGACACTTCTCCTCACCCCATTCCATGCCATTGAGTTTCTGATCTTTCACAGAAAAAGGCCTGTAGTCTTAACTGAAGACCCATTCCAGTGAACCACACATTCTTCCTGTGTGTATGGCTCTGTTTTAGACTATTCTTTTTTTGGAGCTATTAGAGGAGAAAATACAGTTACTACCGTGTGGTATAGTGGAAAATGTCAAAGATTTGGGTTTTGATCCCAGTTTTATCATTTACTGGCTGTGTTTAAAGGATAAAATGTTTCATACAACCTTGTGAGATATTTTTATCCCTCTTTAGAGATGAAAAAACAGAGATCCAGCCAGGGAGAAGTGACTTATTTAAGGTCACACAACTACTATGTACTAGAGCCAGGATTCAAGCAAAGGCCTGTTTGAGGCACAGCCTATGTGTTTTCCATTCAACCATCGTGGCTTCTCTTTGGGACTTCAGTAAAGGTGAAAGAGAACACGTCTTTAAAGTGATTGCTTAATTTTTTGACGTTATAAAAGGTTATGTACTCTGTTATCTTTTTGGAATCCAAACGTCTCTTATCTGACTCCCTTTGTTTTGTCATATTCCCTTTTTTAGGAGAGAAGCCTTATAAATGCACCTGGGATGGCTGCTCCTGGAAATTTGCTCGCTCGGATGAGCTAACCCGCCATTTCCGCAAGCACACAGGCATCAAGCCTTTCCGGTGCACAGACTGCAATCGTAGCTTTTCTCGCTCTGACCACCTGTCTCTGCACCGCCGGCGCCATGACACCATGTGAGCGGCACAGACTGCACTAGAAGAGCTGCACTGGTCTCTTTCTTGTGTGTGTGTGTGTGTGTGTGTGTGTGTGTGTGTGTGTGTGTGCGCGCACGCGCGCGTGCACGCAATGGGGTCATGACCATCTTTTCCTCTTTGACTCAGCTTGCCTCTGGGATGGGATTGGAACAGTTCACTGAGCCAGGCTGACGAAACTGGAGGAAAAGATAGCTGATCTTCCATGGGGACTCTTTATATTCCACCTTAATTTCTCCACTGACTAGTCCCCAGTTTTTTCAACCTCCGCATGGGTTGAATTCCAGTGCGGCACCCATGGTTGCCCCCCTCCCGTCCCTGTTATGAGATAGGACATTTTTCCTACAATAAGAAAACAGGAATCAAATTCAAGGCTGTGAACAAACATACGCTGCTTTTTGTTCTTATTTTCCTCTTGTTTTATAGAATTCTTACCCATATTTCTGAATCAGTACATCAAAGTGGTTGGTAGTGTCCTAAATTGACTTTTTTCAAGTTCCTAGACAGAAGAGGGCATAACATTGTAGTTGGCTGGTAAGTTTTACAGGGATTTGGGTCCTGAGTATAGGGCACATTCTCAGTGAATAAGCTGAGTCCCATACCAAGCTCAAAGGTTTTGTAAAGCCAATCCTATTTGTTCTTACAGTTTGGTTTTCAGACAGTGCTGGTGCTTCTTGCTTCTTTAGTCCATCAAAGGGAATGAACGGATCTTTTTGTCCTTCTCCTTTTCCTCCTCTTCTTCCTCCTCCTCCTTCAGGATTAAAGATTTTGCTGCACAATTACATTCTTTGTTTTGTTAAATTTGGACAAAACTTCAAAGCACACATTGACATGCCAGTAGGGTAAAAAGTGTTCCAGGAGAGTAAGTTGGGCAGTGGAAGGAACAAGTAGACCCAGGATGATCCTGGAAACAAATAGAGGAAAACATTTTTTGGATAGGATATCAAGAGTGCTCTAATCACAAGTCTCATTCAAATGGCAATCTGTTGAGACAGTGTCTTGAGGGGCTACACTGTACTGTTTATTCTTCTGTTTACATAAAGCAACTGTTATGCGCATATTGCATGATGAGAAATGACACACTGGGGCCATGTTATACAGAGATGAGGGGTTGGAAGAAAAAAATGTGTTAAGTCCATGGCATTATTAGCATGCATTCCTATGTTTCAAATGGAACTATAAGAGGCTTTTAGTGAAAACTGACAAACAGAAAGCAATTCGACGTTCTGCAACTGCTATGAACATCTAAGCCATTTATTTTAGCCATTAAAACATGTTGCATAATATACACATTTGGTTACCCAATCAGACTGTTTTATAATAGTCTCTGGGACATAAAACCCTCTGTTCCAGGCCCCGGACCTCAGATCTACCTCCACATGGCATATTTCCTCTCCTGGGGTCAGGGAGGGGAGGTTTGCATCACTTAATTGTGGACACAGCCTCTCTCCTGGAAAAGGTTGTCTTCATATGGTACCCCTTTTCCTTGGCAGATATTCAACCAGTCTCTCTTGGATACTTCAGGTTATTACATCCCAAGGCCACCTAGTCTGACTAAATCATAGAATTCTAGCACCAAGAAGGGATACTATTAAATATCTAGTCTTACCCGTCATTAATATTTTACAGATGAGACAAATGCGGGTCAGATTCCTTCCCCAGATGTTTCCTTGAGGCCTTACAGACCTGCACACCCATTCTCCCAGGGATCACATTATTAAACCAAATTAAAGAAAAATTTACATGATTGGTTGCAGTATTTGTCCAAGCTTATATGTTATGCTTCAGAAAACTTTAGACCACTCACAAAATCATTTACAGTTGACTAAATGGTAAGTAAAATGTGCTTGTGGTCGTTGATATATAACATTAGGAACACCATTTTTCTATTCTAACACGTTCTATAATATCTCAGGTTTGATTTACCTCATTTCAAGTTACAGTGTCTTTTCAGACCATAAACCCTCATAAATTTAAGGACTACCTGTATTTTTCAAAATGATATGTAGATTTTTACTATTTTAGTCTTGTTATTTTGATATAGGTTTTACCCTGACTTTTGGTGTGCAAGTTCCACACTGTAGACTAATTGTTAAAGCACTAGGAAATATCTAGGGCCAATCTGTTAAAGGGGACTTCTATGCAGGTGTAAGACAGTTTGCTAAAGGTGAATTACCATCATACATAAGTTAAGCTTGTAATTGAGTAGTTGATATGGTATTTCACAGTAGAGTCTAAGGGCTTACCCATTTTCTCCAGAGTTTGGATTTGAGACTCTTTTTCCAGAGTTCATAACTGACTTGTGCCCATCAGGATCTTTTGCATTGGAGCATATGATCTATTTATAAATAAAGACTATAAAACATAGTGTTGTACTAACTAGGATAATCAAATTAGGATTCCAAATAGTGGTATCCCTGACATCTCTAAGCCTTTATTCAAATTTTTTCCTGCAAAGTAATGAGGGACTTTGTTAATGTTTATTAATTGTCTATGGTCAGGAAACAATTCTAATCTTATTTTCATTGCCTTCTTCCCTGCAAATAATGATAAAATCTTTACAAATTATTTCCATATTCTTTAAGAAATATATCAACATTCATTAAGAGTATTTCATGGAGTACAGGTACTCGAATACAGTATAATACTGTACCACACCAAAAGCAAGTAGAACTTTGCTAAATAGACAGTGAGATGGAAAAGAACTGTCTCTCTTAGGTAGCATTTGGAATGAACTGAATTTACTGTGCTCACACCAGCAAACCACCATTATGTGGTCAGTTGCTTAGGGCATGGAAAATGGCCTTGATTGATAGCGTTGAATAATACCTTGGAATTTATTGCAGTGGAATTCCTCCATTTGTAGATGATTGGCAATTGAACATTACTATTGATAATTATGATTGGAAAATTCAGGGAAAACTATGAAGAATATGAACTGCTGAGTACATTAGGTGGAGTGCATTATGGGCAAGACAGAAAGGTTTGTGAGAATAAATTCTTAAATTCTTTTTAAATAACGTTTTTATTTTAAAACAGTTTTAGATTTACAGAAAAATTCTGAAGATAGTACAGAGAGTTTCCCTATATCTCAAACCCGGTTTTCCCTATTACTAACATATTTCATTAGATGTACATTTGTTGCAAATAATGAAGTAATTATACATTATTATTAATTAAAGTCCAAACTTTATTCAGATTTTCTTAGTTTTTACCTAATATCCTTTTTCTTTTCCAGCATCCTGTTCAGGATACCACATCACATTTAGTAGTCATATCTCCTTAGGCTTCTCTTGGTTTTGACAATTTCTCAGACTTTCCTTGTTTCCTATGACCTTGGCAGTTTCGAGGGGTCCCTCAATTAATATCTGTCTGATGTTTTTCTCATGATTAAACTGAGCTTATGGGTTTGGGGGAGGAAGACCACAGAGGTGAACTGCCATTTTCATCACATCATATTAACATGACGTATAACCTTGATGTTAATCTTGATCACCTGGCTGAGATAGTGTTTGTCAGGTTTCTCCTCTATACTCCGCCCCACCTTCCATACTGTACTCTTTGGAAGGAAATCACTATGTGCAGCCCACACTTAAGGAGTGGTTAGCTATGCACTACATGCTTGAGGGTGAGTATCTACATAAATTATTTGGATTTCTGCATGGTAGAATTGTCTTTTCTCCCTCATTTATTTATGCAATCATTTTCTTGTATCAGTATGGACTCATGGATATTTATTTTGTACTTTGGGTTATAGTCCAATGCAACTTATTTTGTTACTCAAATTGTTCCAGCTTTGGTCATTGGGCACTCTTTTGAGTTGATTTCCATGTTCTTTTGACATACCCCCATCTTTTTTTTAGCACACCTTTATTTTCCAGCACTACAAGATGCTGCAAGCTCATCTTGTATATATTTTTTGCCGAATCCTGTAATCAACCATTTCTTTAAGGAGTCCTGGTTTCTTTCAATGGAGAATTGTATTAGAAACGAAGATCTGGGCATTAGGTATGCTTGTTGCTACTTGTATTTTTGCTTCTAGGTCATCTCAGCTGACAGAGCAAGGAAATATATGTGTGTACACTAACCCATGTATATCTATATATACATATCTACAAATATTTCTGTAGGTAATCATCCATATCTTTATTAAGCTAAACATGAGTTCATACTGATGTCTCCAACTCCAATCCCTTACCACATGGATCATCTTATCCTAGCCTTTTGTCTTTGTTCACTCTAACCTTCCACTCCAACAGTGAGAAACCTGGCTCCCACGCGTTGCCATCTACTTACTTAATTGTTCAGCTCCAGAGTACCTGTATAGTGATATCTGAATTGTTATCCTGTACACCTGTGGGAACATCTAGAGCACAGTGCTTATGTACATGATAGTAACAGCTTTAGTATTCTAAGAGCTCTTTGAAACAAAGTGATCTGCAAAATTCAGGAGTTAGAGATTTCTATGACCTGAGTTCCAGGAACTTGGGGTGTATCCTGCCCTCAAAAGGTTTTCTGAAGAACAAAACCATTGGGAATTGATCTAATCTTTAATAAGCCAAAGGAAATTATTGATCCTCCCTAGTGTGTTAATACCTATATAGAAATAGGTACACTGAAGAAAGTAGGTGTGCCCAATTTAAAGAAACACTTAGCACTGTCTTTTCTCACTGGTAAATATGGCTCTCTGACAATAGAGTTGCCACCCTAAGTTACCTCTCTTCCATATTTTCCCATCTCTCACTTTATTGACCTTAGGCAAGTCACATCACCTCTCTGTGCCTCAGTTAACCCATCTGTAAAATGGGGATCCAAATACCTACCTCACAGGATTGTTGTGAGGATTCTCATTAATGGATGTTGGCAAAAATGACAAGTGATCCTTAAATGAACAACAAAGTATTATGATTACCATTATGATGATAATTATAGTACTCTAAATTTACCCTAGAAAAAGGAGAGGATTAGGCTTCCTGGATGATAAAGAGCTAAATCTGCGTAAGTAACAAGGATAATTGAAGAGTGGTCACTGGAAGCAATATTATCTCTTCCTCTCACTTTCCCTACATTCTCTTCATTGCTAACTATAGGATTCTCATCTGTTTCTATACTCAAAGCATATTAGGGTCTAAAGGAATAAGTAGACAAAATCCATTGCTGTAAAAGCTGTATTCTTCCCCTTTCCTCACTCTGCCTGGACCACATTACATGTCACCCTGTCAGAAGCACAGAGGCAATCTCCCACAGCCCTTCAAACTTTGGCCAGTCCAGCTCCACCAGTTACATTTTGTCTTTCCACACTTATTATATTCTGAACAGTATAGGTAGAAGGGAAGTGGGGTGGGGTGGTTGGGGTGGGAGTGGGATGGAAGAGAATAGAACTTATACTAGTGACAAGATATTTCTTTGATTCTCAAATACTGGTTTTACCTCCCATTTCTTTTTCTGGTGGTGGGTTGGGGACAGGGGGAGAGACACTATTTTGTTTATTAAGAAACTCTCCTTCCTTTCCAGTAGATGTTTCCCAGGATCAGTATAAGTAGTTGTTTTGGACATTATAACTATGTTGTATGCAGTGCTGTTTTCATTGTATTTCTGAATAAAAAGACGAAGAGAATCCCTAGTGGTGTCCATCCTTGTTTTTTGACAGGAGGACACAGTGGGAAAACAGTGCCAGAAATTGACTGTACATTTTTGTGTTGGGGAAAGGAGCCTGCAGTGAAATGATTGATTGTTTTTGGTCATTGTTTGTTTAAAGAAGTTATAGAACAGTATATTAAGCTTTAGTATTTATAACTCATGTCTCTGCCTTCTTATTTCAGTACTTTAGAGCAGCACCCTGTTTTTTCTCTATTTTATACTAGTTCTTGCTCCAGCGACATGGCTGTGAGACTAAGATTGTGAGCAATCTCTCATATTCAAGTCTGTTAGGTCCCTGGAGATACTCAAAAACTGCCTCAGTTAGCATGGTCACTTAGAGATTACTATGTTCTCGCTCAATGGGACTTTTCCTCTGTGGCATCCAGGCAGGGTGTATGTTTGGGAAATAAGCAATCTTATTAAGTTTGATTATTGTACTTTTTATTAATAAAAAATATTTTAAACTTCAGAATCCATGGTTGTTATCTTGAATTTGTCTTCATTTACGTTTCCACAACATTGCATGGCACCATTAAATCATTTTCGTTTTCTTTCCCTTAACTGGGTAAAGTTTTGGTGAAACTACTTTATAGTAGCATGGGGCAAGAAAGGAAGCTGGACTTAAACACAATAATTTCTCTAAGTACATGAGGCCCTCCCCATTCTTGGGAATCTACTCAGCATGTCCCTGAATGGGACTGCATGGAGACTGTGCTCCTTTTGCATATTTCTTACAGAAAATCACCCTGTGTGATACAGGCTCAGCTGGTAAGGTTTCCCTGCCCATCCCTGTTCCCTTCACCATCTTGTTTGTTTTTTCCTAAGAAGGAATTCAGGAGAGTAGGGTATTGGGACAGCTTTAAACTTCAAAGATACCTCAGTACAAATACCACCCCTGGGTGGGGATCTGGGAAGCTGATTCTGCTTTGGGAAACTTCATCTCTCAGAGAGATGCTGGGGAAAAAGGTAAAAGGGAGGAAATCCTGTGAGAGATTAAGACCAAGAGCTAGAAGAACAGATTGAAGAGTAACTGTTCTTGGAGATGACAGAAAGGGATTATTACTACAAATTATATAAAACAAGGAATCTCAAGCTTTCTAAGATTCCCCCAAATTCTTTTTACTCATTTATTTATTCTGAGAGTCATTGTCATCCCTTTGGGGTAAAAGCATCATCAACTCGATGCTACAAATATATTGACTGAAAAGCTACCAATAATCCAGGCTTTTTGCTCGTTTTTATGGAGATGAATAAAACACAGGTGCTCTCAAGAAATTCACTCCTTAAGAGGGGATACCAGCATGAAAAAAAAAAACACAGTAATGTCTTAAGTCTCATAATAGATATATGTTCCATATTACTGAAAATTACAAATATTTAAACAGTAAAAGATAACATAAAAAGTTAAGGCAGCCACATATAACACAAGATTTTTGTCTAGAACATATAAAACATCATACAAATAATTTAAAAATGCAACATGAATAAAAAATTAACAATTCACAGATGGATTTTATATAGCCAATAAACCTATAAAAAGATGTTCGACCTCACTACTAATCACGGAAATTCAATTTAAAAAGAACAAAATAATGTCATTTGAGGCAATATGAATGGACATAGAGATTGTCATACTGAGTGAAGTAAGTTAGACAGAGAAAAACAAATATGATATCACTTAAATGTGGAATCTAAAAAAAATGGTACAAATGAACTTATTTATAAATAGAAATAGAGTCACATATTTAGAAAACAAACTTATGGTTACCAGGGGGGAAAAGGGGAGAGGGATAAATTGGGAGATTGGGATTGAAATATATACACACTACTATATATAAAATAGATAACTAATAAGGACCTACTGTATAGCACAGGGAACTCTTCTCAGTAGTCCGTAATGACCTATATGGGAAAATAATCTTTAAAATAGTGTATAGCGAAGGGGAGAAGATCGTGGAAGAGTAAGGCGCGGAGATCACCTTCCTCCCCACAGATACATCAGAAATACATCTACACCTGGAACTGCTCCTATAGAATACCCACTGAACACTGGCAGAAGACGTCAGACTTGCCAAAAGGCAAGAAACTCCCCACGTACCTGGGTAGGGCAAAATAAAAAAGAAATAACAGAGACAAAAGAGTAGGGATGGGACCTGCACAAGTGGGAGGGAGCTGTGAAGGAGGAAAGGTTTCCACACACTAGAAAGCCCCTTCACGGGTGGAGACTGCAAGGGGCAGAGGGGGTAAGCTTCGGGGCCACAGAGGATAGCACAGCAACAGGGGTGCAGAGGGCAAAGCAGAGAGATTCACGCACAGAGGAGTGGTGCCAACGAGCACTCACCAGCCCGAGAGGATTGTCTGTTCACCCACTGGGGCGGGCGGGGTCTGGGAGGTGAGACTTGGGCTTTGGTAGGATTGCAGGGAGAGGACTGTGGTTGGCGGCGTGAACACAGCCTGAAGGGTTAGTGCACCACAGCTAGCCGGGAGGGAGTCCAGGAAAAGGTCTGGAGCTGCCGAACAGGCAAGAGACTTTTTCGTCCCTCTTTGTTTCCTGGTGCGCGAGGAGAGGGAATTCAGAGCACCGCCTAAACGAGCTCCAGAGAAGGGCGTGAGCCTCGTCTATCAGTGCGGACCACAGAGATGGGCATGAAACGCTAAGGCTAATGCTGCCGCCACCAACAACTCTGTGTGCAAACACAGGTCACTATCCAAACCTCCCCTCCCGGGAGCCTGTGCAGTACGCCACTGCCAGGGTCCCGTGATCCAGGAAAAACTTCCCCGGGAGAACTCACGGCGCTCCTCAGGCTGCTACAATGTCATGCTGGCCTCTGCCGCTGCAGGCTCACCCCGCATCCGTACCCTGCCCTCCACCCGGCCTGAGTGAGCCAGAGCCCCCCAAGCAGCTGCTCCTTTAACACTGTCCTGTGTGAGCGAAGAACAGTCACCCTCAGGCGACCTACACTCAGAGGCGGGTCCAAAACCAAAGCTGAAATCCGGGAGCTGTGCGAACAAGAAGAGAAAGGGAAATTTCTCCCAGCAGCCTCAGAAGCAGCGGATTAAATCTCCACAAACAACTTGATGTACCTTCATCTGTGGAATACCTGAATAGACAAGGAATCAACCCAAATTGAAGGCGTGGACGTTGTGAGCAAGATATATTATTTGTTTCCCCTTTTCCTCTTTTTGTGAGTGTGTATGTATATGCTTCTGTGTGAGATTTTGCCTGTATAGCTTTGCTTTCACCATTTCCCCTAGGGTTCTGTCTGTCGGTTTTGTTTGTTTGTTTGTTTGTTTTTTCTACTTAAAATTTTTTTTCTTAATAATTATTTTTTAATTTAATGGCTTTATTTAATTTTACCTTACTTTATTTTATATTTTATCCTCTTTCTTTGTTTCTTTCTATTTTTTCTACCTTTTCTTCTGAGCCATGCGGAGGAAAGACTCTTGGTGCTCCAGCCAAGCATCAGGGCTGTTCCTCTGAGGTGGGAGAGCCAGCTTCAGGAAACTGGTCCACAAGAGACCTCCCAGCACCAAGTAATACCAAATGGTGAAAATCTCCCAGAGATCTCCATCTCAACACCAAGACACAGCTTCACTCAACGACCAGCAAGCTACAGTGATGGACACACTATGCAAAACAACTAGCAAGACAGGAACACAGCCCCATCCATTAGCAGAGAGGCTGCCTAAAATCATAATAGGGCCACAGACACCCCAAAACACACCACCAGATGTCGACTGGCCCATCAGAAACACAAGATCCAGCCTCATCCACCAGAACACAGGCACTAGTCCCCTCCACCAGGAAGCCTGCACAACCCACTGAACCAACCTTAGCCACTGGAGACAGATGCCAAAAACAACAAGAACTACGAACCTGCAGCCTGCAAAAAGGAGACCCCAAACACAGTAAGTTAAGCAAAATGAGAAGACAGAAAAACACACAGCAGATGAAGGAGCAAGGTAAAAACACACCAGACCTAACAAATGAAGAGGAAATAGGCAGTCTACCTGAAAAAGAATTCAGAATAATGATAGTAAAGATGATCCAAAATCTTGGAAATAGAATAGAAAAAATGCAAGAAACATTTAACAAGGACCTAGAAGAACTAAAGAGGAACCAAGCAACGATGAAAAACACCATAAATGAAACTAAAAATACTCTAGAAGGGATCAAGAGCAGAATTACTGAGGCAGAATAATGGATAAGGGACCTGGAAAATAAAATAGTGGAAATAACTACAGCAGAGCAGAATAAAGAAAAAAGAATGAAAAGAACTGAGGACAGTCTCAGGGAACTCTGGGACAACATTAAACGCACCAACATTCGAATTATAAGGGTCCCAGAAGAAGAAGAGAAAAAGAAAGGGACTGAGAAAATATTTGAAGAGATTATAGTTGAAAACTTCCCTACTATGGGAAAGGAAATAGTTGATCAAGTCCAGGAAGCACAGATAGTCCCATACAGGAAAAATCCAAGGAGAAACATGCCAAGATACATATTAATCAAACTATCAAAAATTAAATATAAAGAAAGCATATTAAAAGCAGCAAGGAAAAAACAACAAATAAAACACAAGGGAATCCCCATAAGGTTACCAGCTGATCATTCAGCAAAAACTCTGCAAGCCAGAAGGGAGGGGCAGGACATATTTAAAGTGATGAAGGAGAAAAAACTACAACCAAGATTATTCTACCCAGCAAGGATCTCATTCAGATTTGATGGAGAAATTAAAACATTTACAGACAAGCAAAGGCTGAGAGAGTTCAGCACCACCAAACCAGCATTACAACAAATGCTAAAGGAACTTCTCTAGGCAAGAAACACAAGAGAAGGAAAACACCTACAATAACAAACCCAAAATATTTAAGAAAATGGGAATAGGAACATACATGTCGATAATTACCTTAAATGTAAATGGAATAAATGCTCCCACGAAAAGACACAGACTGGCTGAACGGATACAAAAACAATACCCGTATATATGCTGCCTACAAGAGACCCACTTCAGACCAAGGGACGCATACAGACTGGAAGTGAGAGGATTGAAAAAGATATTCCATGCAAATGGAAATCAAAAGAAAGCTGGAGTAACAATTCTCATATCAGAAAAAATAGACTTTAAAATAAAGACTATTATAAGAAACAAAGAGGGACACTATATAATGATCAAGGGATTGATCCAAGAAGAAGATATAACAACTGTAAATATTTATGCACCCAACATAAGAGCACCTCAATACAAAAGGCAAATACTAACAGCCATAAAAGGGGAAATTGACAGTAACACAATCATAGTAGGGGACTTTATCACCCCACTTTCACCAACGGACAGATCATCAAAAATGAAAATAAATAAGGAAACACAAGCTTTAAATGATACATTAAACCAGATGGATTTAATTGGTATTTATAGGACATTCCACCCCAAAACAACTGAATACACATTTTTCTAAAGTGCTCATGGAACATTATCCAGGATAGATCATATCTTGGGGCACAAATCAAGCCTTGGTAAATTTAAGAAAATTGAAGTCATATGAAGTACCTTTTCCAACCACAACGCTATGACAATAGATATCAATTATAGGAAAAGAGCTGTAAAAAATACAAACACATGGAGGCTACACAATACACTACTTAATAACGAAGTGATCACTGAAGAAATCAAAGGGGAAATCAAAAAATACCTAGAAACAAATGACAATGGAGACACGATGACCCAAAACCTATGGGATGCAGCCAAAGCAGTTCTAAGAGGGAAGTTTATAGCAATACAAGCCTACATCAAGAAACAGGAAACAGCTCGAATAAACAACCTAATCTAGCACCTAAAGGAATTAGAGAAAGAAGAGCAAAAAAACCCCAAAGCTAGCAGAAGGAAATAAATCATAAAGATCAGATAAAAAATAAATGAAAAAGAAATGAAGGAAACAATAGCAAAAATCAATGAAACTAAAAGCTGGTTCTACTAGAAGATAAACAAAATTGATAAACCATTAGCCAGAATCATCAAGAGAAAAAGGGAGAAGACTCAAATCAATAGAATTAGAAATGAAAAAGGAGAAGTAACCAGTGACACAGCAGAAATAGAAACGATCATGAGAGATTACTACAAGCAACTCTATGCCAATAAAATGGACAACCTGGAAAAAATGGACAGATTCTTAGAAATGCAAAACCTGCCGAGACTGAACCAGGAGGAAATAGAAAATATGAACAGACCAATCACAAGCACTGAAATCGAAACTGTGATTAAAAATCTTCCAACAAACAAAAGCCCAGGACCAGATGGTTTCACAGGCGAATTCTATCAAACATTTAGAGAAGAGCTAACACCTATCCTTCTCAAACTCTTCCAAAATATTGCAGAGGGAGGAACACTCCCCAACTCATTCTATGAGGCCACCATCACTGTGATACCAAAACCAGACAAAGATGTCACAAAGAAAGAAAACTACAGGCCAATATCACTGATGAACATACATGCAAAAATCCTCAACAAAATACTAGCAAACAGAATCCAACAGCACATTAAAAGGATCATACACCATGATCAAGGGTGTTTATTCCAGGAATGCAAGGATTCTCCAATATACGCAAATCAATCAACGTGATACACCATATTAACAAATTGAAGGAGAAAAACCATAGAATCATCTCAATAGATGCACAGAAAGCTTTTGACAAAATTCAACACCCATTTATGATAAAAGCCCTGCAGAAAGTAGGCATAGAGGGAACTTTCCTCAACATAATAAAGGCCATATATGACAAACCCACAGCCAACATTGTCCTCAATGGTGAAAAACTGAAACCATTTCCACTAAGATCAGGAACAAGACAAGGTTGCCCACTCTCGCCACTATTATTCAACATAATTTTGGAAGTGTTAGACACAGCTTCAGAGAAGACAAAGAAATAAAAGGAATCCAAATCGGAAAAGAAGAAGTAAAGCTGTCACTATTTGCAGATGACATGATACTATACATAGAGAATCCTAAAGATGCTACCAGAAAACTCCTAGAGCTAATCAATGAATTTGGTAAAGTAGCAGGATACAAAATTAATGCACAGAAATCTCTTGCATTTCTATACAATAATGATGAAATATCTGAAAGTGAAATTAAGAAAACACTCCCATTTACCATTGCAACAAAAAGAATAAAATATCTAGGAATAAACCTACCTAAGGAGACAAAAGACCTGTATGCAGAAAATTATAAGACACTGATGAAAGAAATTAAAGATGATACAAATAGATGGAGAGATATACCATGTTCCTGGATTGGAAGAATCAACATTGTGAAAATGACTCTACTACCCAAAGCAATCTACAGATTCAATGTAATCCCTATCAAACTACCACTGGCATTTTTCACAGAACTAGAACAAAAAATTTGACAATTTGTATGGAAACACAAAAGACCCCGAATAGCCATAGCAATCATGAGAACGAAAAATGGAGCTGGGGGAATCAGGCTCCCTGACTTCAGACTATATTACAAAGCTTCAGTAATCAAGACAGTTTGGTACTGGCACAAAAACAGAAATATAGATCAATGGAACAGGATAGAAAGTCCAGAGATAAACCCACACACATATGGTCACCTTATCTTTGGTAAAGGAAGCAAACATATACAGTGGAGAAAAGACAGCCTCTTCAATAAGTGGTGCTGGGAAAATTGGACAGGTACATGTAAAAGTATGAAATTAGAACACTCCCTGACACCATGCACAAAAATAAACTCAAAATGGATTAAAGAGCTAAGTGTAAGGGCAGACACTATCAAACTCTTAGAGGAAAACATAGGCAGAACACTCTATGACATACATCACAGCAAGATTCTTTTTGACCCAGCTCCCAGAGAAATGGAAATAAGAACACAAATAAACAAATGGGACCTAATGAAACTTAAAAGCTTTTTGCACAGCAAAGGAAACCATAAACAAGACCAAAAGACAACCATCAGAATGGGAGAAAATATTTGCAAATGAAGCAACTGACAAAGGATTAATCTCCAAGATTTACAAGCAGCTCATGCAGCTCAATAACAAAAAAACAAACAACCCAATCCAAAAATGGGCAGAAGACCTAAATAGACATTTCTCCAAAGAAGATATACAGATGGACTACAGACACATGAAAGAATGCTCAACATCATTAATCATTAGAGAAATGCAAATCAAAACTACAGTGAGATATCATCTCACGCCGGTCAGAGTGGCCATCATCAAAAAATCTAGAAACAATAAATGCTGGAGAGGGTGTGGAGGAAAGGGAACACTCTTGCACTGTTGGTGGGAATGTAAATTGATACAGCCACTATGGAGAACAGTATGGACGTTCCTTAATAAACTAAAAATAGAACTACCATACGACCCAGCAATCCCACTACTGGGCATATACCCTGAGAAAACCATAGGTCAAAAAGAGTCATGTACCAAAATGTTCATTGCAGCTCTATTTACAATAGCCAGGACATGGAAGCAACCTAAATGTCCATCGACAGATGAATGGATAAAGAAGATGTGGCACATATATACAATGGAATATTACTCAGCCATAAAAAGAAATGAAATGGAGGTATTTGTAATGAGGTGGATGGAGTTAGAGTCTGTCATACAGAGTGAAGTAAGTCAGAAAGAGAAAAACAAATACAGTATGCTAACACATATATATGGAATCTAAGGGAAAAAAAAAAAGGCCACGGAGAACCTAGTGGCAAGACGGGAATAAAGAAACAGACCTACTAGAGAATGGACTTGAGGATATGGGGAGGGGGTGGGGTGAGATATGACAGGGTAAGAGAGTGTCATGGACATATATACACTACCAAATGTAAAATAGATAACTAGTGGGAAGCAGCCGCATAGCACAGGGAGATCAGCTCGGTGCTTTGTGACCATCTAGAGGGGTGGGATGGGGAGGGTGGGAGGGAGGGAGATGCAAGAGGGAAGAGAAATGGGAACATACTGTATATGTAAAACTGATTCACTTTGTTATAAAGCAGAAGCTAACACACCATTGTAAGGCAATTATACTTCAATAAAGATGTGAAAAAAAAAAGAAAGAAATGAAAAAGAAATGAAGGAAACAATAGCAAAAATCAATGAAACTAAAAGCTGGTTCTTTGAGAAGATATACAAAATTGATAAACCATTAGCCAGACTCATCAAGAGAAAAAGGGAGAAGACTCAAATTAATAGAATTAGAAATGAAAAAGGAGAAGTAACCAGTGACACAGCAGAAATAGAAACGATCATGAGAGATTACTACAAGCAACTCTATGCCAATAAAATGGACAACCTGGAAGAAATGGACAGATTCTTAGAAATGCAAAACCTGCCGAGACTGAACCAGGAGGAAATAGAAAATATGAACAGACCAATCACAAGCACTGAAATCGCAACTGTGATTAAAAAATCTTCCAACAAACAAAAGCCCAGGACCAGATGGTTTCACAGGCGAATTCTATCAAACATTTAGAGAAGAGCTAACACCTATCCTTCTCAAACTCTTCCAAAATATTGCAGAGGGAGGAACACTCCCCAACTCATTCTATGAGGCCACCATCACTGTGATACCAAAACCAGACAAAGATGTCACAAAGAAAGAAAACTACAGGCCAATATCACTGATGAACATAGATGCAAAACTCCTCAACAAAATACTAGCAAACAGAATCCAACAGCACATTAAAAGGATCATACACCATGATCAAGGGTGTTTATTCCAGGAATGCAAGGATTCTTCAATATATGCAAATCAATCAACGTGATACACCATATTAACAAATTGAAGGAGAAAAACTATAGAATCATCTCAATAGATGCAGAGAAAGCGTTCGACAAAATTCAACATCCATTTATGATAAAAGCCCTTCAGAAAGTAGGAATAGAGGGAAATTTTCTCAACATAATAAAGGCCATATATGACAAACCCACAGTCAATATCATACTCAATCGTGAAAAACTGAAAACATTTCCACTGAAATCAGGAACAACACAAGGTTGCCCACTCACACCACGATTATTCAACACAGTTTTGATAGTTTTAGCCACAGTAATCAGAGAAGAAAAAGAAATAAAAAGGAATCCAAATCGGAAAAGAAGTAAATCTGTCACTGTTTTCAGATGACATGATACTACACATAGCGAATCATAAAGCTGCTACCAGAAAACTCCTAGAGCTAATCAATGAATTTGGTAAAGTAGCAGGATACAAAATTAATTCACAGCAATCTCTTGCATTCGTATACACTAATGATGAAAAATCTGAAAGTGAAATTAAGAAAACACTCCCATTTACCATTGCAACAAAAGGAAGAAAATATCTAGGAGTAAACCTACCAAAGGAGACAAAAGACCTTTATGCAGAAAATTATAATAGACTGATGAAAGAAATTAAAGATGCTACAAATAGATGGAGAGATATGCCATGTTCTTGGATTGGAAGAATCAACACTGTGAAAATGACTCTACTACCCAAAGCAATCTACAGATTCAATGCAATTCCTATCAAAATACCACTGGCATTTTTCAGAGAATTAGAACAAAAACTTTCACAATTTGTATGGAAACACAGAAGACCCCGAATAGCCAAAGCAATCTTGAAAACGAAAAATGGAGCTGGAGGAATCAGGCTCCATGACTGCAGACTATACTACAAAGCTACAGTAATCAAGACAGTATGGTACTGGCACAAAAACATAAACATAGATCAACAGAACAGGATAGAAAGCCCAGAGATAAACCCACGCACATATGGTCACCTTATCTTTGATAAAGGAGGCAAGTTTATACAATGGAGAAAAGACAGTCTCTTGAATAAGTGGTGCTGGGAAAAGTGGACAGGTACATGTAAAAGTATGAAATTAGAACACTCCCTAACACCATACACAAAAATAAACTAAAAATGGATTAAAGACCTAAATGTAAGGCCAGACACTGTCAAACTCTTAGAGGAAAACATAGGCAGAACACTCTATGACATAAATCACAGCAAGATCCTTTTTGACCCAGCTCCTTGAGAAATTGAAATAAAAACAAAAATACACAAATGGGACTTAATGAAACTTAAAAGCTTTTGCACAGCAAAGGAAACCATAAAGAAGACCAAAAGACAACCCTCAGAATGGGAGAAAATATTTGCAAATGAAGCAACTGAGAAAGGATTAATCTCCAAAATTTACGAGCAGCTCATGCAGTTCAATAACAAAAAAACAAACAACCCAATCCAAAAATGGGCAGAAGACCTAAATAGACATTTCTCCAAAGAAGATATACAGATTGCCAACAAACACATGAAAGAATGCTCAACATCATTAATCATGAGAGAAATGCGAATCAAAACTACAATGAGATATCATCTCACACCAGTCAGAATGGCCATCATTAAAAAATCTAGAAACAATAAATGCTGGAGAGGGTGTGGAGAAAAGGGAACACTCTTGCACTGTTGGTGGGAATGTAAATTGATACAGCCACTATGGAGAACAGTATGGAGGTTCCTTAAAAAACTAAAAATAGAGCTGCCAAACGACCCAGCAATCCCACTACTGGGCATACACCCTGAGAAAACCATAATTCAAAAAGAGTCATGTACCAAAATGTTCATTGCAGCTTTATTTACAATAGCCAGGACATGGAAGCAACCTAAATGTCCATCATCAGATGAATGGATAAAGAAGATGTGGCACATATATACAATGGAATATTACTCAGCCATAAATCGAAACGAAATGGAGGTATTTGTAGTGAGGTGGATGGAGTTAGAGTCTGTCATACAGAGTGAAGTAAGTCAGAAAGAGAAAAACAAATACAGTATGCTAACACATGTATATGGAATCTAAGGGGAAAAAAAAAGTTCATGAAGAACCTAGTGGCAAGACGGGAATAAAGACACAGGCCTACTAGAGAATGGACTTGAGGATATGGGGAGGGGGAGGGGTAAGATGTGACAGGGTAAGAGAGTGTCATGGACATATATACACTACCAAATGTAAAATAGATAGCTAGTGGGAAGCAGCCGCATAGCACAGGGAGCTCAGCTTGGTGCTTTGTGACCAACTAGAGGGGTGGGATTGGGAGGGCGGGAGGGAGGGAGATGCAAGAGGGAAGAGATATGGGAACATATGTATATGTATTACTGATTCACTTTGTTATAAAGCAGAAACTAACACACCATTGTAAAGCATTTATACTCCAATAAAGATGTTAAAAAAATAAAAATAAAAATAAAAATAAAAATAAAAATAAATAAATAAGAGAAAACTCCATATTGTTTTCCAGGAGGATTTACCAATTTACATTCCCACCAACAGTGTACCATGGTTGTGTTTTATCCACGTCCACACAAGCATTTGTTATCTCTTGACTTCTTGATAATAGCCACTCTAAGAGGTGCGAAGTGATCATCGTTAGATTTGCATTTCCCAGATGATTAGTGATGTTGAGCACATTTTTACATACTTGTTGGCCACTTGTATGTTTCTTTGGGAAAATGTCTACTCAAGTCCTCTGCCAACCTTTAATTGGATTTTTGTTTGTTTTTACTATTCACTTTGTAGGATTATTTTTTCTGTTTCTGTGAAAAATGACATTGGAACTTTGATAGAGATTACATAGATTCTATAGATGGCTTCAGGTGGTACAGACAGTTTAACAATATTAATTATTCTGATCCATGTACACAGAATAACTTTCTATATGTTTGTGTTTTCTTCAATGTATTTCATCAAAATCTTGTAGCTGTCATTGTACAGATCTTTCACTTCCTTTGTTAAATTTATTCCCAAGTATTTTATTATTTTCAGTGCTATTGTAAAAAGATGTTTAAATTTCTTTTTCAGCTTTTTCACTGTTAATGTACAGAAACACAATTGATTTCTGCATGTTGATTTCATATACTGCAACTGTATTGAATTCATTAATTATTTCCAACAGTTTTTTGTTACATCTTAAGAATATTCTATATATCATATCATCTTCAGCAATTTTACTTCTTCCTTTCCAATTTACATAATTATTATTTATTTATCTTGACTGATTTGCTCTAGCTAGGACTTCCTGTAATATGTTGAATAGAAGCAGGGATAGTGGGCATCCTTGTCTTGTTTCTGATCGTAGAGGAAACCTTTCAACATTTCACTGTTGAGTATACTGTTATCTGTGGCTTTGTCAGATATGGCCTGTATGATTTTGAGGTATATTCTTTGTCTACCCAATTTGTTGAGGGATTTATCATGAAAGGATCTTGTACTTTGTCAAAATCTTTTTCTGCACTCATTGAGATGACCATATTTTTGTCTTTCATTTTATTAATGTGGTGTATCATATCTGCTGATTTTTGTATATTGAACAAATCATTGCATCTCAGATATAAAGCACAGTTTTTCATAATGTAAGATCCTTATAATAAGGTATTGAATTTTGTTCGCCAGTATTTTGTTGATAATTTTGCATATAATTTAACCAGAGATATTGGTCTCTATTTTTGTTTTCTTGTAATATCCTTATATGACCATGGTATCATTGTAGTGCTGGACTTGTAAAATGAGTTTGAGAGTGTTCCTTCCTCTTCTATTTTTTGTAAGAGTTTGAAAAGGGTTGACATTAATTCTTATTTAGGTGATTGGTAAAATTTACCCATGAAGCCATCTGGTCCTGCGCTTTTCTTTGCTGGGAAGATTTTGATTACTGATTCAATATCCTTAACTTGTTATTGCTGTGTTTAGACTTTCTACTTTTTCATGATTCACAATTGGTAGGTTGTATGTTTCTCAAGATTTATCCATTTATTCTAATTTGTCCAATTTGTTGGCATATACTTGTTCATAGTGGTCTCATTATCCTTTTATTTATTTTTATAGTATGCTCAAAAACTTTCTTTCCTTTATTCCTTCCTAACTTTCTATCTTTCTTTCCTTTGTTCTTTCCATCCTTCCTTTCCTTCCTTCTTTTGTTCCATTCTTCCTTCTTTTCTATAATTTTTTCTTTCCTTCCTTCTTTGTATTTATTGAGATATAATTGGCATACAGAACTGTATAAGTTTAAGACATACAGCATAATGCAGTTGACTTAAATGTATTGTTAAATTATTTCCAAAAAAATTAGTTAAATCCATTATCATATATAGATAGATAAAAGAAAAAAATGTTTTTTTTTCTTATAATGAGACCTCTTAGGATCAACTCCCTTAAACATTTTCAAATATACCACACAGCACTATTACCTACAGTCATCATGTTGTACATTGTATCCCTAGTATTATCTTATAAGTGGATATTTGTTAGTTTTGACTGCCTTCATCCAATTCCCCCACACCTTAGGCCCCAACTCTGGTAAACTGGTAACCACGAATCTGATTTCTTTTTCTGTGAGTTTGGTTTCTCATTCCAGGGGAATTCCCTGGTGGTACAGTGCTTAGGACTCCATGCTTTCACTGACAAGGGCATGGGTTCAATACCTGGCCGGGAAACTAAAATCCCACAAGCTGTGCCGCGTGGCCAAAAATAAAATAAATAGTGTTAAAAAAAAGATTCCATATATAAGTGAGATAATAGAGTATTTGTCTTTCTCTGTCTGACTTATTTCACTTAACATAGTGCCCTCAAGTTCCATCCATGTTATTGCAAATGGCAGAATTTCCTTCTTTTATTTAAGTAAAGTTGATTTACGATATTATATTAGTATCAAGTGTACAACAGAGAAGAATTTCCTTTATAATAGCATTCTTTTATAATTGAAAAAATGCTCAACAATGCTAATTAGTAGAGAAATGCAAATCAAAACAAAGAGATATCACCTCACATCTGTCAGAATGACTATCATCAAAAAGTCTACAAATAACAAATATTGGAGAGGATGTGGAGAAAACTGAACCCTCATGCACTCTTGGTAGGAATGTATATTGGTGGAACCATTGTGGAAAACAGTATGGAGGTTTCTCAAAAAACTAAAAATTGAGCTACCATACAACCCAGCAATTCTACTCCTGGGTATATATCCAAAAAAACAAAAACACTAACTTGAAAAGCTACATGATTGCCAATGTTTATAGCAACACTATTTAAAATAACCAAGACATGAAATCAACTCAAGTGCCCAATGACCCAGGCCACTAGTGAGCAGCACCAGCACTGAAACACCCTGGCCCTGTACTCAGCCATGCCAGGATATAGCCCCACTCACCAATGGACAGACACCAGCCCCTGAACACTTGTGCTTCACAGCCTGCTTTCCTGGGAGCCAGCCATCCCCACAAGTGGGCCAGAACCAACCCTAAGTCCCAAAGGACACCACACCTAGCAGCCCCAGGACCCAACTCTGCTAACAAGTAGGTTAGGACCAGTCCTGGAACTCTTAAGGTCCTGGCCCAACTCACTAGTCGGCAGGCACCAGCCCCAGGAACCCCCATGGGTCACACTGAACCATGCCAGGACATGGTCTGACCCATGAGTGGGCCAGCACCAGACTCAGGAATACTAAGGCTGCAGATTCAGCCTTGACAGGATGCAGCCTTTCCCACCAGCAACTAGCAGCCTCCACAAGAGACAGGGCCTGGCAGCCAACAGTGCCAAGGATCAGCCCCACCTACAAGCATGCCCACAGTAGTCAGCCCCTCCACAACAGAAGGGCTCACTCAGCCAACATAGGGGACATGCCAAGATCATATAGCTCTGGTCACATGCGGAGAATGTGCTTCTGGGTCCCATAGGACCTCTCCTACATTATGCCACTTCTCTAAGATTGGGAAATGTAACTGACCTACAAATACATACAAATAAACACAGACAATTAAGCAAGATGAGATGACAAAGGAATATGTTCCAAGTGAGTTAGTAAGAAAACACCAGAAGAAGAACTAATAAAACAGGAGATAAGGAATCTAACTGATAAAGAGTTCAAGATAATGATCATTAAGATGCTCAGTGAACTTGGGAGAAAAATGGATGAGCACAGGGGGAAGTTTAACAAAGAGTTAGAAAATATAAAGAAGAACAAAACAGCTGAAGAATACAATAACTATAATTTAAAATTCACTAGAAGAAATCAACAGTAGATTAGAAGTTACAGAGCAATGGACCAGCAAACCAGAAGACTGAGTGTTGGAAATCACCCAAGCTTTACAGCCAAAAAATAGGATTAAAAAAATGAGAAAAGTTTAAGAGACCTATGGGACAACATCAAACATACTAACAAACATCTGCTTTATAGGGATCCCAGGAGAAGAAGAAAGACAGAAAGAGGAAGAAAACCTAGTTGAAGAAATAATAGCTAAAAATTTCCCTAAGCTGGGAAAAGAAACAGATATCCAAGTCCAAGAAGCACAGAGAGTCTCAAAAACGATCAACCCAAAGAGGGCCACAGAAAAACATATTGTAATTAAAATAGCAAAATTTAAAGATAAAGACAAAATATTAAAAGCATCAAGGGTAAAGCAACTAGTTACAAGAAGGAAACATTTAGACTGTCAGCTGACTTTTCAGCAGAAAATTTACAGGACAGATTAGAGTGGCACAATACATTAGACAGGATGAAAGGAAAATACCTACAAACAAGAATACACTACATGGCAAGGCTATCATTCAAATTTGAAGGTGAGTAAAGAGTGTTACAGACAAGCAAAAGCTAAAAGAGGTCAGCACCACTAAACTGGCTTTATAAAAAAAAAATTGTTAAAGGGACTTCTCTAAGTGGAAAAGAAAAGATCACAGGTAGAAATATAAAAATTACAAAAGGAAAAACCTCACTGATACAGGTAAATATATAGTAAAGTTAGTAGATCAACCACTTATAAAGCTAGGAGGAATATTAAAATACAAAAGTAGTAAAAGCAGGGAGTTCCCTGGTGGCCTAGTGGTTAGGATTCCAGGCTTTCACTGCCAGGGCCCAGGTTCAGTCCCTGGTTGGGGAACTGAGATCCCCCAAGCCACATGACACAGCAAAAAACAAACAAACAAACAAACATAAACAAAAACATGATTCTCAAAAGCATCTATAACCACAATAAGTAGTTAAGGGATATTTAAGGGATACACTAAACAAAAAGAATTAAAATGAAATATCAAAAACATAAAAGTGGGAATAAAAAGTCAGTGCTGTTAGAATGGATTTGACTTCATACATCAACAATTTAAAATAATCATATATATATATATTATTTACTATATATAAACTGCAGGGTAACAACAAACAAAAAATTTATAATTTATACACAAATAAAAAAGAGAAAGGAATCCAAACATAACACTAAAGGTATTCATCAAATCGCAAGGGAAGAGAGAAAAAGAAAAGAAAAGAACAAAAAGAACTACTAAACAACATGAAAACAATTAAAATGGCAACAAATACATACCTGATAATAATTACTTTAAAAGTAAGTGGACTAAATGCTCTGATCAAAAACACAGAGTGACAGAAAGGATTCAAAACAAGACCTACATATATGCTGTCTAAAAAAGACTCACTTCAGATCTGAAGACAAGTACAGACTAAAAGTGAGGGGATGGGAAAAGTATTTCATGCAAATGGAAATAAAAAGAAAGGTGGAATAGTAATACTGATATCAGAAAAAATAGACCCTTCAACAAAGACTGTAACAAGTGACAAAGAAGGATATTAAATAATGGTCAAGGGATTGATTCAACAAGAAGATATAACAATTGTAAATATATATGCACCCAAAATGAAGCACCTAAATACATAAATCAAATTATAAAAATATAGAGAAATTGACAGTAACACAATAATAGTGGAGAATTTTAACACCCCAATTATATCTGGACAGATCATCCAGACAGAAAATCAATAAGGAAAAACTGGCCTTAAAATGACACATTAGACCAGATGGACTTTATATATATATAGAACAGTGCATCCAAAAGCAGAAAAATCCATATTCTTTTCAAGTGCACATGGAACACTCTCCAGGATCACATGTTAGGACACAAAATAAGTCTCAAAGCTAATAAGATTGAAATCATATCAAGCACCTTTTCCAACCACAATGATATGAGACTAGAAATCAACTATAAGAAAAAAACTGCAGAAACACAAACACAGAAAAGCTGAACAATATGCTACTAAACAACCAACAGGTCACTGAAGAAATGGAAGAGAAAATAAAAAATTATATGGAGACACATAAAAATGGAACTACAACAATTAAAAATCTGTGGGACATAACTAAGGCAATTCTAAGACGTTTATAGTGATACAATTCTACTTCAGCAAACAAAAATGTACTCGAAAGAACAACATAACATTATGCTTAAAGAAACTAGAAAAAGAACAAACAAAACCCAAAATTGGTAGAAGGAAAGAGATAATAAATACCAAAGCAGCAATAAATAAAATAGGGACTAAAAAAATATAGAAAATATCTGCAAAACTAAGAGCTGTTTATCTGAAAAGATAAACAAATTTCATAAACTTTAGTCAGATTCATCAAGAAAATAAAAGAAGATACATATAAATAAAATCACAAATGAAAAAGGATAAGGTACAACCAACCCAACAGAAATACAAATGATCATAAGCAATTACTAAGAACAAGTATATGCCAATAATATGGTCAACCTAAGAAAAATGTATAAATTCCTGGAAATGTACACTCTCCCAAGAATGAATCAAGAAGAAATAGAAAATATGAACAAAAGAATTACAAGTAATGAAATTGAATCAATAATTAAAAAAAAAACCTCCCAAATAAGCAAAACTCTAGGACCAGACAATGTCACAGGTTAAATCTACTAAACATTGAAGGAAGAATTAACACCTATCCTTCTCAAACTATACCAAAAATTTGAAGAAATAACCCTTCAGCACTCATTCTGTGAGGTCAGCATGACCCTGATATCAAAATGAGAGAAAGACACCACACCCACAAAATAAATTACAGGATTACATCACTGATGAACATAGATGCAACACTCCTCAACAAAATATTGGCAAAAAGAATTCAACAATACATTTAAAGGATTGTAAACTGTGATCAAGAGAGATTTATCCTAGGGATGTGAGAATGATTGCATATCCAAAATCAGTCAATAATGATACACCACATTAACAAATTGAAAAATAAAAATCAAATGATAAGCTCAGTAATTATCATTATTGAATTTATAAAATTCAATACCCTTTGATGATAAAAATCTCTCAACAAATGGGTATAGAGGAAACATACATCAACATAATAAAGAACATATATGACAAACATACAGCCAACATCATACTCAATGGTGAAAAGCTGAAAGCATGTCGTTGAAGATCAGGAAAAAGACAAGGATGCCCAATCTCACCACTTTTATTGAACTTAGTATTGGAAGCTCTAGCTACAGAAATCAGACAAGAAAAAGAAATCCAAAGTGGAAAAAAGAAGTAAAACAGTCACTGTTTTCCAATGACATGATACTATATGTAGAAAATCTTAAAGACACCACCAAAAACCTATTAGAAATCATCATTGAATTCAGGAAAGTTGCAGGATACAAAATTAATATACAGAAATCCCTTGTGTCTCTATACACTAACAATGACCTAACAGAAGAAGAAATTGAGAAAACAATCTCATTTATATTCACATCAAAAATTAAAAAAAATTGTTGAGGAACAAATCGAAGGAGGTAAAAGACCTGTACTTGAAAAACTGTAAGACATTGATGAATAAAAAAATAGAAGACACAAATGAATGGAAGGATATACCATGCTCACAGATTAGAAAATTAATATTGTTAAAATAACCTTACTGAGGAGAGATCAAGATGGCAGAGTAGAAGACGTGGAGCTCACTTTCCACCACAAACATATCAAAAATGCATCTACATGTAGAACATTTCTCACTGAAAACTAACTGGAAACTGTCAAAAGTACTCCTGTACAACCAAGGCTGTAAGAAAGATACAAACATAATAAGGTAGGATGGGAAGAAAAGCATTGAGTTGGGACCTGCGCCCCTGGGAAGGGACTCAGAGGAAAAAGGAGATCACACACGTGAACACTCATTCTGGGGAGTGAGTGGGTCAAGCCACAGACTGGGGATCCCAGTCCTGGGGTCCTAAATGTAGGACACATGACCCCTTGTCTACTTGGAGAATCACTGGGACAAAGAAAACGGCTGGAGAAACCTAAACTCCACTCATGAGGGTTGTTTGGGTTCTGGCTTGCCTCCAGACAGGGTAGTGAGAGGTCTTCCATAGGGGCTTCCACATTGTTTTGCTTCCCATGCCCCAGCCCCACTCACTACATGCCACAGCTTGGCATTGGACCTAGGGCAGCCAGGACTTGGGAATATTCTTGACCTAGGGATGTAGAAATGGCCCAGGGGCCTGGGGCATAGCCCAGGTGGGGAGGCGATGGCTCCTGTTGGCACTTACTCAAGCAACACCCCAGAAGCAGTCCAGACTTCTGATGGCAGTAAGGATGCCAGAATTTCCCTGACCATCTCACTACATGCCTGAGCACTAGCCAATCAAATGCTCCAACCATACTCACTCCACACCACTGCTAGCATTACATCTGGGGCAGCCATGAAAGGGAAAATATGTAACCATGGGCTGCAACTGAGTGGAGCTGCAGACCCCTACAGAGTCAAAGCATTGGACCTCAGTAGGTACGTGAACCACACTTGCTTCAGTACTCCCCTCCTTTGGGGCAAAGTTCCCAGTGCAAGGAGAAGGAAAAACACTCAATTAAACAAAAAGGAGTCAGCTCGAGCCTGACTCCAGGGCTTCCGCTCCAGCAACTTGGGAGCAGACACAGCCCCTGACAGGGCAATGATGGGCAATGAGCAGAGAGGAAGACTTTCCCCACCTCCTAAGCAGGCTCTAGCTTCTCCATTATCAACCACACCCCATGCCAAGGTGATAGCTGCTAGCACACCCTGAGGAAAGACGTGACTGTCATTCAAGTCAAATCCAGCCCTCTGACCAAAGGTATTGGACACACGCACTCTACCTGGGGCATTCCCACATAAGAACACCACTTCAAGAGCACAATAGGTAACTGTTTAATGTAAATTCATATAGACAGAGAAAGTTAAATAACATGAAAAGACAGAGGAACTATTCTCAATTGAAAGAGCAAGAGAAAAACCCTGAAAAAATGAATAAACAGAAATTGACAATATACCAGATAAAGAATTCAAAACATTGGTAATAAAAAATGCTAACTTTACTAATAAGGGGTTAATTTCCAAAATATAAAAACAGCTCATACAACTCAATATCAGAAAACAAACAAATAAACAAACAAAACAAAAGAACACAATCAAAAAATAAGAAGAAGACCTAAATAGACATTTCCCCAAAGAAGACACACAGACGGCCAACAGGCACATGAAAAAATGCTCAACATCGCTAATTATTAGAGGAATTCAAATCAAAACCAAAATGAGGTACCACCTCACACCAGTCAGGATGGATATCATCAAAAAGTCTACAAATAATCAATGCTGGAGAGGGTGTGGAGAAAAGGGAACCCTCCTACACTGTCTTGTGGGAATGTAAATTGGTGTAACCACCATGAAAAACAGTATGGAGGTTCCTTTAAAAACAAAAATATAGCTGCCATATCATCCAGTAATCCTACTCCTGGGAATATATCCGGAAAAGACAAAAACTCTAATTGGAAAAGATGCATGCACCCTCATATTCAGAAGAGCCTATTTACAATAGCCAAGACATGGAAGCAACCTAAGTGTCCATAAACAGATGAATGGCTTAAGATATATATAGCTATAGCTACAGCTATACATAGCTATGCACTAGTATAGCTATATTTGCTGTCATTTGCAGCAACATGGATGGATCTAGAGAATATTATACTTAGTGAAGTAAGTCAGACAGAGAAAGACAAATATTATATCACTTATATGTGGAACCTCAAAAATAATACAAATGAATCTATTTACAAAACAGAAACAGACTCACAGACATAGAAAACAAATTTATGGTTACCAAAAGGGAAAGGGAGAGGGGAGGGATAAATTAGGAGTATGGGATTAACAGATACACAATACTAAATATAATATAGATAAGCAATAAGAATTTACTGTATAACACAAGAAACACTATTCAGTATTGTGTAATAACTATTAAGGAAAATAATCAGAAATGTATATATATATATATATGTATCTGAATCACTTTGCTGTACACCTGAAACAAACACAATATTGTAAATCAATTATACTTCAATAAAAAAACAAATACAAATTTAAAAATTTTGAAACGTTAACTGAATTAGGGAAGTGAATTCTTCTAAACACAGATCTTTTTAACAAGAAAAAAGAAAATAAAAAATACTCAATCAAAAATAGATAATTTAATATCTGAGATTAAAAAAATACACCAGAAGGGAGTGGCATAATATATTCAAAGTGCTGAAATGAAAAACCTGTAAACCATGATACACAGCAAGATTATCATTTAGAATAGAAATAAAGAACTTCTCAAATGAGCAAAAACTAAATAATTCAGCAATACTAAACCTATACTAAAAACAATGTTTAACAGTATTCTCTAAATGGAAAATAAGTAAGGATCTATAGGAATAAGAAAATCCCACTAGGAAAGGAAAATGTATAGTAAGAATTTAAGCTCACTTAAGTACCAGCACATAGATTAATAGATAAAAAATTGTAAAACCAATTATAACTACAATGAATGGTAAACGGATAAGCATGAAGGTGTAAAATATGACATCAAAAACACAAAATGGGTGGGAGAGGAGTAAAAAACTTGAAGATCTTGTGTTTGAGCTTAATTGACTATCAGTTTAAATCAAGTAGATATAATGATGGGTGAACATATACGAACCCCATGGTAACCACTAACCAAAAACCTACAATAGATATGAGAGAGAGAGAGAGAGAGAGAGAGAGAGAGAGAGATTCAAGCATACTACTAAAGAAAATAATCAAACCACAGTGGTAGAACCAAAAACAGGAAGAAATGAAGAGAGAAGAACTACAAAAACAACTGGAATACAGGTAGTGAAACTGGAATAAGTACACACCTATCAATAAATACTTTAAATATCAATGGAGTAAATGCTCCAATCAAAAGACATAGGGTGGCTCATTGGATAAAAAACAAAAAACAAAAAACAATACCTTTCAACATGCTGCCTACATGAGATTCATTTTGGCGCTAAAGACACACAGTATGAAAGTGAGGGGATAGAAAATATTTCATGCAAATGGAAATGACAAGAAAGTGGGGGGAGCAATACTCTTATTAGATAAACTAATTTTTTTTATGATTTGTGTGATTTTATTCAAGGGATGGAACACATTTAACATTCAAATTCCTCACTTTAAAAACAGAAATAGAGAGGAGCTTCAAGATGGTGGAAGAGTAAGACGAGGAGATCACCTTCCTCCCCACAAATACATCAGAAATACATCTACATGTGGAACAACTCCTACAGAACACCTACTGAAAGTTGGCAGAAGACCTCAGAGCTCCCAAAAGGCAAGAAACTCCCCACGTACCTGGGTAGGGCAAAAGAAAAAAGAAAAAAAAGTGACAAAAGAATAGGGACAGGACCTGCAACTAGGGGAGGGAGCTGTGAAGGAGGAAAGGTTTCCACACACTAGGAAACCCCTTTGTGGGCGGAGACTGCGGGTGGCGGAAGGGGAAAGCTTCAGAGCTGCGAAGGAGAGCACAGCCACAGGGGTGCAGAGGGCAGAGCAGAGAGATTCCCGCACAGAGGATCAGTGCCGACCAGGACAAACCAGCCCGAGAGGCTTGTCGCTCACCAGTCAGGACGGATGGGGGCTGGGAGCTGAGGCTCAGGCTTCAGAGGTCAGATCGCAGGGAGAGGACTGGGATTGTTTGCATGAACACAGCCTGAAGGGGGCTAGTGAGCCACAGCTAGCCGGGAGGGAGTCCGGGTAAAAGACTGGAGCTGCTGAAGAGACAAGAGACTTTTACTTGCCTCTTTGTTTCCTGGTGCGCGAGGAGAGGGGATTAAGAGTGCCGCTTAAAGGAGCTCCAGAGACAGGCGCGAACTGCGTCTATCAGCACGGACCACAGAGTCGGGCATGAGATGCTGAGGCTGCTGCTGCAACCACCAAGAAACCTGTGTTCAAGCACAGGTCACTATCCACACCTCCCATCCCAGGAGTCTGTGCAGCCCACCACTGCCAGGGTCCCATGATCCAGGGACAATTTATGCGGGAGAACACATGGCGTGCCTCAGGCTGGTGTAATGTCACGCCAGCCTCTGCCGCATTGGCTCGCCCCACATTCCAAACCCCTCCCTCCCCCCAGGCTGAGTGAGCCAGACCCCCTGAATCACCTGCTCCTTTAACCCCATCCTCTCTGGGAGGGGAACAGACACCCTCAGATGACCAACACGCAGAGGCAGGGGCAAATCCAAGGTGAACCCCAAGAGCTGTCCAAACAAAAAAGAGAAAGGAAAAACTCTCCCAGCAGCCTAAGGGGGAATGGAGTATATCTCCACAATCATCTTGATGTGCACTAAATCTGTGGAATACCTGAATACACAACGAATCATCCCAAATTGAGGAGGTGGAATTAGGGATCAATGATATATATATTTTTTCCCTTTTTCTTTTTCTGAATGTGTATGTTTTTGTGTGTGACTTTGTCTGTATAGCTTTGCATTTACCATTTGTCCTATGGTTCTGGCTGTCCGTTTTTGTATAATTTTTAGTGCTTGTTAACATTGGTGGATTTGTTTTTTGGTGTGGTTGCTATCTTCTTTCTATCTTTCTTTCTTTTTCATTAATATTTTTAAAAAAAATTAATAATCATTTTTTTATTTTAATAACTTTATTTTATTTTATTTTATTTATCTTCATTCTTTCTTTCATTTTTTTCTCCCTTTTTTTCTGAGCCGTGTGGATGACAGGCTCTTGGTGCTCCAGCCAGGCATCAGAGCTGTGCCACTGAGGTGGGAGAGACAACTTCAGGAAACTGGTCCACAAGAGACCTCCAGGATCCACGTAATTTCAAATGGCGAAAATCTCCCAGAGATCGCCATCTCAATGGCAAGACCCAGCTCCACTCAACAACCAGCAAGCTACACTGCTGGACACCCTATGCCAAATAAATAGCAAAACAGGAACACAACCACACCCATTAGCAGAGAGGCTGCCTAAAATCATAATAAGGCCACAGACACCCCAAAACACACCACAAGTCATGAACCTGCCCACCAGAAAGAAAACATCCAGCCTAATCCACCAGAACACAGGCACTAGTCCCCTCCAACAGGAAGCCTACACAACCCACTGAACCAACCTTAGCCACTGGGGGCAGAAACCAAAAACAAAGGTAACTACGAACCTGCAGCATGCGAAAAGGAGACCCCAAACACAGTAAGTTAAGCAAAATGAGAAGACAAAGAAACACACAGCAGATGAAGGAGCAAGATAAAAACCCACCTGACCTAACAAATGAAGAAGAAATAGGCAGTCTACCTGAAAAAGAATTCAGAATAATGATAGTAAAGATGATCCAAAATCTTGGAAATAAAATGTAGAAAATACAAGAAACGTTTAACAAGGAGCTAGAAGAACTAAAGAGCAAACAAACAGTGATGAACAACACAATAAATGAAATTAAAAATTCTCTAGAATGAATGAATAGCAGAATAACTGAGGCAGAAGAACGGATAGGTGACCTGGAAGATAACATAGTGGAAATAACTACTACAGAGCAGAATAAAGAAAAAATAATGAAAATAATTGAGGAGAGTCTCAGAGACCTCTGGGACATTAAATGCACCAATATTCGAATTATAGGGTTCCCAGAAGAAGAAGAGAAAAAGAAAGGGGTTGAGAAAATATTTGAAGAGATTATAGTTGAAAGCTTCTGTAATACGGGAAAGGAAATAGTTAATCAATTCCATGAAGCACAGAGAGTCCCACACACGATAAATCCAAGGCGAACCATGCCAAGACACATATTAATCAAACTATCAAAAATTAAATACAAAGAAAAAATACTAAAAGCAGCACAGGAAAAACACCAAATGACATACAAGGGAATCCCCATAAGATTAACAGCTGAACTTTCAGCAGAAATTCTGCATGCTAGAAGGGAGTGGAAAGACATATTTAAAGTGATGAAAGAGAAACACATACTACAAAGATTACTCTATCCAAGAAGGATTGCATTCGGATTTGACGGAGAAACTAAAACCTTTACAGACAAGGAAAAGCTATGAGAATTCGGCACCACCAAACCAGCTTTACAACAAATGCTAAAGGAACTTCTCTAGGCAGGAAACACAAGATGAGGAAAAGACCTAAAATAACAAACCCAAAACAATTAGGAAAACGGTAATAGGAACATACATATCGATAATTACCTTAAATGTAAATGGATTAAAGCTTCAAACAAAAGACACACACTGGCTGAATGGATACAAAAACAGGACCCATATATATGCTGTCTACAAGGGACCCAATTCAGACGTATGGACACATACAGACTGAAAGTGAAGGGATGGAAAAAGATATTCCATGCAAATGGAAATCAAAAGAAAGCTGGAGTAGCAAATCTCACATCAGAAAAAATAAACTTTAAAACAAAGACTATTACAAGACACAAAGAAGGACACTACATAATGATCAAAGGATCACTCCAAGAAGAAGATATAACAATTGTAAATATTTATGCAGCCAATATAGGAGCACCTCAATACATAAGGCAAATACTAACAGCCATAAAGGGGAAATCGACAGTAATACAATCACAGTAGGGGACTTTAACACCCCACTTTCACCAACGGACAGATCATCCAAAATGAAAATAAATAAGGAAACACAAGCTTTAAATGATACATCAAACAAGACAGGCTTCATTGATATTTATAGGACAATCTATCCAAAAACAACAGAATACACTTTCATCTCAAGTGCTCATGGAACATTCTCCAGGAAAGATCATATCTTGGGTCACAAATGAAGCCTTGGTAAATTTAAGAAATTTGAAATCGTATCAAGTATCTTTTCCAACCACAACGCTATGAGACTAGATATCAATTACAGGAAAATTTCTGGAAAAATACAAACACATGGAGGCTAAACAATACACTAATTAATAAACAAGAGATCTCTGAAGAAATCAAAGAGGAAATCACAAAATACCTAGAAACAAATGACAATGAAAATAAGACGACCCAAAACCTATGGGATTCAGCAAAAGCAGTTTTAAGAGGGAAATTTATAGCAATAAAATCCTACTTTAAGAAACAAGAAACATCTCAAGTGAACATCCTAACATTACACCTAAAGCAGTTAGAGAAAGAAGAACAAAAAAACTCCAAAGTTAGGAGAAGGGAAGAAATCATAAAGATCAGATCAAAAATAAATGGAAAAGAAATGAAGCAAACAAAAGCAAAGATCAATAAAACTAAAAGCTGGGTCTTTGAGGAGATGAAAAATATCGATAAACCATTAGCCAGACTCATCAAGAAAAAAAGGTAGAAGACTCAAATCAATAGAATTAGAACTGAAAAAGGAGAAGTAACAACTGACACTGCAGAAAAACAAAGGATCATAAGAGATTACTACAAGCAACTATATGCTAATAAAATGGACAACCTGGAAGAAATGGACAAATTCTTAGAAATGCACAACCTTCTGAGACTGAAATAGAAAATATAAACACACCAATCACAAGCACTGAAATTGAAACTGTGATTAAAAATCTTCCAAGAAAAAAAAGCCCAGGACTAGATGACTTCACAGGCGAATCCTATCAAGCATTTAGAGAAGAACTAACACCTATCCTTCTCAAATTCTTACAAAATATAGTAGAGGGAGGAGCACTCCCAAACTCACTCAAGGACGCAACCATCACCCTCGTATCAAACCCAAAGATGTCACAAAGACGGGCTTCCCTGGTGGCGCAGTGGTTGAGAATCTGCCTGCCAAAGCAGGGGACATGGGTTTGAGCCCTGGTCTGGGAAGATCCCATATGCTGTGGAGCAACTAGGCCCGTGAGCCACAACTACTAAGCCTGCGCATCTGGAGCCTGTGCTCCGCAACAAGAGAGGCTGGGACTGTGAGAGGCCCGTGCACTGCTATGAAGAGTGGCCCCTGCTCGCCGCAACTAGAGAAAGCCCTCACACAGAAACGAAGACCCAACACAGCAAAAATAAATAAATTAATTAATTAATTAAAAAAATTAATTTATAAAAAAAAGATGTCACAAAGAAAGAAAACTGCAGGCCAATATCACTGATGAACATAGATGCAAAAATCGTCAACAAAATGCTAGCAAACAGAATCCAACAGCACATTAAAAGTCTCATACACCATGAACAAATGGGGTTTATCCCACGTATGGAAGGATTCTTCAATACATGCAAATCAATCAATGTGATACACCATGTTAACAAATTGAAGGAGAAAATCCATATGATCATCTCAGTAGATGCAGAGAAACCTTTAGATAAAATTCAAAACCCATTTATGACAAAAACACTCCTGAAAATAGGCATAGAGGGAACTTTCCTCTACATAATAAAGGCCATATATGAAAAACCCACAGGCAACATCATCCTCAGTGGTGAAAAAATGAAACCATTCACTAAGATCAGGAGCAACACAAGGTTGCCCACTTTCACCACTATTATTCAACATAGTTTTGGAAGTTTTAGCCACAGCAATCAGAGAAGAAAAAGAAATATAAGGAATCCAAATTGGAAAAGAAGAATTAAAGCTGTCACTGTTTGCACATGACATGATACTATACATAGAGAATCCTAAAGATGCTACCAGAAAACTAGAGCTAATCAATGAATTAGGTAAAGTAGCAGGATACAAAATTAATGCAGAGAAATCTCTTGCATTCGTATACACTAATGATGAAAAATCTGAAAGTGAAATTAAGAAAACACTCCCATTTACCACTGCAATAAAAGGAATAAAATATCTAGGAATAAACCTACCTAAGGAGACAAAAGACCTGTATGCAGAAAATTATAAGACACTGATGAAAGAAATTAAAGATGATACAAATAGATGGAGAGATATACCATGTTCTTGGATTGTAAAAATCAACATTGTGAAAATGACTCTACTACCCAAAGCAATCTACGGATTCAATGCAATCCCTATCAAACTACCATGGCAGTTTTCACAGAACTAGAACAAAATATCTCACAATTTGTATGGAAACAGAAAAGACCCCGAATAGCCAAAGCAATATTGAGAACGAAAAATGGAGCTGGTGGAATCAGGCTCCCTGACTTCAGACTATACTACAAAGCTACAGTAATCAAGAGAGTTTGGTACTGGCATAAAAAAAGAAATATACATCAATGGAACAGCATAGAAAGCCCAGAGATAAACCCATGCACATATGGTCACCTTATCTTTTATAAAGGAGACAAGAATATACAGTGGAGAAAAGACTGCCTCTTAAATAAGTGGTTCTGGGAAAACTGGACATCTACATGTAAAAGAATGAATTATAACACTCCCTAACACCATACAGAAAAATAAACTCAAAATGGATTAAAGACCTAAGTGTAAGGCCAGACACTATCAAACTCCTAGAGGAAAACATAGGCAGAACACTCTATGGCATAAAACACAGCAAGATCCTCTTTGACCCACGTCCTAGAGAAATGGAAATAAAAACGAAAATAAATAAATGGGACCTAATGAAACATAAAAGGTTTTGCACAGCAAAGGAAACCATAAACAAGACAAAAAGACAACCCTCAGAATGGGAGAAAATATTTGCAAATGAAGCAACTGACAAAAGATTAATCTCCCAAATTTACAAGCAGCTCATGCCACTTAATATCAAAAAAACAAACAGCCCAATCTAAAAATGGGCTGAAGACCTAAATATCTTCCAAAGAAGATATACAGATTGCCAACAAACACATGAAAGAATGCTCAACATCATTAATCATTAGAGAAATGCAAATCAAAACTACAATGAGATATCATCTCACACCTGTCAGAATGGCCATCAGCAAAAAAAGTACAAACAATAAATGCTGAAGACGTGTGGAGAAAAAAGAACCCTCTTGCACTGTTGGTGGGAATGTAAATTGATACAGCCACTATGGAGAACAGTATGGAGTTTCCATAAAAAACTAAAAATAATACTACCATATGACCCGGCAATCCCACTACTGGGCATATACCCTGAGAAAACCACAATTCAAAGAGAGTCATGTACCACAATATTCATTGCAGCTCTATTTACAATAGCCAGGACATGGAAGCCACCTAAGTGCACATCAACAGATGAATGGATAAAGAAAATGTGGCACATATATACAATGGAATGTTACTCAGCCATAAAAAGAAACGAAATTGAGTCATTTTTTGTGAGGTGGATGGACATAGAGTCTGTCATACAGAGTGAAGTATGTCAGAAAGAGGAAAACAAATACTGTATGCTAACACATATATGTGGAATGTAAAAAAAAAAACAAGACCATGAAAAACCTAGGGGCAAGACGGGAATAAAGACACAGACCTACTAGAGAATGAACTTGAGGATACAGGGAGGGGGAAGGGTAAGCTGGGACAAAGTGAGAGAGTGGCATGGACATATGTACACTACCAAACGTAAAATAGATAGCTAGTGGGAAGCAGCTGCATAACACAGGGAGATCAGCTCGGTGATTTGTGACCACCAGGAAGGGTGGCATAAGGAGGGTGGGAGGAAGATGGAAGAGATATGGAGATATATGTATATGTATAACTGATTCATTTTGTTATAAAGCAGAAACTAACACACCATTGTAAAGCAATTATACTCCAATAGAGACATTAAAGGACATAAAAACAGAAATAATAGTATCTACTTCATAGTACAGTTGTGAGTATTGAGCGAGATAATGCCTATAAAGGGCTTAGCATAAGCAGGCCAATAGAGATAAAATATACTTTAAAACAAAGGCTGTAACAAAAGACAAAGAAAAGCACTACATAATGATATATTCATATACATATACCTATACATATATATCAAATACTAAGAGACATGAAGGGAGAAATTGAAAATAATACAATAATAATAGGGGACTTTAACACCCTAATTACATCAATGAAATGATGACCCAGGAAGGAAAATTAATAAGTCAACAGTGGTTTTAAATGACACAGTAGACCAATTGGTTTTAATATGTGTCTACCGGACATTACATACAGAAACAGGAGAATACACATTGTTTTCAAGGGCACATGGAATTTTCTCCAGGATAGATCACACATGAGGCCACAAAACAAGCCTCAATGAAAAAGAACAAAAAGAAAATTATAGGCCAATATCTTTGATGAATTTAGATGAAAAAGTCCTCAACAAAATATTAGCAAACTGGATCCAACAATACGTGTAAAAGATCATACACTATGATAAAATTGGATTTATTCCAGGGGTGCAAGGGTGTTTCAGCATTTCCAAATAAATTAATGTGATACACCACATTAACAAAAGGAAGGATAAAATCGCATGAAGAACTCAATAGATGCAAAAAACGAAATTGACAAAAGTCAATATACATTCATAAAAAAAACTCATCAAACTGGGTATGGGGGGAACATATCTCAATATAATGAAGGCCAATTATGTCAAGCCCACAGCCAACATAATATTCAATGGTGAAAAGCTGAAAGTCTTTACTCTAAATTCAGGAATGATACAAGGATGCCCACCCTTGCCACCTCTATTTAACATAGTATTGAAAGTACTAACCACAGCAATAAGGCAAGAAAAAGAAATGAAAAATATCCAACTTGGAAGGAAAGAGGTAAAAATGTCACTATTGACAGATGATATACTTTATATAGAGAACCCTAAAGTCTCCATAGAAAACCTATTAGAAATAATAAATGAATTTAGCAAGGTTGCAGGATACAAGATTAATATACAGAAATCTGTTGCATTTCTATATACAAAAAATAAAATATAAGTAAGATAAAGTAAGAAAAAACCCCACAATCCCATTTACAGTCACATCAAAAAGAATGACATATCTTGGGATAAACTTAACCAAGGAGGTGAAACACCTATACTCTGATAACTATAAAACATTGATGAAGGCAATGGAAGATGATAAAAAGAAATGGAAAGTTATCCCATGCTCTTGGATTGGAAGAGTTAATATTGGTAAAATGACCCTACTACCCAAAACACTTGGGCATGAAATATTTTATTCCATCCCCTCACTTTCAGTGTGTGTGTGTCTTTAACACTGACGTGAGGGTCTTATAAGCAGCATATAGGTGGGTCTTGTTTTTTTATCTAATCAACCACTCTATTTTTTATTGGAACAGTTAAGCTATTTACATTTAAAATGATTATTTATAGGTATGTGCTTATTGCCAATTTGTTTTTTTTTGTTTTCTGGTTGTTTTGTAGTTATCTGTTCTTTTCTTCTTCTAGTTTCTTCTGTTATGGTTTGATGACTTACTTTAGTGGTATGCTTGTGTTCCTTCCTCTCTAATTTTTATGTACGTGTTTTAGCTTTTTTATTTGTGGTTACCATGAGGTTTATATATGTTGAGCTATATCTATATTTACTTGTTTTAAACTGACAGTCATTTAAGTTCAATCACATCCTAAAAGATATACATATTTTACTTCCCTTTCCCAGGTTGTCCTTTTAATAATTTTCTTTTTTGTAGATTTATTTATTTTTATTTGTTTATTTTTTTGACTGTGTTGGGTCTTTGTTGCTGCTCACGGGCTTTCTCTAGTTGCAGCGAGCAGGGGCTACTCTTTGTTGTGGTGCACATGCTTCTCATTGCAGTGGCTTCTCTTGTTGTGGACCATGGCTCTAGGCGAATGGGCCTCAGTAGTTGTGGCTCACCAGCTCTAGAGAGCAGGCTCAGTAGTTGTGGCACACGGGATTAGCTGATCTGCAGCATGTGGGATCTTCATGGACCAGGGATCGAACCTGGGTCCCCTGCATTAGCAGGCAGATTTTTAACCACTGCACCACAAGGGAAGTCCTCCCACGCTGTGTTTTTGATGTCATATTTTACATCTTAATGTTTAACCCTCCACTGTTTATTGTAGTGACAGTTAATTTTACAATTTTTGCCTTTTAATCTTAATACTAGCTTATTTAATTGGTTGATTCACAGCCTTTACTATATATTTGCCTTTACTTGGGATTTATCCTTTCATATAAATTCTTACTTCTTGTTGTAGCCTTTTCTTTTCCACTTAGAGAAGACCCTTTAACACTTATTTTAGGGTCAATTTAGTATTGAAGAACTCTGTTAACTTTTGCTTGTCTGAGATAAACTTGCTGGTTATAGTATACTAGGTTGTAGATTTTACCCTTTCAGCACTTGAAATGTATTATGCCACTCCCTTCTGGTCTGCAGAATTTCTGCAAAAATTGGCTGAGAGCTCTATGGGAATTCCCTTGTATGTGTCCATTGTTTTTCTCATGCTGCCTTTAGAATTTTCTCTTTATCTTTAACTTTTGCCATTTTAAATTATGCTATATCGTGGTGTGAGTATCTTTGAGTTAATCCAGTTTGGGGCCCTCTGTTTTCTTAAACCTAGATATCCATTTTCTGTTTCGGGTTTGGGAAATTTTCATCCATAATTTCATCAAACACATTTTTTAACGTTTTTATTGGAGTATAATTGCTTTACAATGGTGTGTTAGTTTCTGCTTTATAACAAAGTGAATCAGTTATACATATACATATATCCCCATATCTCTTCCCTGTTGCATCTTGCTCCCTCCCACCCTCCCTATCACATCCTCCTACTGGTCACAAAGCACCGAGCTGATCTACCTGTGCTATGGAATTTCTTCCCACTAGCTATCTATTTTACATTTGGTAGTGTATATATGTCTATTTATACACTACCATTCTCACACTTTGTCCCAGCTTACCATTCCCCCGACCTGTGTCCTCAAGTCCATTCTCTAGTAGGTCTGTGTCTTTATTGCCATCTTGGCCCTGGTTCTTCATGACCTTTTTTCTTTTTAGATCCCATATATATGTGTTAGGATAAGCTATTTGTTTTTCTCTTTTTGACTTACTTCACTCTGTATGACAGACTCTAGGTCCGTCCACCTCACTACAAATAACTCAATTTGGGTTTTTTTATGACTGAGTAATATTCCATTGTATATATGTGGCACATCTTCTTTATCCATTCATCTGCTGGTGGACACTTACATTACTTCCATGTCCTGGCTATTGTAAATAGAGCTGCAGTGAACATTCTGGTACATGACACGTTTTGAATTATGGTTTTCTCAGGGTATATGCCCAGAAGTGGGATTGCTGGGTCGTATGTTAGCTCTATTCTTAGTTTTTTAAGGAACCTCCATACAGTTCTCCATAGTGGCTGTATCAATTTACATTCCCACCAATAGTGCAAGAGGGTTCCCTTTTCTCCACACCCTCTCCAGCATTTATTGTTTCTAGATTTTTTAATGATGGCCATTCTGAACGGTGTGAGATGATATCTCATTGTAGTTTTGATTTGCATTTCTGTAATGATTAATGATGCTGAGCATTCTTTCATGTGTTTGTTGGCAATCTGTATATCTTCTTTGGAGAAAAGTCTATGTAGGTTTTCTGTCCATTTTTGGATTGGGTTGTTTGTTTTTTTGATATTGAGCTGCATGAGCTCCTTGTAAATTTGGAGATTAATCCTTTGTCAGTTGCTTCTTTAGCAAATATTTTCTCCCATTCTGAAGGTTGTCTTTTTGTCTTGTTTATGGTTTCCTTTGCTGTGCAAAAGCTTTTAAGTTTCATTAGGTCCCATTTGTGTATTTTTGTTTTTATTTACATTTCTCTAGGAGGTGGGTGAAAAAGGATCTTGCTGTGATTTATGTCATACAGTATTCTGCCTATGTTTTCCTCTAAGAGTTTGACAGTGTCTGGTCTCACATTTAGGTCTTTAATCCATTTTGCGTTTATTTTTGTGTATGGTGTTAGGGAGTGTTCTAATTTCATTCTTTTACATGTAGCTGTCCAGTTTTCCCAGCACCACTTATTTAAGGGGCAGTCTTTTCTCCACTGTATATTCTTGCCTCATTTATCAAAGATACGGTGCCCATAGGTGGGTGGGCTTATCTCTGGGCTTTCTATCCTGATCCATTGACCTATATTTCTGTCTTTCTGCCAGTGCCATACTCTCTTGATTACTGTAGATTTTTAGTATAGTCTGAAGTCTGGGAGCCTGATTCCTCCAGCTCCATTTTTCTTTCTCAAGATTGCTTTGGCTATTCGGGGTCTTTTGTGTTTCCATACAAATTGTGAAATTTTTTGTTCTAGTTCTGTGAAAAATGCCAGTGCTAGTTTGTATAGGGATTTTATTGAATCTGTTGATTGCGTTGGGTAGTAGAGTCATTTTCACAAGGTTGATTCTTCCAATCGAAGAACATGGTATATCTCTCCTATTTGTATCATCTTTAATTTCTTTCATCAGTGTCATAATTTTCTGCATACAGGTCTTTTGAATAATTAGGTAGGTTTATTCCTAGGTATTTTATTATTTTCATTGCAGTGGGAAATGGAAGTGTTTTCTTAATTTCACTTTCAGATTTTTCATCATTAGTGTATTGGAATGCAAGAGATTTCTGTGCATTATATTTTTTTTTTTTAGTAATTTTCTCAAACCATTTTTATTCGTTTTATTTTTTTTAACTTTTTTTGTTTTAAGTGTTTATTTTTTATTTTATTTTAACTTTTGGGTTTATTTATTTATTTATTTATTTATTTATTTATTTATTTATTTATTTATTTTATGGCTGTGTTGGGTCTTCATTTCTGTGCGAGGGCTTTCTCCAGTTGCGGCAAGTGGAGTCCACTCTTCATCGTGGTGCACGGGCCTCTCATTATCGCTGCCTCTTTTGTTGCGGAGCACAGGCTCCAGATGCACAGGCTCAGTAATTGTGGCTCACGGGCCTACTTGCTTCGTGGCATGTGGGATCCTCCCAGACCAGGGCTCAAACCTGTGTCCCCTGCATTGGCAGGCAGATTCTCAACCACCTCGCCACCAGGGAAGCACCTGTGCATTAATTTTGTATCCTGCTACTTAACCAAATTCATTGATTACTTCTTGCAGTTTTCTGGTAGCATCTTTATATTCTCTATGTACAGTATCATGTCATCTGCAAACAGTGACAGCTTTACTTCTTCTTTTCCGATTTGGATTCCTTTTGTTTCTTTTTCTTCTCTGATTGCTGTGGCTAAAACTTCCAAAACTATGTTGAATAATAGTGGTGAGAGTGGGTAACCTTGTCTTTTTCCTGATCTTAGCGGAAATGGTTTCAGTTTTTCACCATTGAGGACGATGTTGGCTGTTGGTTTGTCATATATGACCTTTATTATATTGAGGTAAGTTCCCTCTATGTCTAGTTTCTGCAGGGTTTTTATCATAAATGGGTGTTGAATTTTTTCGAGAGCTTTCTCGGCATCTCTTGAGATGATCATAAGGTTTTCTCTGTCAGTTCGTTAATATGGTGTGTCATATTGATTGATTTGTGTATATTGAGGAACCCTTGCATTCCTTGGATAAACCCCACTTGATCATAGTGTTTCATCATTTTAAGGTGCTGTTGGATTCTGTTTGCTAGTATTTTGTTGAGGATTTTTGCATCTATGTTCACCAGTGATATTGCTTTGTAGTTTTCTTTTTCTGTGACAGCTTTGTCTAGTTTTGGTATGAGGGTGATGGTGGTCTCATAGAATGAGATTGGGAGTGTTCCTCCCTCTGCTATATTTTGGAAGAGTTTGAGAAGGATAGGTGTTAGCTCTTCTCTAAATGTTTGAAAAGAATTCGCCTGTGAAGCCATCTGGTCCAGGGCTTTTGTTTGTTGGAAGATTTTTGATCACAGTTTCAATTTCAGTGCTTGTGATTGGTCTGTTTATATTTTCTATTTCCTCCTGATTCATTCTCGGAAGCTTGTACTTTCCTAAGAATTTGTCCATTTCCTCCAGGTTGTCCATTTTATTGGCATGGAGTTGCTTGTAGTAATATCTCATGATCCTTTGTATTTCTGCAGTGTCAGTTGCTACTTCCCCTTTTTCATTTCTAATTCTGTTGAGTTGAGTCTTCTCCCCTTTTTCCGTGGTGAGTCTGGCTAATGGTTTATCAATTTTGTTTCTCTTCTCAAAGAACCAGCTTTTAGTTTTATTGATCTTTGCTATCGTTTCCTCCCTTTCTTTTCCATTTATTTCTGATCTGATGTTTATGATTTCTTACCTTTTGCTAACTTTGGGATTTTTTTGTTCTTCTTTCTCTAATTGCTTTACTTGTAAGGTTAGGTTTTTTATTTGAGATGTTTCTTGTTTCTTAAGTTAGGATTGTTTGCTATAAACTTCCCTCTTAGAACCACTTTTGCTGCATCCCATAGGTTTTGGGTCGTTGTGTTTTCATTTTCATTTTTTCTAGGTATTTTTTTATTTCCTCTTTGATTTCTTTAGTGATCTCTTGTTTATTAAGTAGTGTATTGTTTAGCCTAAATGTTTCTGTAACTTTTACAGATTTTTTCCTGTAATTGATATCTAGTCTCATAGCATTGTGTTTCAGGAAAGATACTTGATGCGATTTCAATTTTCTTAAAGCTATGAAGGCTTGACTTGTGACCCAAGAGATGATATATCCTAGAAAATTTTCCATAAGCACTTGAGAATAAAGTGTATTCTGTTGTTTTTGGATGGAATGTCCTACAAATATCAATTAAGTCCGTGTTGTTTAATGTATCATTTAAAATTTGTGTTTCCTTATTTATTTTCATTTTGGATGATTTGTCCTTTGGTGAAAATGGGGTGTTAAAGTCCCCTAGTATGATTGTGTTACTGTTAATTTCCCCTTTTATGGCTGTTAGTATTGCCTTATGCATTGAGGGGCTCCTATGTTGGGTGCATAAATATTTAAAATTTTTATATCTTCTTCTTGGATTGATCCCATGATCACTATGTAGTGTCCTTCTTTCTCTCTTGTAATTGTCTTTGTTTTAAAGTCTATTTTCCCTGATATTAGAATTGCTACTCCAGCTTTCTTTTGATTTCCATTTGCATGGAATATCTTTTTCCATCCCCTCACCTTCAGTCTGTATGTGTCCCTACGTCTGAAGTGGGTCTCTTGTAGACAACATATACAGGTCTTGTTTTTGTATATTCACCCAGTCTATATCTTTTGGTTGGAGCATTTAATCCATTTACATTTAAGGTAATTATCGATATATATGTTCCACTTACAATTTTCTTAATTGTTTTGGGTTTGTTATTGTAGGTCTTTTCCTTCTCTTGTGTTTCCTGTCTAGAGAATTTCCTTTAGCATTTGTTGTGAAGTTGGTTTGGTGGTGCTGAATTCTCTTAGCTTTTGCTTGTCTGTAAAGCTTTTAATTTTTCCGTCAAATCTGAATGAGATCCTTGCTTGGTAGAGTAACCTTGCTGGTAGTTTTTTCCCCTTCATCACCTTAAATATGTCCTTCTACTCCCTTCTGGCTTGCAGAGATTGTCCTGAAACTTCAGTTGTTAACCTTATGGGGATTCCCTTGTATGTTATTTGTTGTTTTCCCTTGCTGCTTTTAATATTTTCTCTTAGTATTTAATTTTTGATAGTTTGATTAATATGTGTCTTGGCGTGTTTCTCCTTGGATTTATCCTGTATGGGACTCTCTGTGCTTCCAGGACTTGATAAACTATTTCCTTTCCCATATTAGCGAAGTTTTCAACTATAATCTCTTCAAATATTTTCTCAGTCACTTTCTTTTTCTCTTCTTCTTCTGGGAGCCCTATAATTCGTATGTTGGTGTATTTAATATTGTCACAGAGGTATCTGAGACTGTCCTCAATTCTTTTCATTGTTTTTTCTTTATTCTGCTCTGTAGTAGTTATTTCCACTATTTTATCTTCCAGGTCACTTATATGTTCTTCTGCGTCAGTTATTCTGCTATTGATCCCTTCTAGAGAATTTTTAATTTCATTTACTGTGTTGTTCATCACTGTTTGTTTGCTCTTTAGTTCTTCTAGGTCCTTGTATATATTTCTTGTATTTTCTACATTCTATTTCTAAGATTTTGGATCATCCTTACTATCATTATTCTGAAATCTTTTTCAGGTAGACTGCCTATTTCCTCTTCATTTGTTATATCTGGTGGGATTTGCCTTGCTCCTTCATCTGTTGTGTGTTTCTCTATCTTCTCAATTTGCTTAACTTACTGTGTTTGGGGTCTCCATTTTGCAGGCTGCAGGTTCATAGTTTCCGTTGTTTTTGGTGTCTGCCCCCAGTGGCTAAAGTTGGTTCAGTTTGTTGTGTAGTCTTCCTGGTGGAGGGGACTAGTACCTGTGTTCTGTTGGGTGAGGCTGGATCTTTTCTTTTGGTGGGCAGGTCCACGTTTTGTGGTGTGCTTTCGGGTGTCTGTGATCTTATTATGATTTTAGGTACCCTCTCTTAATGGGTGTGGTTGTGTTCCTGTCTTGCCAGTTGTTTTTCATAAGTTCTCCAGCACTGTAGCTTGCTGGTCGTTGAGTGGAGCTGCCTCTTTGCGTTGAGATGGAGATCTCTGGGTGATTTTCGCTTTTTATATTGCATGGAACTTGTAGGTCTCTGGTGGACCAATGTCCTAAACTTGGCTCTCCCACCTCAGAGGCACAGCCCTGACACCTGGCTGGAGAACCAAGAGCCTGTCGTCCACATGGATCAGAAGAAAATGGAGAAAAAAACATAGAAAGAAAGAAAAAGATAAAATAAAATAAAATAGACTAAAATAAAAAATTATTAAATTTTTAAAAATCATTATTAAAAAAAATTTTAAGTAATTTTAAAAAAAAGAAAGAATGGAAGAAACACTAAACCAAAAATCTAAACCACCAATGATAACAAGCACTGAAAACTATACGAAAAAAAAAAAAAAAAAACAAAAGCAAAAAAAAAAAACACGGACAGACAGAACCCTAGGACAAATGGTAAAATCAAAGCTATACAGACAAAATCAGACACAGAATCATATGCATACACACTCACAAATAGAGAAAAAGGGATATATATATATATATATATATATATATATATATATATATATATATATATATATATATATCGTTGCTCCCGAAGTCCACCTCCTCAATTTGGCATGATTCGTTGTCTATTCAGGTGTTCCACAGATGCAGAGTACGTCAAGTTGATTGTGGAAATTTAATCCGCTGCTCCTGAGGCTGCTGGGAGAGATTTCCCTTTCTCTTCCTTTTTCGCACAGCTAAGGGCATCTGTTCTTCGCTTACACAGTACAGGGTTAAAGGAGCAGCTACTTCGGGGGCTCTGGCTCACTCAGGCCAGGGGGAGGGAGGGGTATGGAATACGGGGCAAGCCTGCAGTGGCAGAAGCTGGTGTGACGTTGCACCAGCCTGAGGTGCGCCGTGTGTTCTCCTGAAGAAGCTGTCCCTGTGTCATGGGACTCTGGCTGTGGCGAGCTTCACAGGCTCCCAGGAGGGGAGGTGTGGATAGTGACCTGTGCTTGCACACAGGTTTCTTGGTAACTATAGCAGCAGCCTTAGAGTCTCATGCCCATCTCTGGGGTTCGCGCTGAAAGCCGCAGCTCGCGCCCGTCTCTGGAGCTCCTTTAAGCGGCGCTCTTAATCCCCTCTCCTCACACACCAGGAAACACAGAGGCAAGAAAAAGTCTCTTGCTTCTTTGGCAGTTCGAGACCTTTTCCCGGACTCCCTCCAGGCTAGCTGTGGCACACTAGCCCCCTTCGAGCTGTGTTCACCCAGCCAACCCCAGTCCTCTCCCTGGGATCCGACCGAATCTGTATCCTCAGCTCCCAGTCCCCACCCGTCCTGGCGGGTGAGCAGACAAGCCTCTCGTGCTGGTGAGTGCTGGTCTGCACCTATCCTCTGTGTGCGAATCTCTCTGCTTTGCCCTCTGCACCCCTGTTTCTGTACTCTCCTCCATGGTTCTGAAGCTTCCCCACTCCGCCACCCGCAGTCTCCTCCCGCGAAGGGGCTTCCTAGTGTGTGGAAACCTTTCCTCCTTCACAGCTCCCTCCCCTAGTTGCAGGTCCCGTCCCTATTCTTTTGTCTCTGTTTTTTCTTTTTTCTTTTGCCCTACCCAGGTACGTGGGTGAATTTCTTGCCTTTTGGGGTGTCTGATGTCTTCTGCCAACATTCAGTAGGTGTTCTGTAGGAGTTGTTCCACATGTAGATGTATTTCTGATGTATTTGTGGGGAGGAAGGTGATCTCCACGTCTTACTCTTCAACCGTCTTGAAGTTCCTCCCTCAAACATGTTTTTGACCCTTCTTATTTCTTTCTTCTCCTTCCAGGACCCATATAATGCAAATGTTCCTATGCTTGATGTTGTCTTAAAGTTACCCTAAACTGTGCTCATTTTTGTAAATTTGCTTTTATTTTTACTCTTCTGTTTGGATGACTTCCACTACTTTATCTTCTAGGTCACTTATATTTTCTTCTGTATCACCTAGTCTGCTGTTAATTCCTTCTAGTGTGTTTTTCATCTCAGTTATGGTATTATTCTGTTCCAACTGATCCTTTTTAATATTTTCTAGTTCATTAATTATTATTTTCTAGTTAAAATTCTCACTGTGTTCATCTACATTTTACCTAGTTCAGTTAGCATTCTTATTGCTAATGCTTTGAACTCTATCTCTGGTAAATTATCTCTGTCTCATTAGTTGTTTTTTAAATTTTTTTCTTTTCTTTCATTTGAAACAAATTTCTCTGTCTTCTCATATTTCTTAACTTTCTCTGTCTCTATGAAATCAGGTGAAACAGTTACCTATCCCATCCTTGTGTGGGAATGTCCCTATGCAGTCTATATGTGCTCAGTAGCTTTGGTGGGAGAGATGGATATCAAGTGAGTATGAGTCATGTCTGACTCCAGTATGTAGTGGCAGCTATCTGTTTGCTTGGGAGGTAGGGCTGGAGATGGAGGGGCTAGAGGTAGAGTCAGAGCCAGATGTGATCCAGGGCTTCTATTCTCAGTGGCTGTTACCACCCTATCAGGGGGAAGGGATTGTGTCCTAATGTGTTAGAGCAGCTCTGAGGATCAGACCTACTGATTCCATTCCCTTTAAATTTGTGCTCTCCCTTCTCCCACCAATGGCATCTTTGCCCCAGAGGGTAACAGTGCTGGAGCAAGAGTGACCAGATCTGACTCTCAATGTGGGGAAGGATGCAGGCTCGTGCTGTTGTGGTACACCAAGCAGAGCTCAAAATAGCGACCAATCTGCTGCATCCACGAGCACCATTAATGGCTGCCCTCGCCCCATTCAGATGCAGTTCCATCCTCCTCAACCATGCACCCTCCTCAGCAATGGCAGCCTTTGGCCTTCTGAGGAGCTGCACTGGTGCAAAAATGGCCATAATGGGCAATCAGCATCTGCTGGGACACATGCTGGGGCAGTTCCTGTACACCAGTCAGAGCTCCAGACTGCTCTTGATCTGCGTCCTCCATGAATGCCAGTAATGGCTGCCCTCACCCAGATCAGATGCTGTGCAGTGTCTGAGCCAGCTCTCTGCCTCACAATTGTGCACCTTCCTTGGTAACAGCAACTATCTCCCTAGTAGGAAGCTGATAGTTAGAGGGGCTGGAGCTGGTGCTTGGCATGGACTGGGTGCACACTGGGAGGTTGCAAGAAACTGCGATGTACAGCTTCAATCTGCTTCCTCCACGTTGTTCCTGAGAGTAAGCAAGCTTGTGCTCACTGTTCATGAATGGAGTCTTTGATTCTTACAGCCCCCTTGTTAGTTCCACTCATTTTCAATCCAGCTAAGGGGACTCATCTTTCCCATGTCAGACCCCTGGGAGGACCTCTGGGCCCATGATATTCCCCACTTATTATGTGTCGTCTCCTAGGTTTGTGTGTCCTGACCTGATTGCTACTCCTCCCTTCCTGCCTGAGTCGATGTGGATCTTCCTTTACAGCCTTGGTTGTACAGGAGCTTTTCTGCCAGTCTCCAGTTTGTTTTCAGTGAGAATTGCTCCAGATGTAGATGTATTTTTGATGTATTGGTGGAGAGAGGTAAGTTCTATGTCCTCCTTCTTTGCCATCTTGATCTCCTCTGGAAATGGTACATTTAAAGTGCTTAAATAAAACTGTTAAATGGGAATTCTATGAACAGTCAAACTGCCTTTCAAAAATAAGGGAGAAATTAAGACATTCTCAGATAAACAGAAGCTGAGGGAGTTACCACAAGACTTGCCTTAAAAGAAGTGCAAAAGGGGATTATTCAGGTTGAAACAAAATGTTGCTTGACACTAACTTGAAGTACTATGAAGATACAAAAATATCTAGTAGATGTAAATACATGTGTAAATATGAAAGCCATTATTACTGTAATTTGGTTCTTAACTCCACTTTTCACTTTCTACATAATTTAAAAGACATTTCAAACTATAGATCTTACACTTCTTTGGTGAAGTTTATTGCTAGATATTTTATTATTTTTGGTGTGATTTTAAATGGGATTTTTAAAACTTTTTCTGATATTTTATTAATAGTGTATACAAACACAACAGATTTTTCTTCCTTCCTTCCTTCCTTCTTCCTTCCTTCCTTCCTTCCTTCCTTCCTTCCTTCCTTACTTCCTTCCTTCCTTCCTTCCTTTATTTTATACAGCAGGTTCTCATTACTTATCTATTTTATACATATTAGTGTATATCGGTCAACCCCAATATCGCAATTCATCCCACCACCACCACCACCCTGCGCTTTCCCCCCTTGATGTCCATAAGATTGTTCTCTACATCTGTGTCTCTATTTCTGCCTTGCAAACCACTTCATCTGTATCATGTTTCTAGATTCCACATATATGCGTTAACACACGATATTTGTTTTTCTCTTCCTGGCTTACTTCACTCTGTATGACAGTATCTAGGTCAATCCACTTCTCTACAAATGACCCAATTTCGTTCCTTTTTACGGCTGAGTAATATTCCATTACATATATGTACCACGATGTCTTTATCTATTTATCTGTCGATGGGCATTTACATTGTTACCATGACCTGGATATTCTAAATAGTGTTGCAATGAACATTGGGGTGCATGTGTCTTTTTGAATTATGTTCTTCTCTGGGTAGATGCTCAGTAGTGTGATTGCTGGGTCATATGGTAGTTCTATTGTTAGTTTTTTAAAGAACCCCCATATTGTTCTCCATAGTGGCTGTATCAATTTACATTCCCACCAAAGGTGCAATACGGTTCCCTTTTCTCCACATTTGTTGTTTGTAGATTTTCTGATGATGCCTATTCTAACCAGTGTGAGGTGATACCTCATTGTAGTTTTGACTTGCATTTCTCTAGTGATTAGTGATATTGAACATCCTTTCATGTGTTTGTTGGCAATCTGTATATCTTATTTGGAGAAATGTCTATTTAGGTCCTCTGCCCATTTTTGGATTGGGTTGTTTGCTTTTTAAATATTGAGCTACATGAGCTGCTTGTATATTTTGGAGATTAATCCTTTATTCATTCATTTGTAAAAATTTTCTCCCCTTCAGAGGGCTGTCTTTTCGTCTTGTTTATGGTTTCCTTTGTTGTGCAAAAGCTTTTAAGTTTCATTAGGGCCCATTTGTTTATTTTTGATTTTATTTCAATTACTCTAGGAGGTGAGTCAAAAAAGATCTTGCTGGGATTTATGTCAAAGAGTGTTTTTCCTATGTTTTCCTCTAAGAGTATTATAGTGTCTGGTCTTACATTTAAGTGTTTAATCCATTTTGAGTTTATTTTTGTGTATGGTGTTAGGGAGTGTTCTAATTTCATTATTTTACATGTAGGTGTCCAGTTTTCCCAGCACCATTTATTGAAGAGACTGTCGCTTCTCCATTATATATCCTTTCCTCCTTTGGCATAGATTAGTTGACTGTAGGTGCATAGATTTATCTCTAGGCTTTCTATAGAGTTCCATTGATCTATATTTCTGTTTTAGTGCCAGTACCATAATGTTGTCATCACTGTAGCTTTGTAGTACAATCGGAAGTCAGGGAGCCTGATTCCTCCAGTTCTGTTTTTTTCCCTCAAGATTGCTTTGGCTATTGAGGATCATTTATCTCTCCATACAAATTTTAAGATTTTTCGTTCTAGTTCTGTAAAAAATGCCATTGGTAATTTGATAGGGATTGCATTGAATCTGTAGATTGCTTTGTGTAGTATACTTATTTTCAAAATGTTGATTCTTCCAATCCAAGAACATGGTGTATCTCTCCATCTGTTTGTGTCATCTTTGATTTCTTTCATCAGTGTCTTATAGTTTTCTGCATACAGGTATTTTGTCTCCCTACGTAGGTTTATTCCTAGGTACTTTATTCTTTTTGTTTCAGTGGTAAATGGGAGTGTTTCATTAATTTCTCTTTCACATTTTTCATCATTACTGTATAGGAATGCAAGAGATTTCTGTGCATTAATTTTGTATCCTGCAACTTTACCAAATTCATTGATTAGCTCTAGTAGTTTTCTGGTGTCATCTTTAGCATTATCTATGTATAGTATCATGTCATCTGCAAAGAGTGACAGTTTTACTTCTCCTTTTCCAATTTGTATTCCGTTTATTTCTTTTTATTCTCTGATTGCCATGGTTAAAGCTTCCAAAACTATGTAAAATAAGAGTGGCAAGAGTGGACATCCTTGTCTTGTTCCTGATCTTAGAGGAAATGCTTTCAGTTTTCACCATTGAGAATGATCTTTGCTGTGGGTTTGTTCTACAGAGCCCTTATTATGCTTAGCTAGGTTCCCTCTATGCCAACTTTCTGGAGGGTTTTTATCATAAATGGCTGTTGAATACTGTTAAAAGTTTTTCTCCATCTATTGAGATGATCATATGTAGTTTATTCTTCAGTTTGTTAATATCGTGCATGACATTGATTGATTTGTGTATATTGAAGAATCTTTGCATCCCTGTGATAAATCCCACCTGATCGTGGTGTACGATCCTTTTAATGTGTTTTTATATTCTGTTTGCTAGTATTTTGTTGAGGATATTTGCATCTATATTCATCAGTGATATTGGTCTGTAATTTTCTTTTTTTATAGTATCTTTGTCTGATTTTGGTATTAGGGTGATTGTAGCCTCATAGAATGAGTTTTGGAGTGTTCCTTCCTCTGCAAATTTTTGGAAGAGTTTGAGAAGGATGGTTGATAACTCTTCTATAAATGTTTGATAGAATTCACCTTTGAAGGCATCTGGTCATGGACTTTTGTTTTTTGCAAGATTTTTAATCACAGTTTCAATTTCATTACTTGTGATTGGTCTGTTCATATTTGCTATTTTTTCGTGGTTCAGTCTTTGAAGTTTATACCTTTCTAGGAGTTTGTCCATTTTATTTATGAGTTGCTTGTAGTAGCCTCATTTTTTTAAAAAAAATCTTTATTGGAGTATAATTGCTTTACAATGATGTCTTAGTTTCTGCTTTATAACAAAGTGTTTCAGCTATACATATAAATATATTCCCATACCTCTTCGCTCTTGCATTTCCCGCCCTCCCACCCTCCATATGCCACCCCTCTAGGTGGTCAAAAAGCACTGAGCTGATCTTCCTGTGCTATGCAGCTGCTTCCCACTAGCTATCTATTTTACATTTGGTAGTGCATATATGTCCATGCCACTCTGTCACTTTGTCCCAGCTTACCCTTCCTCCTCCCCGTATCCTGAAGTCCATTCTCTAGTAGGTCTGCATCTTTATTCCCAGCGTGCCCGTAGGTTTTTCATGACTTTATTTTTTTTTCAGATTCCACCTATATGTGTTAGCATACAGTATTTGTTTCTGACATACTTCACTCTGTATGACAGACTCTAGGTGCATCCACCTTACCACAAATAACTCAATTTCATTTCGTTCTGTGGCTGAGTAATATTCCATTGTATATATGTGCCACATCTTCTTTATCCATTCATCTGTCGATGGGCACGTAGGTTGTTTACATGTCCTGGGTACTATAAATAGAGCTGCAGTGAATATTCTGGTACATAACTCTTTATGAATTATGGTTTTTTCAGGGTATAAGCCCAGTAGTGGGATTGCTGGGTCATATGGTAGTTCTTTTTTAGTTTCTTAAGGAATCAGCATACTGTTCTCCATAGTGGCTGTATCAATTTACATTCCCACCAACAGTACAAGAGGGTTCCCTTTTCTCCACAACCTCTCCAGCATTTATTGTTTGTAGATTTTTTGATGATGGCCATTCTGACTGGTGTGAGATGATATCTCATTGTAGTTTTGATTTGCATTTCTCTAATGATTAATGATGTTGAGCATTCTTTCATGTGTTTGTTGGCAATCTGTATATCTTCTTTGGAGAAATGTCTATTTAGGTCTTCTGCCCATTTTTGGATTGGGTTGTTTGATTTTTTGATATTCAGCTGCATGAACTGCTTGTAAATTTTGGAGATTAATCCTTTGGCAGTTTCTTCATTTGCAAATATTTTCTCTCATCCTGAGGGTTGTCTTTTGGTCTTGTTTATGGTTTCCTTTGCTGTGCAAAAGCTTTTAAGTTTCATTAGGTCCCATTTGTTTATTTTTGTTTTTGTTTTCCATTTCTCTAGGAGGTGGGTCAAAAAGGATCTTGTGATTTCTGTCATAGAGTGTTCTGCCTATGTTTTCCTCTAAGAATTTGATAGTGTCTGGCCTTACATTTAGGTCTTTAATCCATTTTGAGTTTATTTTTGTGTATGGTGTTAGGGAGTGTTCTAATTTCATTCTTTTACATGTAGCTGTACAGTTTTCCCAGCACCACTTTTTGAAGAGGCTGTCTTTTCTCCTTTGTATATTCTTGCCTCCTTTATCAAAGGTAAGTTGACCATATGTGATAGGGTTTATGTCTGGCTTTCTATCCTGTTCAGTTGATCTATATTTCTGTTTTTGTGCCAGTACCAAACTGTCTTGATTACTATATCTTTGTAATATAGTCTGAAGTCTGGGAGCCTGATTCCTCCAGCTCCCTTTTTCATTCTCAAGATTGCTTTGGCTATTCGGGGTCTTTTATGTTTCCATACAAATTGTGAAGTTTTTTGTTCTAGTTCTGTGAAAAATGCCACTGATAGTTTGATAGGGATTGCATTAAATCTGTAGATTGCTTTGGATAGTAGAGTCATTTTCACAATGTTCATTCTTCCAATCCAAGAACATGGTATATCTCTCCATCTATTTGTATCATCTTTAATTTCTTTCATCAGTGTGTTATAGTTTTCTGCGTACAGGACTTTTGTCTCCTTAGGTACGCTTATTCCTAGGTATTTCACTCTTTTTGTTGCAGTGGTAAATGGGAGTGTTTTCTTAATTTCACTTTCAGATTTTTCATCATTATTGTATAGGGATGGAAGAGATTTCTGTGCTTTTATTTTGTATCCTGATACTTTATCAAATTCATTGATTAGCTCTAATAGTTTTCTGGTAGCATCTTTAGGATTCTCAATGTTTAGAATCATGTCATCTGCAAACAGTCAGAGCTTTACTTCTTCTTTTCCGATTTGATTTCCTTTTATTTCTTTTTCTTCTCTGATTGCTGTGGCTAAAACTTCCAAAACTAAGTTGAATAATAGTGGTGAGTGTGGGCAACCTTTTCTTGTTCCTGATCTTAGTGGAAATGGTTTCACTTTTTCACCATTTAGGACGATGTTGCCTGTGAGTTTGTCATATATGGCCTTTATTATGTTGAGGTAAGTTCCCTATATGCCTACTTTCCCTCTATGTTTTTATCATAAATGTTGTTGAACTTTCTTGAAAGCTCTTTCTGCATCTATTGAGATGATCATATGGTTTTTATTCTTCAGTTTGTTAATATAGTGTATCACACTGATTGATTTGCATATATTGAAGAATCCTTGCATTCCTGGGTTAAACCCACTTGACCATGGTGTATGATCCTTTGAACGTGCTGCTGGATTCTGTTTGCTAGTATTTTGTTGAGGATTTTTGCATCATTCATCAGTGATATTGGCCTTAATTTTCTTTCTTTGTGACATCTTTGTCTGGTTTTGGTATCAGGGTGACGGTGGCCTCATAGAATGCTTTTGGGAGTGTTCTTCCCTCTGCTATATTTTGGAAGAATTTGAGAAGGATAGGTGTTAGCTCTTCACTAAACATTTGATAGGATTCGCCTGTGAAGCCATGTGGTCCTGGGCTTTTTTTTGTTGGAAGATTTTTATCACAGTTTCAATTTCAGTTCTTGTGATTTGTGTTTACTTTCTATTCCTTCCTGGTTCAGTCTCGGAAGGTTGTGCATTTCTAAGAATTTGTTCATTTCTTCCAGGTTGCCCATTTTATTGGCATAGTGTTGCTTGTAGTAATCTCTCATGATCCTTCATATTTCTGCAGTGTCAGTTGTTACTTCTCCTTTTTCATTTCTATTTCTATTGATTTGAGTCTTCTCCCTTTTTTTCTTGTTGAGTCTGACTAATGGCTTATCAATATTGTTTATCTTCTCAAAAAAACAGCTTTTAGTTTTATTGATCTTTGGTATTGTTTCCTTTATTTCTTTTTCATTTATTTCTGATCTGATCTTTATTATTTCTTTCCTTATGCTAACTATGGGTATTTTTTGTTCTTGTTTCTCTAAGTGCTTTAGTTGTAACTTTAGATTGTTTATTTGTGATGGTTCTTGTTTCTTAAGGTAGCATTGTATTGCTATAAACTTCCCTCTTAGAACTGCTTTTTCTGCATCCCATAGTTTTTGGGTGGTCATATTTTCATTGTCATTTGTTTCTAGGAATTTTTTGATTTCATCTTTGATTTCTTCAGTGATCTCTTGGTTATTAAGTAGTGTATTGTTTAGCCTCCATGTGTTTCTATTTTTTACAGGCTGTTTCCTGTAATTGATATCTAGTCTCATAGCATTGTGGTCAGAAAAGATACTTGATGTGATTTCAATTTTCCTAAATTTACCAAGGCTTGATTTGTGACCCAGTATATGATCTATCCTGGAGAATGTTCCATGAGCACTTGTGCAGAAAATGGATTCTGTTGTTTTTGGATGGCATGTCCTATACATATCAATTAAGTCCATGTTGTTTAATCTATCATTTAAAGCTTGTGTATCTTTATTTACTTTCATTTTGGATGATCTGTCCATTGGTGAAAGTGGGGTGTTAAAGTCCCCTACTATGATTGTGTTACTATACCCCTTTTCTGCCTGTTAGCATTTGCCTTGTGTATTGAGGTGCTCCTATGTTGGGTGCATAAATATTTACAATTGGTATATCTTCTTTTTGGATTGATCCCTTGATCATGATGTAGTGTACCACTTTTTATTTTATAATAGTCTTTGTTTTAAAGTCTATTTTGTCTGATATGAGAATTGCTACTCCAGCTTTCTTTTGATTTCCATTTGCATGGAATATCATTTTCTATCCCCTCACTTTCAGTCTGTATGTGTCCATAGTTCTGAAGTGTGTCTCATGTAGACAGGGTATATACAGGTCTTGTTTTTGTATCCTTTCAGCCAGTGTATGTCTTTTGGTTGGTGCATTTAATCCATTTATATTTAAGGTACTTATCGGTATGTATGTTCCTATTACCATTTCCTTAATTGTCTTCCGTTTGATAGTTTAGGTCTTTTACTTGTCTTTTGGGTTTGTTAGTGTAGGTCTCTTCTGTTTCCTGCCTAGCGAAGTTCCTTTAGCATTTCTTTTAATCCTGGTTTCATGGTACTGAATTCTCTTAGCTTTTGCTTGTCTGTTAAAGTTTTAATTTCTCCATTAAATCTCAATCAGATCTTTGCTGCATAGAGTAATCTTGGTAGTAGGTTTTTCCCTTTCACCACTTTAAATATGTCTTGCCACTCCCTTCTAGCATGCAGAATTTCTGCTGAAAGATCAGCTATTAACCTTATGGGGAGACCCTTGTATGTTATTTGTTGTTTTTCCCTTGCTGCTTTTAATATTTTTTCTTTGTATTTAATTTTTGATACTATGATTAATATGTGTCTTGGCGTGTTTCTCCTTGGATTTATCCTATATGGAACTCTCTGGGCTTCCTTGACTTGATTTACTATTTCTTTTCCCATATTAGGGAAGTTTTCAACTATAATCTCTTCAAATATTTTCTCAGTCCCTTTCTTTTTCTCTTCTTCTGGGATCCCTATAATCCGAATGTTAGTGTGTTTAATGTTGTCCCAGAGGTCTCTGAGATTGTCCTCAATTCTTTTCATTCTTTTTTCTTTATCCTTCTCTGCAGTAGTTATTTCCACTTTTTTAGCTTCCAGGTCACTTATCTGTCCTTCTGCCTCAGTTTTTCTGCTATTGATTCCTTCTAGATAATTTTTAATTTCATTTATTCTGTTGTTCATCATTGCTTGTTTTCTCTTTAGTTCTTCCAGGTCCTTGTTAAATGTTTCTTATATTTTCTCCATTCTGTTTCCAAGATTTTAGATCATCTTTACTATCATTACTCTGAATTCTTTTTCCAGTAGCCTGCCTATTTCCTCTTGATCCATTTGTCTTGTGCGTTTTTACCTTGCTCATTCATTAGCTGTGTGTTTCTCTGTCTTCTCATTTTGCTTAACTTACTGTCTTTGGGATCTCCTTTTTAAATGCTGCAGGTTTGCAGTTCCCGTTGTTTTTAGTGTCTGTTCCCTGTGGCTAAGGTTGGTTCAGTAGGTATTGTAGACTTCCTTGTGGAGGGAACTAGTGCCTGTGTTATGTTGGATGAGCTGGATCTTGTCTTTCTGGTGGACAGGCCTGCATCCGATGGTGTGTTTGGGTTTTCTGTGACCTTATTATGATTTTAGGCAGCCTCTCTGCTAATGAGTGTGGTTGTGTTCCTGTCTTGCTAGTTGTTTGGCATAGGGATTCCAGCACTGTAGCTTGCTGGTCGTTGAGTGGAGCTGGGTCTTAGTATTGAGAGGGAGATCTCTGGGAGAGTTTTCTCCATTTGATATTACTTTGAGCCTGGCGGTCTCTGGTGGACCAATATCCTGAACTTGGCTCTCCCACATCTGAGGCACAGGCCTGACACCTGGCTGGAGCACTCAGACCCTGTCAGCCACACGGCTGAGAAGAAAAGGGAGAAAAAAAGAAAGAACAAAAGAAAAAAAAAATAAAATCAAATAAATTTATTGCAATAAAATAAAAAATAATTATTAAAAATAAAACATTGAAATGTAATTTAAAAAAAAAACAAGAAAGAAAACAAGAAGAGAGCAACCAAACCAAAAAACAAATCCACCAAAGATAACAAGCACTAAAAATTATACTAAAAATAAAAATAAAAAACAATAACAACGGACAGAGAGAACCCTAGGACAAATGGTAAAAGCAAAGCTATACAGACAAACTCACACACAGAAGCATACACATACACACTCACAAAAAGAGAAAAAGGGAAAAATATATATATATATCATTGCTCCCAAAATCTACCTCCTCAATTTGGTATGATTCATTGTCTACTCAGGTATTCCACAGATGCAGAGTATATCAAGGTGATTGTGGAGATTTAATCCGCTGCTCCTGAGGCTGCTAGGAGAAATTTCCCTTTCTCTACTTTGTTTGCACAGCTCCTGGGGTTCAGCTTTGGATTTGCCCCACCCCCCGTCCACGTTTAGGTCGCCTGAGGACTTCTATTCCTGCTCAGACAAGATGGGGTTAAAGGAGCAGCTGATTCGGGGGTTCTGGTTCACTCAGACAGGGGGGAGGGAGGGGTAGGGAGTGCGGGGCAAGCCTGCATCAGCAGACACCAGCATGACGTTACACCAGCCTGAGGCTCCGTGTGTTCTACGGGGGAAGTTGTACCTGGATCAAGGGACCATGGCAGTCGCGGGCTGTGCAGGCTCCCAGTAGGGGAGGTGTGGATAGTGACCTGTGCTTACACACAGGCTTCTTGGTGTCTGCAGCCACAGCCTTAGCATCTCATGCCCGTCTCTGGGGTCTGCGCTGATAGCCACAGCTCCTGCCCGTCTCTGCAGCTCCTTTAAGTAGAACTCTTAATCCCCTCTCCTAGTGCACCACGAAACAAATAGGCAAGAAAAATTGTCTTGCCTCTTTGGCAGCTCCAGACCTTTTACCGGACTCTCTACCCCCTAGCTGTGCTGCACTTGCCCCTTTCAGGCTGTATTCATGCAGCCAACCCCAGTCTTCTCCCTGGGATCCAACCTCCGAAGCCGGGGCCTCAGCTCCCAGCCCCCACCCTTCCGGGCAGGTGAGCAGACAAGCCTCTCGGGCTGGTGAGTACTGGTCAGCACCGATCTTCTGTGCAGGAATCTCTCTGCTTTGCCTTCTGCACCGCTGTTGCTGCACTCTCCTCCCTGGCTCCAAAGCTCCCCCCTCCGCCACCTGCAGTCTCCGCCTGTGAAGGGGCTTCCTAGTGCGTGGAAACGTTTCCTCCTTCACAGCTCCCTCCCACTGGTGCAGGTCCTGTCCCTATTCTTTTCTCTCTCTTTTTTTCTTTTTTCTTTTGCCCTAACCAGGTACGTGGGTGAATTTCTTGCCTTTTGGGGTGTCTGATGTCTTCTGCCAACATTCATTAGGTGTTCTGTAGAGGTTGTTTCACATGTAGATGTATTTCTGATGTATTTTTGGGGAGGAAGGTGATCTCCACTTCTTACTCTTCTGTCATCTTGAAGCTTCTCTGGTTGTAGGAGTCTCTTATGATGCTTTGTATATCTACGGTGTCCATTGTGCCTTCTCCTTTGCATTTCTAATTTTATTGATTTCAGTTCTCTCCCTCTTTTTCTTGATGACTCTGGCTAATGGTTTTTCAAATTTTGTCTTCTCAAAAACCAGTTTTTAGTTTTATTGATCTTTGCTATTGTTTCCTTTGTTTCTATTTCATTTATTTCTGCTCTGACCTTTATGATTTCTTTTCTTCTACTAACTTTGAGTTTTGTTTGTTCTTCTCTCTCTACTTCCTTTAGGTGTAAGGTTACATTGTTTATTTGATATTTTTCTTGTTTCTTGAGGTAGGATTGTACTGCTATAAAGTTCCCTCTTAGAACTGCTTTTACTGCATCCCATAGGTTTTGGATCATTGTGTTTTCATTGTCATTTGTCTCTAGGTATTTTTGATTTCCTCTTTGATTTCTTCAGTGATCTCTTGGTTATTTAGTAACGTCTTGTTTAGCCTCCATGTGTTTGTGTTTTTTACGTTTTTTCCCTGTAATTGATTTCTAATCTCATAGCATTGTGGTCAGAAAAGGTGCTTGATATGATTTCAATTTTCTTAAATTTACCAAGGCTTGATTCGTGACCCAAGATATGATCTACCCTGGAGAATGTTCCGCACTTGAGAAGAAAGTGTATTCTGCTTTTTTCGATGGAATGTCCTATAAATGTCAATTAAATCTATCTGGTCTTTTGGTCATTTAAAGCTGTTTCCTTTTTAATTTTCTGTCTGCATGATCTGTCCATTGGTATAAGTGAGGTATTAACGTCCTCCACTATTATTGTGTTACTGTGGATTTCCTCTTTTATAGCTGTTAGCACTTGCCTTACGTACTGAGGTGCTCCTATGTTGGGGCATATATAGGAAGGCCTGTATAATTATGAACTTGCCTCTTCAAACTGCTTTTGCTGCATCCTATAAATTTTGTGAGGTTGTGTTTTTATTTTCGTTTGTCTCAAGGTATTTTCTGATTTCTTTTTTGATTTCATCATTGACCCAATATTATTACTATTTTGTTTTAGTAACATGTTCTTCTGTCTCCATGTGTTTGTTCTATTTCCATTTTTCTTTCTGGGGTTAATTTCTAGTTTCATACTGCTGTGGTCAGAAAAGATGTTTGAAATAATTTCTATCGTCTTAAATTTGTGAGGCTTGTTTTTTGACTTAGTATATGGTCTATCCTAGAGAACATTCCATGCACACTTGAAAAGAATGATTTTCTCTTTTCTTTTTTGATGTTGTGTCCTGTAGATTTCAGTTAAGTCCAACTGGTCTATTGTGTCATTTAGGATCTCTGTTGCCTTACTGATTTTCTGTCTGGATTATCTGTCCATTCATGTGAATAGGGTGTTAAACGCTTCTACTATTATCGTATTTTTGTCCCTTTCTCCCTTATGTCTGTTAGTATTAGTTGTACATATTTAGGTGCTCCTATATTAGATGCATATATTTAACAAGTGTAATATTTTCCTCTTGCATTTATCCATTTATTACTATATAATGTCCTTCTTTTTCTTTATCTATGGCGATTGTTTTAAAGTCTATTTTGTCTGATATGAATATTGTTACTCCCACTTTGTTTTCTTTTCCATTTGCATGAAATATCTTTTTCCATCTCCTGACTTTCAGTCTGTCTGTCTCTTTCACCCAGAAGTGAGTGTTTTGTGGACAGCATATTGTAGGTCCTTACTTTGTTTTCTTTTTTAATCAATTGTGCCATTCTTTGTCTTTTGAATTGAGCTTTTAGTCCACTGATGTTTAAAGTATTTATTGATAGGTATGTACTTCTAGCCATTGTAAACCTTGTTTTCCAGTTGATTTAGTATTTCTTTGTTCATTTTTTCTTCTTTTGCTTTTTCTTTTCTCGTCTGATGATTTTCTTTTGTAGTATGTTTCTGTTCCTTTCTTTTTTTTTCTTTTTCTGTGTGTGTGTGCATCTATTGTAGGTTTGTGATTTGTGGTTACCATGGAGTTGAAGTATGTTGACCCATAACTATATCTATTTTTTCAACTTATAGTCATTTCAAACACATTGTAAATGATCTATATTTTTATACTCCTCTCCCCCACTTTTTATGATTTTCATGTCTTATTTTACAACTCATGCTTATCCTTTTATTTTTACTTGTAGTTTTGATAACTTTTACAATTTTTAAAATTGTTTTGTAATCTATGTACAGGCTTTTTTACCTGGCATTCAAACCTTTATATATTTGCCTTTCTTACTGTGATTTCCCCTTTCATATATATTCTTTCTTCTTTTCTATTTAGATAAGACCCTTCAATATTTCTTTTGAGGTACGTTTAGTATTGCTGAGTTCTTTTAATTTTTGCTTGTTGAAGAAATTCTTTATCCCTCCTTCTACTCTAAATGATAATCTTGCTGGATGTAGTATCCACGGTTGCAGATTTTTCCCTTTTAGGACTTTGAATATATCATGCCACTCTGTTCTGACCTGCTCAGTTTCCTCACAGAAATCAGCTGATAGCTTTATGGTGGTTCCCTTATAACTGACTCTTTTTTTCACTTGCTGCCCTCAGAGTCCTCACTTTATCTTTAACATTGGTCATTTTAACTATGATATGTCTTGATCTGTGTCTGCTAGTGTTCATCTTGTTTTCTTATACTTGGATATCTGTTTCCTTCTTCAGGCTTGGGAAGTTTTCAGCCATAATTTCTTCAAATACATGTTCAATCCCCTTCTTTCTCTCTTCCCCCTCTGGAAACCTTATTATGTTTAGGTTGGCATGCTTCATTATATCCCATAGATCACATATGTTGCTTTCCTTTTTTACATTTTTCTTCCTGTCTGCTGTTCATTTGGGAGATTCCCATTAGTCTATCTTCCTGATCACTTATTCATTCTTCTGTGTCACTTACTGTGTTATTCATTTCTTCCTTTTGGTTTTATCTCAGCAACTGAATCATCTATTTTTGATTGGTTCATCTTAATAGTTTCTAGTTCCTTACTACATTGATCTGCAATTCTTTTTTAAAAATTTTTATTAGAGTATAGTTGATTTAAAATTTTGTGTAACTTTCTGATTTATAGCAAAGAGAATCAGTTATACATATACTTATATCCATTCTTTTTTAGATTCGTTTCCCATATTGGTCATCACAGAGTACTGAGCAGTTTCCTGTGCTATACACTAGGTCCTTAGTAGTTATCTATTGATATTTTACATATAGTAGAGTGCATATGTTAATCCCTATCTGCCAATTTATCCCTCCCACTTTTCCCCCCTGGTAACCAAAAGAGTGTTTTCTACATCTGTGACTATATTTCTGTTTTGTAAGTAAGTTCCTTTGTATCATTTTTAAGATTCCACATATAAGCAATATCATATGATATTTGATTTCTCTGTCTGACTTACTTCACTTAGTAAGATAATCTCCAGGTCCATCTATGTCACTGCAAATGGCATTTTTAATTCTTTTTAATGGCTGAGTAATATTCCACTGTATATATACCACATCTTTCTTATCCATTCATCTGTCAATTGACAATGGACATTATGGTTGCTTCCATGGCCTGGCTATTCTAAACAGTGCTGCAATGAACATTGGGGTGCATGAATCCTTTCAAACCATGTTTTTTTCCAGATATATGCCCAGGAGTTGGATCACTGGATCATATGTTAGCTCTTTGGTTAGTTTCTTAAGGAACCTCCACACTGTTCTCCATAGTAGCTGTACCAATTTACATTCCCACCAACAGTGTAGGAGGGTTTCCTTTTCTCCACACCCTCTCCACTATTTATTGTTTGTACATTTTTTGATAGTGGTCATTCTGATTGGTGTGAGATGATATCTCATTGCAGTTTTGATATGCATTTCTCTAATAATTAGCAATGTTGAGCATCTTTTCATGTGCCTCTTGGCTATCTGTATGTCTTCTTTGGAGAAATGTCTATTTAGGTCTTCTGCCCATTTTTGGATTGGGTTGTTTGGGTTTTATTGTTATTGAGCTACAAGAGCTGTTTGTATATTTTGGAGATTAATTCTTTGTCTGTTGCTTCATTTGCAAATATTTTCTCTTATTCTGAGGTTGTCTCTTAGTTTAGTTTATTGTTTCTTTTGCTGTGCAAAAGCTTTGAAGTTTAATTAGGTCTCATTTCTTTATTTTAGTTTTAATTTTCATTACTCTGTGAGGTGGATAAAAAAGATCTGGCTGTGATTTATGTTAGAGATTTTTCTGCCTATGTTTTCCTCTAAGAGTTTTACAATATCCTGTCTTATATTTAGGTCTTTAATCCATTTTGAGTTTATTTTTGTGTATGGCATTAGGGAGTGTTCTAATTTCATTCTTTTACATTTAGCTGTCCAGTTTTCCCAGCACTACTTATTGAAGAGACTGTCTTTTCTCCATTGTATATTCTTGCCTCCTTTGTCATAGATTAGGTAGCCATAGGTGCATGGGTTTATATCTGGACTTTCTATCTTGTTCCACTGATCTATATTTCTGGTTTTATGCCAGTACTATACTGTCTTGATTACTGTAGTCTTGTAGTATAGTCTGAAGTCAGGGAGCCTGATTTCTCTAGCTCTGTTTTTCTTTCTCAAGATTGCTTTGGCAATTTGGTGTCTTTTGTGTTTCCATACAAATTGTAAATGTTTTTGCTCTAATTCTGTGTAAAATGCCATTGGTATTTCTATAGGGATTGCATTGAATCTGTAGATTGATTTGGGGAGTATAGTCAATATTGATTCTTCCATTCCAGGAACATGGTATATCTCTCCATTTGTTTGTATCATCTTTGATTTCTTTCCTCACTGTCTTATAGTTTTCAGAGTATAGTTGTTTTGCATCCTTAGGGAGGTTTATTCCTAAGTATATTATTCTTTTTGTTGTGATGATAAATGGGATTGTTTCCTTAATTTCTCTTTCTGATCTTTTGTTGTTGGTGTATAGGAATGCAAGCAAATTCTGTGTATTAATTTTTTATTCTGCAACTTTATCAAATTCATTGTTGAGTTCTAGTAGTTTACTGGTAGTATCTTGAGGATTTTCTATGTATAGTATAATATCATCTGCAAACAGTGACCGTTTTACTTCTTTTTTTCCCATTTAGATTTCTTTAATTTTCTTGCTTCCCTGATTGCTGAGGTTAGGAATTCCAAAATTGTGTAGAATAATAATGGCAAGAGTGGGCATCCTTTTCTTGTTCCTGGTCTTAAAGGAAATGCTTTAGTTTTTCACAATTGAGAATGATGTTTTCTGTGAGTTTGTCAGATATGGCCCTTATTAAGTAGGTTCCTCATCTGCATTTCTATCAATAATCTTTCTTCATTCCTATAAATTTTTATTACCACCTTTTTGAACTTGGTGTCCACTAGACTGATGTTCTCTGTTTTATTATTTGTTCTTTCAGGGGATCTCTCTTGTTCTTTTAATTGGGAGTAGTTCTCTGCCTTTTCAGTTTCCTTAACTTTCTCTCTATGAATTTAGGAGAAACTGTTGTCTACTTTGGTCTTGAATGGGTGTGTTTACGTAGGAGCATCCCTGTCTAGACTGTTTGTGTTCAGTATTTTTTATGTGAGGGCTGGTTTTGGTATGAATGTCAAGCAGAGTGTTCTGTCTTTTATCCCTTTGATAGGACGTGTAGTTGGTGTTGTAATATCTAGAACTTGTGCTGGATGTGTGGTGGGGCTTCCTTTCTACTCCAAGGCTGTCCCCACTCTCTCAGGGGTGGGTTCTGCTCCTCAATTGTTGGAGTAAAACTCTGAGGGTTGGGTTTTATCAAGCTCCACTGCCCATGAGTGCAAGCTCTGCCCCAGTGGAGGTGATTACTGAAGAAATCGAAGGCCCATGGTTTCAGAGAAAACCTATGTGCCAACTGTGTAGACATCTGCAGTTCTGCTCAGAGCAACCTAAATTTATGTCCTTTTCTCTGTGTGTTCATCCCAAATCTAGTGCAAGGCTGTGGAGTGGAATAGGCTGAGGTTGGGTGTTGGGTTATTTTGGCTTCAAGAATTGTGGTTGCTGCACTGCTACAGAGATGTTGGCTGCCTTTGTGGCAGACTTCTCCCATGACCTGTCTGCTCTAGATCTAGCGCTAAACTGTTGACTGGGTGGGGCTAAGGCACTCTCACTAGGAAATGAACTACTGTGTACTCCTGCCCAGTGCTTGTCTGCCTGAGATTCAGAGCTCAGCCACTGTGCCCTCTTGGGGAACTGCCCTATGTGTGCACTGACAAAGTTTGTTGAACCCCTCCTGCTGCCCCATGCTGACAATGGGCTCTGTGGCTCCACCCAGATCATTCACCAGGTCCTCTGTGTTGTCTCTGCATAGCTATATTGAGTCTTTTCCCATAGCGTGTCTGCCCAAGATTCCACCAGTGCTTAGCCATTGCTTCTTCTTTAGACTCACTGTGCCATTCACATTCTGAAAATGGCCTCCATGCTTCCGCCCAGTTCACAGCCCAGGCAACCCTTATCTCTCTCTGAATAGCAAGAATGAATCTTTACTCAGATCTTGCACCAGCCTCTGGTGTAGCGTGCATGGGTCAGGGTGTTTTCACCTTGGATGAGGAAGGGTGACAAGGCAGAAGCCACCGGTTCAAATCTCTCTCTGTCCTGATTGTTAGCAAGGCAGCATGCATGCACTCCTTGTGAGTAGAGTCTAGGCTTCCCCAGCCCTTCTGTCTTTGACTATTCGAGGTCTTTTATGTTTCCATACAAATTTAAAAATTATTTGCTCTAGGTTCTATGAAACATGTCATTAGTAATTTGACAGTGATTGCCTTGGTTAGTATGGTCATTTTGGCACTACTGATTCTTCCAATCCAAGAACAAGGTATATCTTTCCATCTTTTTGTGTCATCTTCAATTACTTTCATCAGTGTTGTATAGTTTTCAGAATACAAGTCTTTTGCTTCCTTACGTACTTTTGTTCCTAGATATTTTATTCTTTTTGATGTGATGGTAAATGGGATTATTTCCTTAATTTCTTTTTCTGATCTTTCACTGTTAGTGCATAGAATTGCAACAGATTTCTGCATAATAATTTTGTATCCTGCAAGTTTACTGAATTCATTGATGAGCCCGATATCTTTTTTTCCATCCTATCTGTGAGAATTATTCCACATGTAGATGTAATTTTAATTTGCTTGTGGGGGGAATTGAGCTCCAAGTCCTTCTACGCCACCATCTTCATCCCTCTGCTCAGAGATATTTCTCTGTATTTAATGTTGCCATTAATTACTATAAACTTCCCTCTTAGACCTGCTTTTACTACATCTCATAAGTTTTGGTATGTTGTGTTTTCATTTCCAAATATTTTTTATTTCCTTTTGATTTCTTTTTTGACGCATTGTCCAGGAGTGTGTGGCTTCTTTTCCACATATTTGTGAATTTTCCAATTTTCCTGTTGTTATCAATTCCTAGTTTCATGCCATTGTGGTCAAAAATATACTTGATATGATTTCAATCTTCTTAAATTTGATAAGACTTGCTTTGTGACTCAACATATCCTGGAGAATATTTCATTTGGGTTGGAGAATATGTATTCTATTGCTGCTGAATGGAATGTTGGAATATGTCTGTTAGTTTGGTCTATAGAGTTATTCAACTCCACACTTTCCTTATTGATTTATTGTCTGGATACATTATTGAAAATGGGGCATTGAAGCCCCATGTGATTATTGTATTGCTATCTTCATTTCATTGTTCCCATTATTTCAGTTAATATTTGCTTCATATATTTAGGTGTTTCATTGTTGGGAACATGTATATTTAGAATTTTACTTACTGTTGATGAATTGTCCTCTTTATTTATTTTACAGTGGCTTTCTTTGTCTCTTCTAACTGTTCTTTATGTAAAGTCTACTTGCTCTGATATATAGTCACATTTGCTCTCTTTTGGCTATCATTTGCATGAAATACCTTCATTAATTCCTTTAGTGTTAAGCTATGTGTGTTCATAAAGCTAAAGTGAAACTCTTGAGGGCAGTGTATGGTTGAATATTTTTATCCATTCAGCCACTCTGTGTCTTTTGAAGAGAGAATTCTTAAAATAAATACTGTATATTTTTATTGAAATATATTAAATAAATAATACAGTGCAAGTTTAAGGTATACAAGTTGAATTGATAAGTATATATACTGTAATATTATTGATATTGCAGAGTTAGCTATCACCCCTATCACATCACATAATTGTGTGTGTGTGTGTGTGTGTGTGTGTGTGTGTGTGTGTGTAATGATTAAGGTCTAGTCTATTACCAAGTTTGAGGTTCATGATATAATGTTGTTATCTATAATTATTATAACGTGCTTAGATTTCCAGGACTAATATATCTACTACCCTTAAACTACATCTCTCCTATTCTCCTATCCCCCACCCTGGGGACCACCATTTTACTCTCTGTTTTTACGAGTTTGGCATTTTTTAAGATTCCACATGTAAGTGATACCACATAGTATTAGACCTTCACTGTCTTATTCAGTATAATGTCCTCAAAATCCATCCATGTTGATGCAAATGGCAGGATTTCCTTCTTTCTCATGGCTGAATAATATTCTTTTCTATTTATACCAATCGTCTTTATCCATTCATCTACTGATGCACTTAGGTTGTCTTCATATTTGGCTATTTTGAATAATATTGCAATAAACATGGAAATGCACACATTTTTTCAATATCCTGTTTTCATTTCCTTTGGATATATACTCAGATGTTGATTTGCCACATCATATGGAAGTCTATTTTCAATATTTAAGGAACCTTGATGCTGTTTTCCATGTTGGCTGAACCATTTTATATACCCACCCTCATTGCACAGGGTTTTCTTTTCTCCACATCCTCACCAACACTTGATATCTCTTGTCTTATTGATGACAGCCATTCTAAAATGTGTGAGGTGATATCTCATTGTGGTTTTAATTAACATTTTCTTAATGGTTTAGGGAAATTTAGCATCTTTCTTATACCTGTTGGTCATTTGGATGTCATGTTTGGAAAAATGTCTATTTAAATTGTCTGCCCACTTTCTAATCTGACTGTTTTGGGGTTTTGTTTTTTGGGTTTTTTGTTTGTTTGTTTTGAGTTGTATTATATGTATTTTTTTGATATAGCCATTTATTTAAGGTTTGCAAATATATTTTTATCAATCTGTAGGTTGCCTTATCACTTGTTGATTGTTTTTCTGTGCAGAATTTTTCAAGTTTGATGTAGTCCCACTTGTTGATTTTTGCTTTTGTTGTTCGTGCTTTTGGTGTCATATCCAAAATATTGCCAATGTCAAGGATTTTATTCCCTATGTCTTCTTCCAGGAGTTTTACAACATCAAGTCTTATGTTTAAATCTCTGATCCATTTCAAGTTCATATCTGTGAGAAGTGTAAGAGAGTTGTCCAATTTTATTTTTCTGCTTGTGTTTATCCAGTTCTCACAAGATCATTTATTGAAGACAAAATACTTTCCCTTTTGGATATTCTTGGCTCCCTTACTGAATATTGGTTGATTGTATATACAAAGGGTTAATACTGAACTCACTATTCTGTTCCATTGGTATAGACGCCCATGTTTTTGTTTTTGTTTTGGTTTCTTTGCCAGTACCATAACGTTTTAATTACTATAGGTGTGAAGTATAGTTTAAAAGCATGATGTGTGATGGCTCAATATTTGTTCATATTTCTTACTATTGCTTTGGTTACTTGGGGTCTTTTGTGGAACTATAAAAATTTAAGAATTGTTTTTTATATTTCTGTGAAGAACGCCATTGGAATTTTAATAGAGGTTACACTGATTCTAGAGATGACTTTGGGTGGTATAGAAATTTTAACAGTTTTCATTCTTTCAATCCATGAACACAAGGTGGCTTCTTTTTTTTTAACATCTTTATTGGAGTATAATTGCTTTACAATGATGTGTTAGTTTCTGCTTTATAACAAAGTGAATCAGTTATACATATACATATGTTCCCATATCTCTTCCCTCTTACAACTCCCTCCCTCCCACCCTCCTTATCCCACCACCCTAGGTGGTCAAAAAGCACCAAGCTGATCTCCCTGTGCTATGCGGCTGCTACCCACTACCTATCTATTTTACATTTGGTAGTGTACATATGTCCATGGCACTCTCTCACCCTGTCACATCTCACCCCTCCCCCTCCCCATATCCTCAAGTCCATTCTCTAGTAGGTCTGTGACTTTATTCCCATGCTGCCACTAGATTCTTCATGACCTTTTTTTTCCCCTTAGATTCCATATATATGTGTTAGCATACTGTATTTGTTTTTCTCTTTCTGACTTACTTCACTCTGTATGACAGACGCTAACTCCATCCACCTCACTACAAATACCTCCATTTCATTTCTTTTTATGGCTGAGTAATATTCCATTGTATATATGTGCCACATCTTCTTTATCCATTCATCTGATGAGGACACTTAGGTTGCTTCCATGTCCTGGTTATTGTAAATAGAGCTGCAATTAACATTTTGGTACATGACTCTTTTTGAATTACGGTTTTCCCAGGGTATATGCCCAGTAGTGGGATTGCTGGGTCGTATGGTAGTTCTATTTTTAGTTTTTTAAGGAACCTCCATACTGTTCTCCATAGTGGCTGTATCAATTTACATTCCCACCAACAGTGCAAGAGTGTTCGCTTCTCTCCACACCCTCTCCAGCATTTATTGTTTCTAGAATTTTTGATGATGGCCATTCTGACTGGTGTGAGATGATATCTCATTGTAGTTTTGATTTGCATTTCTCTGATGATTAATGATGTTGAGCATTTTTTCATGTGTCTGTTGGCAATCTGTATATCTTCTTTGGAGAAATGTCTATTTAGGTCTTCTGCCCATTTTTGGATTGGGTTGTTCGTTTTTTTTGTTATTGAGTTGAAGGAGCTGCTTATATATCTTGGAGATTAATCCTTTGTCACTTGCTTCATTTACAAATACTTTCTCCCATTCTGAGGGTTGTCTTTTGGTCTTGTTTATGGTTTCTTTGCTGTGCAAAAGCTTTTAAGTTTCATTAGGTCCCATTTGTTTATTTGTGTTTTTATTTCCATTTCTCCAGGAGCTGGGTCAAAAAGGATCTTGCTGTGATTTATGTCATAGATTGTTCTGCCTATGTTTTCCTCTAAGAGTTTGATAGTGTCTGGCCTTACACTTAGTTCTCTAATCCATTTTGAGTTTATTTTTGTGTATGGTGTCAGAGAGTGTTCTAATTTCATACTTTTACATGTACCTGTCCAATTTTCCCAACACCACATATTGAAAAGGCTGCCTTTTCTCCACTGTATATGCTTGTCTCCTTTATCAAAGATAAGATGACCATATGTGCGTGGGTTTATCTCCGGGCTTTCTATCCTGTTCCATTGATCTATATTTCCGTTTTTGTGCCAGTACCAAACTGACTTGATTACTGTAGCTTTGTAATATAGTCTGAAGTCAGGGAGCCTGATTCCTCCAGCTCCATTTTTCGTTCTCAAGATTCATTTGGCTATTCGAGGTCTTTTGTGTTTCCATACAAATTTTGAAATTTTTTGTTCTAGTTCTCTGAAAAATGCCAGTGATAGTTTGATAGGGATTGCCTTGAATCTGTAGATTGCTTTGGTTAATAGAGTCATTTTCACAATGTTGATTCTTCCAATCGAAGAACATGGTATATCGCTCTATCTATTTATATCCTCTTTAATTTCTTTCATCAGTGTCTTATAATTTTCTGCATACAGGTCTTTGGGCTCCTTAGGTAGGTTTATTCCTAGATATGTTTTTGTTGCAATGGTAAATGGGAGTGTTTCCTTAATTTCACTTTCAGATTTTTTATCATTAGTATATAGGAATGCAAGAGACTTCTGTGTATTAATTTTGTATCCTGCTACTTTACCAAATTCATTGATTAGCTCTAGGAGTTTTCTGGTAGCATCTTTAGGATTCTCTATGTACAGTATCATGTCATTTGCAAACAGTGACAGCTTTAATTCTTCTTTTCCGCTTTGGATTCCTTTTATTTCTTTTTCTTCTCTGATTGCTGTGGCTAACACTTCCAAAACTATGTTGAATAATAGTGGTGAGACTGGGCAACCTTGTCTTGTTCCTGATCTTAGAGGAAATGGTTTCAGTTTTTCACCATTGAGGACAATGTTGGCTGTGGGTTTGTCATATATGGCCTTTATTATGTTGAGGAAAGTTCCCTCTATGCCTACTTTCTGCAGGGCTTTTATCATAAATGGGTGTTGAATTTTGTCGTAAGCTTTCTCTGCATCTATTGAGATGATCATATGGTTTTTCTCCTTCAATTTGTTAATATGGTGTATCATGTTTATTGATTTGCGTATATTGAAGAATCCTTGCATTCCTGGAAGAAACCCCACTTGGTCATGGTGTATGATCCTTTTAATGTGCTGTTGGATTCTGTTTGCTAGTATGTTGTTGAGGATTTTTGCATCTATGTTCATCAGTGATACTGGCCTGTAGTTTTCTTTCTTTGTGACATCTTTGTCTGGTTTTGGTATCAGGGTGATGGTGGCCTCGTAGAATGAGTTTGGGAGTGTTCCTCCCTCTGCAATATTTTGGAAGAGTTTGAGAAGGATAGGTGTTAGCTCTTCTCTAAATATTTGATAAAATTCGCCTGTGAAGCCATCTGGTCCTGGGCTTTTGTTTGTTGGAAGATTTTTCATCACAGTTTCAATTTCAGTGCTTGTGATTGGTCTGTTCATATTTTCTATTTCTTCCTGGTTCAGTCTCGGCAGTTTGTGCATTTCTAAGAATCTGTCCATTTCTTCCAGGTTTTCCATTTTACTGGCATAGAGTTGCTTGTAGTAATCTCTCATGATCTTTTGTATTTCTGCAGTGTCAGTGGTTACTTCTCCTTTTTCATTTCTAATTCTATTGATCTGAGTCTTCTCCCTTTTTCTCTTGATGAGTCTGGCTAATGGTTTATCAATTTTGTTTATTTTCTCGAAGATCCAGCTTTTAGTTTCATTGATTTTTGCTATTGTTTCCTTCATTTCTTTTTCATTTATTTCTGACCTGATTTTTATAACTTCTTTCCTTCTGCTGGCTTTGGGGTTTTTTGTTCTTCTTTCTCTAATTGCTTTAGATGCAAGGTTAGGTTGTTTATTCGAGATGTTTCCTGTTTCTTGAGGTAGGCTTGTACTGCTATAAACTTCCCTCTTAGCACTGCTTTTGCTGCGTCCCATAGGTTTTGGGTCGTCGTATCTCCATTGTCATTTGTTTCTAGGTATTTTTTGATTTCCCCTTTGATTTCTTCAGTAATCACTTCCTTATTAAGTAATGTATTGTGTAGCCTCCATGTGTTTTTATTTTTTACAGATCTTTTCCTGTAATTGATATCTAGTCTCATAGCGTTGAGGTCAGAAAAGATACTTGATACAATATCAATTTTCTTAAATTTACCAAGGCTTGATTTGTGACCCAAGATATGATTTATCCTGGAAAATGTTCCATGAGCATTTGAGAAAAATGTGTATTCTTTTGTTTCTGGGTGGAATGTCCTATAAATATCAATTAAGTTCATCTTCTTTAATGTATCATTTGAAGCTTGTATTTCCTTATTTATTTATTTTCATTTTGTATGATCTGTCCATTGGTGAAAGTGGGGTGTTAAAGTCCCCTACTATGATTATGTTACTGTCGATTTCCCCTTTTATGGCTGTTAGTATTTGCCTTATGTATTGGGGTGCTCCTATGTTGGGTGCATAAATATTAAAATTGTTATACCTTCCTCTTGGATCGATCCCTTGATCATTATATAGTGTCCTTCTTTGTCTCTTGTAATAGTCTTTATTTTAAAGTCTATTTTGTCTGATATGAGAGCTGATACTCCAGCTTTCTTTTGATTTCTATTTGCATGGAATATCTTTTCCATCCCTTCACTTTCAGTCTGTATGTGTCTCTAGGTCTGAAGTGGGTCTCTTGTAGACAGCATATATGTGGCTCTTGTTTTTGTATCCATTCAGGCAGCCTGTGTCTTTTGGTGGTAGCATTTAATCCATTTACATTTAAGGTAATTATCAATATGTATGTTCCTATTCCCATTTTCTTAATTGTTTTTGGTTTGTTATTGTAGGTGTTTTCCTTCTCTTGTGTTTCTTGCCTAAAGAAGTTCCTGTAGCATTTGTTGTAAAGCTGGTTTGGTGGTGCTGAACTCTCTCAGCTTTTGCTTGTTTGTAAAGTTTTTAATTTCTCCATCAAATCTGAATGAGATTCTTGCTGGGTAGAGTAATCTTGGTGGTAGGTTTTTCTCCTTCATCACTTTAAATATGTTCTGCTACTTCCTTTTGGCTTGCAGAGTTTCTGCTGATAGATCAACTGTTAACCTTATGGGGATTCCCTTGTGTGTTATTTGTTGTTTTTCCCTTGCTACTTTTAATATGTTTCTTTATATTTAATTTTTGATAGTTTGATTAATATGTGTCTTGGAGTGTTTCTCCTTGCATTTATCCTGTATGGGACTCTCTGTGCTTCCAGGACTTGATTAACTATTTCCTTTCCCATATTAGGGAAGTTTTCAACTATAATCTCTTCAAATACTTTCTCAGTCCCTTTCTTTTTCTCTTCGTCTTCTGGGACCCCTATAATTCAAATGTTGGTGCGTTTAATGTTGTCCCAGAGGTCTCTGAGACTGTCCTCAGTTCTTTTTATTCTTTTTTCTTTTTCCTGCTCTGCAGTAGTTATTTCCACCATTTTACTTCTAGGTCACTTATCCGTTCTTCTGCCTCAGTTATTCTGCTAGTGATACCGTCTAGAGTATTTTTAATTTGATTTATTGTGTTTTTTATCATTGCTTGGTTCCTCTTTAGTTCCTCTAGTTCCTTGTTAATTGTTTCCTGCATTTTGTCTATTCTATTTCCAAGATTTTGGATCATCTTTACTATCATTATTCTGTATTCTTTTTCAGGTAGACTGCCTATTTCCTCTTCATTTGTTAGGTCTGGTGTGTTTTTACCTTGCTCCTTCATCTTTTGTGTTTTTCTGTCTTCTCATTTTGCTTCTCTTACTGTGTTTGGGTTCTCCTTTTCGCAGACTGCAGGTTCGTAGTTCCTGTTGTTTTTTGTATCTGTCCCCAGTGGCTAAGGTTTGTTCAGTGGGTTGTGTAGGCTTCCTGGTGGGGGGGACTAGTGCCTGTGTTCTGGTGGATGAGGCTGGATCTTGTCTTTCTGTTGGGCAGGTCCACCTCTGGTGGTGCGTTTTGGGGTATCTGTGGCCTTATTATGATTTTAGGCAGCCTCTCTGCTAACAGATGGGGCTGTGTTCCTGTCTTGCTAGTTGTTTTGCATAGGGTGTCCAGCACTATAGCTTGCTGGTCGTTGAGTGAAGCTGTGTCTTCGTGTTGAGATGGAGATCTCTGGGAGATTTTCGTCATTTGGTATTACATGGACATGGGAGGTCTCTTGTGGACCAGTGTCCTGAAGTTGGTTCTCGCACCTCAGTGGCACAGCCCTGATGCCTGGCTGGAGCACCAAGAGCCTTTCATCCCCACGGCTCAGAATAAAAGGGAGAAAAAATAGAAAGAAAGAAAGAAAGAGGATAAAATAAAATAAAATAAAGCTATTATAATAAAAAAATAAGAAAAAAATATTAAGAATAAATTTATTAAGAATTTTTTTAATTTTTAAAAATAGATTTATTAATTTTTTATAATGAAAAATAAGAAAAAAATTATTAAGAAAAAAATTTATTAAGAAAATTTTTTTATTTTTTTAAAATAAAAAATATGAAGAAACTTTTTAAGAAAAAATTTTTTTTTTAATTTTTAAAATAGATAATAAGGAAAAAATATTAAGAAAACATTTATTAAGAAAACAAAATTTTTTAAGTAAAAAAAAAAAAAAACGGACACACCGAACAGTAGGACTAATGGTGAAAGCAAAGCTATACAGACAAAATCTCACCCAGAAGCATACACATATACACTCACAAAAAAAGGAAAAGGGGAAAAATTAGTATATCCTGCTCCCAAAGTCCACCTACTGAATTTGGGATAATTCGTTGTCTATTCAGGTATTCAACAGATGCAGGCACATCAAGTTGTTTGTGGAGCTTTAATCCGCTGCTTCTGAGGCTGCTGAGAGAGATTTCCCTTTCTCTTCTTTGTTCCAACTGCTCCCAGGGTTCAGCTTTGGATTTGGACCCGCCTCTGCGTGTAGGTCTCCTGAGGGCGTCTGTTCTTTGCTCAGACAGGACGGGGTTAAAGGAGCAGCTGATTCGGGGGCTGTGGCTCACTCAGGCCGGGGGGAAGGAAGGGGACGGATGCGGGGCGAGCCTGCGGCAGCAGAGGCCAGCAGGAAGTTGCTGCAACCTGAGGCATTCCGTGCGTTCTTTCGGGGAAGTTGTCCCTGGATCACGGGATCCTGGCAGTGGCGGGCTGCACAGGCTCCAGGGAGGGGCGGTGTGGATAGTGATCTGTGCTCGCACACAGGCTTCTTGGTGGCGGCAGCATCAGCCTTAGCGTCTCATGCCCGTCTCTGGGGTCCGCGCTGATAGCTGTGGCTCGCACCCATCTCTGGAGCTCGTTTAGGCAGTGCTCTGTATCCCCTCTCCTTGCGCACCCCGAAACAAAGAGGCAAGAAAAAGTCTCTTGCCTCTTCAGCAGCTGCAGACTTTTTCCTGGACTCCCTCCCGGCTAGCTGTGGTGCGCTAACCCCTTCAGGCTCTGTTCGCGCCACCAACCCCAGTCCTCTCCCTGCGATCTGACCAAAGCCCGAGCCTCAGCTCCCAGCCCCCGCCCGCCCTGGCGGGTGAGCAGACAATCCTCTCGGGCTGGTGAGTGCTACTCGGCACCGATCCTCCATGCGGGAATCTCTCCACTTTGCCCTCCACACCCCTGTGGCTGCGCTCTCCTCCATGGCTCCAAAGCTTCCCCCCTCTGCCACCTGCAGTCTGCGCCCACGAAGGGGCTTCCTAGTGTGTGGAAACCTTTCCTCCTTCACAGCTCCCTCCCACTGGTGCAGGTCTCATCCCTATTCTTTTGTCTCTGTTGTTTCTTTTTTCTTTTGCCCTACCCAAGTACGTGGGGAGTTTCTTGCCTTTTGGGAGGTCTGACGTCTTCTGCCAGCGTTCAGTGGGTGTTATGTAGGAGCAGTTCCACGTGTAGATGAATTTCTAATGTATCTGCCTGGAGAAAGACCCTGAAGTGGCACCCGACTGTGTGCAGCTGTCGGTGGGTAGGACATGGCCCAAGGTGGCTTCTTATTAGTTTGTGTCTTCTTCAATTTCTTTTTTTTTTAACATCTTTATTGGAGTAGAATTGCTTCACAATGATGTGTTAGTTTCTACTTTACAACAAAGTGAATCAGCTTTACGTATACATATATCCACATATCTCTTCCCTCTTGCATCTCCCACCCTCCCACACTCCCTATCCCACCCCACTAGGTGGTCATAAAGCACCGAGCTGATCTCCCTGTACTATGCAGTGGCTTCCCACTAGTTTTCTATTTTACATTTGATAGTATATATAAGTCCAATCCACTCTCTCACTTTGTCCAAACTTAACCTTTCCCCTTCCTGTGTCCTCAAGTCCATTCTCTACTAGGTCTGCGACTTTATTCCCATCCTGCCCCTGGGTTCTTCATAAACTTTTTTTTTATTTTTAGATTCCATATATATGTGTTACCATATGGTATTTGTTTTTCGCTTTCTGACTTACTTCACTCTGTATGACAGAATCTAGGTCAATCCACCTCACTACAAATGACTCAATTTTGCTTCTTTATATGGCTGAGTAATATTCCATTGTATATATGTGCCACATCTTCTTTATCCATTCATCTGTTGATGGACACTTAGGTTACTTCCATGTCCTGTCTATTGTAAATACAGATGCAATGAACATTGTGGTATATGACTCTTTTTGAATTATGGTTTTCTCAGAGTATATGCCCAGTAGTGGGATTGCTGGGTCATATGGTAGTTCTATTTTTAGGTTTTTAAGGAAATTCCACACTGTTCTCCATAGTGGCTGTATTAATTTACATTCCCACAAACAGTGAAAGAGGGTTCCCTTTTCTCCACACCCTCTCCAGCATTTATTGCTTGTAGAATTTTTGATGATGGCCATTCTGAATGGTGTGAGGTGATACCTCATTGTAGTTTTGATTTCCGTTTCTCTAATGATTAATGATGTTGAGTATTCTTTCATGTGTTTGTTGGCAATCTGTATATCTTCTTTGGAGAAATGTCTATTTAGGTCTTCTGCCCATTATTGGATTGGGTTGTTTGTTTTTTTGATATTGAGCTGCATGAGCTGCTTGTAATTTTTAGAGATTAATCCTTTGTCAGTTGCTTCATTTGCAAATATTTTCTCCCATTCAGAGAGTTTTCTTTTTGTCTTGTTTATGGTTTCCTTTGTTGGGGAAAGGCTTTTAAGGTTCCTTAGGTCCCATTTGTTTATTTTTGTTTTTATTTCCATTTCTTTAGGAGGTGGGCCAAAAAGGATCTTGCTGTGATTAATGTCATAGAATGTTCTGCCTGTGTTTTCCTCTAAGAGTTTGTTAGTATCTGGCATTACATTTAGGTCTTTAATGCATTTTGAGTTTATTATTATGTATGGTGTTAGGGAGTGTTCTAATTTCATTCTTTTACATGTAGCTGTCCGGTTTTCCCAGCACCACTTTTTGAAGAGGCTGCCTTTTCTCCACTGTATATTCTTACCTCCTTTATCAAAGGTAAGGTGACCATACGTGCGTGGGTTAATCTCTGGGCTTTCTATCCTGTTCCATTGATCTATATTTTTGTTTTTGTGCCAGTACCATACTGTCTTGATTACTGTAGCTTTGTAGTATACTCTGAAGTCAGGGAGCCTGATTCATCCAGCTCCGTTTTTCCTTCTCACTATTGCTTTGGCCATTCGGGTCTTTGGTGTTTCTATGCAAATTGTGAAATTTTTTGTTCTAGTTCTGTGAAAAATGCCATTGGTAGTTTGATACGGATTGCTTTAAATCTGTAGATTGCTTTTGGTAGTAGAGCCATTTTAACAATGTTCATTCTTCCCATCCAAGAACATGGTATATCTCTCCATCTCTTTGTATCATCTTTATCATCTTTCATCAGTGTCTTCTAATTTTCTGCATACAGATCTTTTATCTCCTTGGGTAGGTTTATTCCTAGGCATTTTATTCTTTTTGTTGTGATGGTAAATTGGAGGGTTTCCTTAATTTCTCTTTTAGATTGTTCATCATTAGTGTATAGTAATGCAAGAGATTTCTGTGCATTGATTTTTTATCCTGCTACTTTACCAAACTCATTGATTAGATGTATTATTTTTCTGGTACTCTCTTTGCTATTCTCTATGTATAGTATCATGTCATCTGCAAACAGTGATAGCTTTACTTCTTTTCCGATTTGGATTCCTTTTATTTCTTTTTCTTCTTTGATTGCTGTGGTGAAAACTTCCATAATTATGTTGAATAATAGTGGTGAGAGTGGACAACCTTGTCTTGTTCCTGATCTTAGAGGAAATGTTTTCAGTTTTTCACCACTGAGAACGATGTTGGCTGTGGGTTTGTCATATATGGCCTTTATTATGTTGAGTTAAGTTCCCTCTATGCCTACTTTCTGGAGTGATTTTATCATAAATGCGTGTTGAAATTGTCAAAAGCTTTCTAGGCATCTATTGGGATGATAATATGGTTTTTATTCTTCAATTTGTTAATATGGTGTATCACATTGGTTGATTTGCGTATACTGAACAATCCTTGCATTCCTGGGATAAACCCTACTTGACAATGTATGATTCTTTTATTGTGGTCTTGGATTCTGTTTGCTAATATTTTGTTGAGGATTTTTGTATCTATGTTCATCAGTGATATTGGTCTGTAGTTTTCTTTTTTTGTGACAACTTTGTCGGGTTTTGGTATCAGGGAGATTGCGGCCTCGAAGAATGAGTTTGGGAGTGTTCCTCCCTCTTCTATATTTTGAAATAGTTTGAGAAGGATAGGTGTTAGCTCGTCTCTAAATGTTTGATAGAATTCGCCTGTGAAGCCATCTGGTCCTGGGCTTTTGTTTGTTGGAAGGTTTTTAATCATGATTTCAATTTCAATGCTTGTGATTGGTCTGTTCATACGTTGTCTTTCTTACTGGTTCAGTCTCAGAAGGTTGTGCATTTCTAACAATTTGTCCATTTCTTCCAGGTTGTCCATTTTATTGGCATAGAGTTGCTTGTAGTAATCTCCCACGATCATTTGTATTTCTGCAGTGTCAGTTGTTACTTCTCCTTTTTCATTTCTAATTCTCTTTAATTGAGTCTTTTCCTTTTTTTTTCTTGTTGAGTCTGGCTAGTGGTTTATCAGTTTTTTTTATCATCTCAAAAAACCGGCATTTAGTTTTATTGATCTTTGCTATTGTTTCCTTCATTTCTTTTTCATTTACTTCTGGTCTGAATTTTATGATTTCTTTCCTTCTGCTATCTTCAGGGTTTTTTTGTTCTTCTCTCTCTAATTGCTTTAGGTGTAAGGTTAGGTTGTTTATTTGAGATGCTTCTTGTCTCTTAAGGTAGGAATTTATCACTATAACCTTCCCTCTTAGAAATGCTTTTGCTGCAACCCATAGGTTTTGGGGCATCGTGTTTTCATTTTCATTTGTTTCTAAGTATTTTCTTGATTTCCTCTTTGATTTCTTCAGTCATCTCTTGGTTATTAAGTAGTATATTGTTTAGCCTCCATGTGTTTTTATTTTTCCTGTAATTGATATGTAGCCTTACAGCCTTTAGGTCTGAAAATGTACTTGATACGATTACAAGTTTCTTAAATTTACCAAGGCTTGATTTGTGACCCAGGATATGATCTATCCTGGAGACTGTTCCATGAGCACTTGAGAAGAAAGTGTAATCTGCTGTTTTCAGATGGAATGTCCTGTATATAAAAATTAAGTCCATGTTGTTTAATGTAACATTTAAAGCTTGTGTTTCCTTATTTATTTTCATTTTGGCTGATCTGTCCATTGGTGAAAGTGGGGTGTTAAACTCCCCTACTATGATTCTGTTACTGTCGATTTCCCCTTTTCTGGCTGTTAACATTTGCCTTATGTATTGAGGTGCTCCTATGTTGGGTGCATAAATATTTACAATTGGTATATCTTCTTCTTGGATTGATCCCTTGATCATTATGTAGTATACTTCTTTGTCTCTTGTAATAGACTTTATTCTAAAGACTATTTTTTCTGATATGAGAATTGCCACTCCAGCTTTCTTTTGATTTCCATTTGCATGGACTATCTTTTTCCATCCCCTCATTTTCAATCTGTATGTGTCCCTACGTCAGAAGTGGGTCTCTTGTAGACAGCATATATATGGGTCTTGTTTTTGTATCCATTCAGCCAGTCTGTGTCTTTTGGTGGGAGCATTTAATCCATTTACATTTAAGGTAATTATCGATATGTATGTTCCTATTACCATTTTCTTAATTGTTTTGAGTTTGTTATTGTTGGTCTTTTCTTGCTCTTGTGTTTCCTGCTTATATAAGTTCCTTTAGCATTTGTTGTAAAGCTGGTTTAGTGGTGCTGAACTCTCTCAGCTTTTGATTGTCTGTAAAGGTTTTAATTTCTCCATCAAATCTGAAAGAGATTCTTGCTGGGTAGAGTAATATTGGTTGTAGGTTTTTCCCTTTCATCACTTTAAGTATGTCCTGCCACTCCCTTCTGGCTTGCAGAGTTTTTGCTGAATGATCAGCTGTTAACCTTATGGGAATTCCCTTTTGTGTTATTTGTTGTTTTTCCCTTGCTGCTTTTGATATTTTTTATTTGTATTTAATTTTTGAATGTTTGTTTAATATGTGTCTTGGTGTGTTTCTCCTTGGATTTATGCTATATGGAAATCCGTGCTTCCTGGACATGATTAACTATTTCCTTTCCTTTACCAAGGAAGCTTTCAACTGTAATCTCTGCAAATATTTTCTCAGCCCCTTTCTTTTTCTCTCTTTCTTCTGGGACCCCTATATTTCGAATGTTGGTGCGTTTAATGGTTTAATGTTGTCCCAGACATCTCTGACACTGTCCTCAATTCTTTTCATTCTTTTGCCTTTTTTCTGCTCTTCCATAGTTATTTCCACTCTTTTATCTTTCAGGTTACTTATCCGTTCTTCTACCTCAGTTATTCTGCTATTGATTCCTTCCAGAGAATTTCTAATTTCATTTATTGTGTTGTTCATCATTGTTTGTTTACACTTTAGTTCTTCTAGGTCCTTTTTGAACATTTCTTTTATTTTCTCTATTCTATTTCCAAGATTTTGGATATCTTTACTATCATTATTCTGATTTCTTTCTCAGGTAGACTACCTATTTCCTCTTCATTGTTTTGGTCTGGTGGGTTTTTACCTTGCTCTTTCATCTGCTGTGTGTTTCTCTGTCTTCTTATTTTGTTTACCTTACTGTGTTAGGGGTCTCCTTTTTGCAGGCTGCAGGTTTGTAGTTCCTGTGGTTTTTAGCTCTGCCCCCTGTGGCTAAGGTTAGTGAATAGTGTTGTGTAGGCTTCCTGACGTAAGTGATTAGTGTCTGTGTTTTGGTGGACGAGCCATGATCCTTTTTTCTGTTGGGCAAGTCTGCATCTGGTGGTGTGTTTTGGGCGTCTGTGACATTATTATTATGATATAAGGCAGCCTTTCTGCTAGTGTCTGCTGTTGTTTCCTGTTTTGCTCATTGTTTGGTGTTGGGTGTCAACCACTGTAGCTTGCTCATCATTGAATGGAGCTGGGTCTTGTGGTTGAGATGGAGATGTCTGGGAAATATATTTTTTTAACATTTTTACTGGAGTATAATTGCCTTACAATGGTGTGTTAATTTCTGCTTTATAACAAACTGAGTGAGTTATACATATACATGTATCCCCATATCTCTTACCTCTTGTGTCTCCCTCCCTCCCATCCTCCCTATCCCACTATTCTAGCTGGTCAAAGAGTAACGAGCTGATCTCCCTGTGCTTTGTGACTGCTTCCCACTAGCTATCTATTTTACATTTGGTAGTGTATATATGTCCATATATACACTACCCCCTCTCACTTTTTTCCAGCTTACCCTTCCCCTCCCTGTGTCCTGAAGTCCGTTCTCTAGTAGATCTGCATCTTTATTCCCGTCTTGCCTCTAGGTTCTTCATGACTTTTTTTTTCTCTATTAGATTCCATATATATGTATTAGCAAATGGTATTTGGTTTTCTCTTTCTAGCTTACTGCACTCTGTATGACAGACTCTAGGTCCATCCACCTCAATACAAATAACTCAATTTCGTTTATTTTTATGGCTGAGTAATATTCCATTGTATATATGTGCCACATCTTCTTTATCCATTCAGCTGTTGATGAACATTTAAGTTGCTTCCAATTCCTGGCTATTGTAAATTGAGTTGCAATGAACATGACTGTTTTTGAATTATGGTTTTCTCAGGGTATATGCCCAGTAGTGGGATTGCTGGGTCATATGGTAGTTCTATTTTTAGTTTTTTAAGGTTCATCTATAATGTTCTCCATAGTGGCTGTATCAATTTACATTCCCAGCAACAGTGCAAAAGGGTTTCCTTTTCTCCACACCCTCTCCAGCATTTACTGTTTGTAGATTTTTTTTCTTTTTCTCTTTTGTATTGAAGTATAGTTGATGTACAACCTTATATGTTCTACGTATACAACAGTGATTCCCAATTTTTAAATGTTATACTCCATTTATCATTATTATAAAATGTTGGCCATATTCTTCGTGTTGTACAATATCAACTTGTAGTTTACTTATTTTATTTTTTTTAACATCTCTATTAGAGTAAAATTGGTTTACAATCGTGTGTCAGTTTCTGCTTTATAACAAAGTGAATCAGTTATACATATACATATGTTCCCATATATCGTCCCTCTTGCATCTCCCTCCCTCCTACCTTCCCTATCCCACCCCTCTAGGTGGTCAGAAAGCACCGAGCTGATCTCCCTGTGGTATGTGGCTGCTTCACACTAGCTTTCTATTTTACCTTTGGTAGTGTATATATGTCCATGCCACTCTCTCACTTGTCCCAGCTTACTCTTCCTCCTCCCTGTATCCTCAAGTCCATTCTCTAGTCGGTCTGCATCTTTATTCCCATCTTGCCCCTAGGTTCTTCTGACCACTCTCTCTTTTTTTTTCAGAATCCATATATATGTGTTAGCATACGGTATTTGTTTTTCTCTTTCTGACTTACTTCACTCTGTATGACACTCTCTAGGTACATCAACCTCACTACAAATAACTCAGTTTTGTTCCTTTTTATGGCTGAGTAATATTCCATTGTATATATGTGCCACAACTCCTTTATCCATTCATCTGTTGATGGACACTTAGGTTGCTTCCATGTCCTGGCTATTGTAAATAGAGCTGCAATCAACATTTTGGTACGTGACTCTTTTTGAATTATGGTTTTCTCAGGGTATATGCCCAGTAGTGGGATTGCTGGGTCGTATGGTAGTTCTATTTTTTGTTTTTTAAGGAACTTCCATACTGTTCTCCATAGTGGCTGTATCAGTTTACATTCCCACCAACAGTGCAAGAGGGTTCCCTTTTCTCCACACCCTCTCCAGCATTTATTGTTTGTAGATTTTTTGATTATAGCCATTATGACTGGTGTGGGATGATATTGCATTGTAGGTTTGTTTTGCATTTCTCTAATGATTAATGATGCTGAGCATGCTTTCATGTGTCTGTTGGCAATCTGTATATCTTCATTGGAGAAATGTCTATTAAGACTTCTGCCCTCTTTTGGATTAGGTTGTTTGTTTTTTCGATATTGAGCTGTATGAGCTGCTTGTAAATTTTGGAGATTAATCCTTTGTCAGTTGCTTAATTTGCAAATATTTTCTCCCAGTCTGAGGGTTGTCTTTTCATCTTGTTTATGGTTTCCTTTGCTGTGAAAAAGCATTTAAGTTTCATTAGGTCCCATTTGTGTATTTTTGTTTTTCTTTCCATTTCTCTAGGATGTGGGTCAAAAAGGATCTTGCTATGATTTATGTCATAGAGTGTTCTGCCTATGTTTTCCTCTAAGAGTTTAATAGTGTCTGGCCTTACATTTAGGTTTTTAATTCATTTTGTGTTTATGCTTTTGTATGGTGTTAGGGGGTGTTATAATTTCATTCTTTTACATGTAGCTGCCCAGTTTTCCCAGCACTACTTATTGAAGAGGCAGTCTTTTCTCCACTGTATATTCTTGCCTCCTTTATAAAAGATAAGGTGACCATATGTGCGTGGGTTTATCTCTGCGCTTTCTATCCTGTACCATTGATCTATATTTCCGTTTTTATGCCAGTACCATACTGTCTTGATTACTGTAGCTTTGTATTATAGTCTGAAGTCAGGGAGCCTGATTCCTCCAGCTCCGTTTTTCTTTCTCGGTAATGCTTTGGCTATTCAGGGTCTTTTGTGTTTCCATACCAATTGTGAAATTTTTTGTTCTAGTTCTGTGAAAAATGCCATTGGTAGTTTGATAGGAATTGCATTGAATCTGTAGATTGCTTTGGGTAGTATAGTCATTTTCACAATGTTGATTCTTGCAATCCAAGAACATGAAATATCTCTCCATCTCTTTGTATCATCTTTATTTTCTTTCATCACTGTCTTATAATTTTCTGCATACAGATCTTTCTTCTCCTTAAGTATGTTTATTCCTAGGTATTTTATTCTTTTCTTGTGATGGTAAATGGGATTTTTTCCTTAATTTCTTTTTTAGATTTTTTTCATCATTAGTGTATAGTACTTCAAGATATTTCTGTGCATTAATTTTGTATCCTGCTACTTTACCGAACTCAGTGATTACCTCTAGTAGTTTTCTGGTAGAGTCTTTACGATTCTCTATGCATAGTATCATGTCATCTGCAAACAGTGACAGCTTTACTTCTTCTTTTCCAATTTGGACTCGTTTTATTTCTTTTTCTTCCCTGATTGCTGTTGCTAAAACTTTCAAAACTATGTTGAATAATAGTGGTGAGAGTGGGCAACCTTGACTTGTTCCTGATCTTAATGGAAACGGTTGCAGATTTTCACCATTGTGCATGATGTTGGTTGTGTGTTTGTCATATATGGCCTATATTATGTTGAGGTAAGTTTCCTCTATGCTTACTTTCTGCAGGGTTTTTATCATGTCAGGGTTGAAATTTGTCGAATGCTTTCTCAACATCTATTGAGATGATCATATGGTTTTTATTCTTCAATTTGTTAATATAGTGTGTCACGTTGATTTATTTGCGTATATTGAAGAATCCTTGCATTCCTGAGATAAACCCCACTCAGTCATGGTGTACAATTCTTTTAATGTGCTCTTGGAATCTGTTTGCTAATATTTGGTTGAGGATTTTTTGTATCTATGTTCATCAGTGATATTGGTCTGTAGTTTTCTTCCTTTTTGACATCACTGTCTGGTTTTGGTATCAGGGTGACTGTGGCCTCGAAGAATTAGTTTGGGAGTGTACCTCCCTCTGCAATATTTTGGAAGAGTTTGGGAAGGATAGGTTTTAGCTCTTCTCTAACTGTTTGATAGAATTCACCTGTGAAGCCATCTTGTCCTGGGCTTTAGTTTGTAGGAAGATTTTTAATCACAGTTTCAATTTCAATGCTTGTGATTGGTCTGTTCATATTTTCTATTTCTTCCTGGTTCAGGCTCGGAAAGTTGTGCCTTTCTAAGAATTTATCCATTTCTTCCAGGTTGTCCATTTTACTGGCATAAGTTGCTTGTAGTAATCTCTCATGATCCTTTGTATTTCTGCAGTGTCATTTATTACTTCCCCTTTTTTATTTCTAATTCTATTCATGTGAGTCTTCTCCGTTATTTCCTTGATGGCTCTGGCTAATGGTTTATCAATTTTGTTTATCTTCTCAAAGAACCAGCTTTTAGTTTTATTGACCTTTGCTATTGTTTCCTTCATTTCTTTTTCATTTCTTTGTGATCTGATCTTTATGATTTCTTTCCTTATGTTAACTTTGAGGGTTTTTCATTCTTCTTTCTCTAATTGCTTTAAGTTTAAGCTTAGGTTGTTTATTTGAGATGTTTCTTAAGGTAGGATTGTATTGCTATAAACTTCCCTCATAGAACTGCTTTTGTTGCATCCCTTAGTTCTTGGGCCGTCCTGTTTTCATTGCCCATTTTTTCTAGGTATTTTTTTTGTTTTCCTCTTTGATTTCTTCAGTGATCTCTTGGTCATTAAGTAGTGTATTGTTTAGCCTCCATGTGTTTGTATTTTTTGGAGATTTTTACCTGTAACTGATATCTAGTCTCATAGCATTGTGGTCGGAAAAGATATTTGATATGATTTCAATTTTCTTAAGTTTACCAAAGCCTGATTTGTGACCCAAGATATGATCTATCCTGTAGAATATTCCATGAGCACTTGAGAAGAAAGTGTATTCTGTTGTTTTTGTTTGGAATGTCCTATGATTATCAATTAAGTCCATCTTGTTTAACATATAATTTAAAGCTTGTGTTTCCTTATTTATTTTCATTTTGGATGATCTGTCCATTGGTGAAAGTGGGGTGTTAAAATCCCCTACTATGATTGTGTTACTGTCGATTTCCCCTTTTATGGCTGTAAGTATTTGCCTTATGTATTGAGGTGCTCCTCTGTTGGGTGCACAAATATTTACAATTGTTATATCTTCTTCTTGGATTGATGCCTTGATCATTATGTAGTGTCCTTCTTTGTCTCTTGTAATAGTCTTTATTTAAAAGTCTATATTGTCTGATATGAGAGCTGCTACTCCAGCTTTCTTTTGATTTCCATTTGCATGGAATATCTTTTTCCATCCCTTCACTTTCAGTCTGTATGTGTCCCTAGGTCTGAAGTGGGTCTCTTGTAGACAGCATATATACAGGTCTTGTTTTTGTATCCATTCAGCCATTCTGTGTCTTTTCATGGGAGCATTTAATTCATTTACATTTAAGGTAATTATCAATATGTATGTGCCTATTCCCATTTTCTTAAATGTTTTGGATTTGTTATTGTAGGTTTTTTCCTTCTGTTGTTTCTTGCCTAGAGAAGTTCCTTTAGCATTTGTTGTAAAGCTGGTTTTGTGGTGCTGAACTCTCTCAGTATTTGCTTGTCTTTAAAGTTTTTAATTTCTCCATCAAATCTGAATGAGATCCTTGCTGGTTAGAGTAATCTTGGTTGTAGGTTTTTCTCCTTCATCACTTTAGATGTGTCCTGTCACTCCTTTCTGGTTTGCAGAGTTTCTGTTGAACGATCAGCTGTTTACCTTATGGTATTCCCTTGTATATTATTTGTTGTTTTTCCCTTGCTGATTTTAATATTTTTTCTTTATTACTTTTTTTATAGTTTGATTAATATGTGTCTTGATGTGTTTCTACTTGGATTTATCCTGTATGCGACTCTCTGTGCTTCCTGCACTTGATTAACTATTTCCTTTCCCATATTAGGGAAGTTTTCAACTATAATATTTTCAAATATTTTCTCAGTCCCTTTTTTGTTTCTCTTGTTCTTCTTGGACTTCTATAATTCGAATCTTGGTGCAGTTAATATTGTCCCAGAGGTCTCTGAGACTGTCCTCAATTCTTTTCATTCTTTTTACTTTATTCTGCTCTGCAGTAGTTATTTCCACTATTTTATCTTCCACCTCACTTATCCATTCTTCTGCTTCTGTTATTCTGCTATAGATCCCTTCCAGATAATTTTTAATTTTATTTATTGTGTTGTTTATGGTCGTTGTTTCATCTTTAGTTCTTCTATGTCCTTGTTAAAAGTTTCTTGTGTTTTCTCCATTCTAATTCGAAGGTTTTGGTTCATCTTTACTATCATTATTCTGAAATCTTTTTCAGGTAGTCTGCCTACTTCCTCTTCATTTGTTAGGTCAGGTGTGTTTTTACCTTGATCCTTCATCTGCTCTGTGTTTCTTTGTCTTCTCATTTTGCTTAACTTACTGTGTTTGTGGTCTCCTTTTCGCAGGCTACAGGTTCGTTGTTCCCATTGTTTGTCATGTCTGCCCCGAGTGGCTAAAGTTGGTTCAGTGGGTTGTGTAGGCTTCCTGGTGGAAGGGACTAGTGCCTGTGTTCTGGTGGATGAGGCTGGATATTGTCATTCTGGTGGCAGGTGCATGTCTGATGATGTGTTTTGGTGTGTCTATGACCTTGTTATGATTTTAGGCAGCCTCTCTGCTAATGGGTGGGGTTGTATTCCTGTCTTCCTAGTTGTTTTCCATAGGGTATCCAGCACTGTAGCTTGCTGGTCGTTGAGTGGATCTGGGTCTTTGTGTTGAGATGGAGATCTCTGGGAGATTTTTGCCATTTGATATTTTGTGGAGCTGGGAGGTCTCTTGTGGTCCAATGTCCTGAACTTGCCTCTCCCACCTCAGAGGCACCAGCCTAATGCCTGGCTGGAGCACAAAGAGCTTGTCATCCACATGGCTCAGAATAAAAGGGGGGGGGGAAAGAAAGCAAGACAGAAAGAAAAAACATTTTTAAAAAGTTATTAAAATAAAAAAAATAATTATTAAAAAATAATTTTTAAAGTAATTTAAATAAAAAAGAAAGAAGGAAGAGAACAACCAAACCAAAAAACAAATCCACCAATGATAACAAGCACTAAACCAACACTAAGAAAAAAAAAAGGACAGACAGAACTGTAGGACAAATGGTAAAAGCAAAGGTATACAGACAAATCACACACAGAAGCATACGCATACACACTCAGAGAAAGAGAAAAAGGGAAAAAAATATATATATATCGTTGCCCCCAAAGTCCACCTCCTCAATTTGGGATGATTTGTTGTCTATTGAGGTATTCCACAGATACAGGGTACGTCAAGTTCATTGTGGAGATTTAATCTGCTGCTCCTGAAGCTGCTGGGAGAGATTTCCCTTTCTTTTCTTTGTTCGCACAACTCCTGGGATTCAGCTTTGGATTTGGCCCTGCTTCTCAGTGTGGGTCGCCTGAGGGCATCTGTTCTTCATGCAGACAGGATGGGGTTAAAGAGCAGCTGCTTCGGTGGCTCTGGCTCACTCAGGCTGGGTGGAGGGAGGGGTATGGTGTGCAGGCCGAGCCTGCGGCAGCAGAGGTCAGCTTGACCTTGCAGCAGCCTGTGTCGAGCTGTGTGTTCTCCTGGGGAAGTTGTCTCTGAATCACGGGACTCTGGCAGCAGGGGGCTGCACAGGTTCCCAGGAGGGGAGGTGTTGATAGTGACTTGTGCTTGCAAACAGCCTTCTTGGTAGCTGCAGCAGCAGCCTTAGCATCTCATGCCCGTCTCTGGGGTCCATACTGATAGCCACCACATGAACCCATCTCTTGAGCTCCTTTAAACAGTGGTCTTAATCCCCTCTCCTCATGCACCAGGAAACAAAGAGGCAAACAAAAGTCTCTTGACTCTTTGACAGTTCGACACCTTTTCCCGGACTCCCTCCCAGCTAGCTATGGTGCACTAGCCCTCTTCAGGCTGTGTTCACCCAGCCAACCCCAGTCCTCTCCCTGGTATCCGACCAAAGCCAGAGCCTCAGCTCCCAGTCCCCTCCCATCCCGGCGGGTGAGCAGACAAGCCTCTTGTGCTGGTGAGTGCTGGTCTGCACTGATCCTCTGTGTGGGAATCTCTCCACTTTGCCCTCTGCACCCCTGTTGCTGCACTCTCCTCCGTGGATCTGAAGCTTCCCTCCTCTGCCACCCACAGTCTCCACCCGAGAAGGGGCTTCCTAGTGTGTGGAAACCTTTCCTCCTTCACAGCTCCCTCCCACTGCTGCAGGTCCCGTCCCTATACTTTTTTCTGTTTTTTCTTTTTTCTTTTGCCCTACCTAGCTACGTGGGGAGTTTCTTGCCTTTTGGGAAGTCGGAGGTCTTCTGCCAGCGTTCAGTACTTGTTCTGTAAGAGTTGTTCCACATGTAGATGTATTTCTGATGTATTTGTGGGGAGGAAGGTTATCTCCACTTCTTACTCTTCCGCCATCTTGAAGCTCCTCTGGGAGATTTTTGCTGTTTGATATTATGTGGAGCTGGGAGGTCTCTGGTGGACCAAAGTCCTGAACTCAGCTCTCCCAACTCAGAGGCACAGGCCTGACACCCGTCTGATGCACCAACACTCTGCCATCCACACGGCTCAGAATAAAAGGGAGAAAAAAGAAAGAACGAAAAATAATAATAATAAAATAAAACAAAATAGTTATTAAAATAAAAATTAATTATTAAAAATTTTTAAAAATTAAAAAAAGGGAAGAAAGAAAGAAAGAAGAGAGCAAGCAAACCAAGAAACAAATCCACCAATGAATACAAGTGCTAAAAACTATACAAAAAAAAAAAAAAGGACAGCCAGAACCCTAGGAAAAATGGTAGTAGCAAAGCTATACAGGCAAAATCACACTCAGAAGCATACACATACACACTCACCAAAAGAGAAAAGGAAAAAAATATATATATATATTGTTGCTCTCAAAGTCCACCCCCTCAATTTGGGGTGATTCATTGTCTATTGAGGTATTCTACAGATCCAGGGTACATCAATTTCACTGTGGAGATTTAATCTGCTGCTCCTGAGGCTGCTGGGAGAGATTTCCCTTTCTCTTCTTTGTTCCCACAGCTCCTGTTGTTCAGCTTTTGATTTGGCCCTGCCTCTGCTTGTAGGTCGCCTGAGAGCATCTGTTCTTCCCTCAGACAGGGTGGGGTTAAATGAGCAGCTGATTAGGGGGCTCTGGCTCACTCAGGTTGGGAGAAGGGAGGTGTACGGAATGCGGGGCGAGCCTCCGGTGGCAGAGGCCGGCGTGACGTTGCAACAGTCTGAGGCACGCCATGTGTTTTCCCGGGTAAGTTGTCCCTGGATCCAGGGACCCTGGCAGTGGCGGGGTGCACACTCTCCCCAGAGCGAAGGTATGGCTAGTGACCTGTGCTTGTGCACAGGCTTCTTGCTGGCTGCGGCTGCAGCCTTAGAGTCTCATGCCTGTCTCTGTGGTCCGCGTTGATAGCCGAGGCTAGCGCCTGTCTCTGGAGTTCGTTTAGGCGGTGCTCTGATTCCCCTCTCCTCGCGCACTACGAAACTAAGAGGCAAGAAAAAGTCTCTTGCCTCTTCGGCAGTTCCAGACTTTTTCCCGGACTCCTTCCCGGCTAGCTGTGGTGCACTAGCCCCCTTCAGGCTGTGTTCACGCAGCCAATCTCAGTCCTCTCCCTTGGATCTGATCTCCGAAGCCCGAGCCTCAGGTCCCAACTCCCACCCACCCTGGTGAATGAACAGAGAAGCCTCTCAGGCTGGTGAGCACTGGTTGGCACTGATCCTCTGTGAGGGAATCTCTCCGCTTTGCCCTATGCACCCCTGTTGCTGTGCTCTCCTCTGTGGCCCCGAGGCTTCCCCCCCTCCACTCCCTGTCTCCGCCAGTGAATGGGCTTCCTAGTGTGTGGAAACTTTTCCTCCTTCACAGCTCCCTCCCACTGGTACAGGTCCCGTCCTTTTACTTTTGTCTCTGTTTTTTGTTGTTTCTTTTGCCTTACCCATGTATGTGGGGAGCTTCTTGCCGTTTGGAAGGTCTGAGGTCTTCTGGCAGTGTTCAGTAGGTGTTCTGTAGGAATTGTTCCACATGTAGATGTATTTCTGATGTATTTGTGGGGATGAAGTTGATCTCCATATCTTACTCTTCCGCCATCTTGATGGTCTCCCCCTTCAATTTCTTTTAACAAAGTCCTGTTGTTTTCATTGTATATATCTTTCATTTCATTGGTTAAATTTATTCCTATATATTTTATTGTTTTTGATACTATTGTGAATGGGATAGGTTTTTTTGTTTCTTTTTCAGATGTTTCATTGTTAGTGTATAGAAATACAATTGATTTCAGTATGTTGATTTTACATACTATAGTTTACTGAATTTTTTGATTAGTTCCAAAAGTCTCTGTTTGGTTCTTTGGGGTTTCTATATATAAAATTATACAACCTGAAAATAATAAAAAGTTTATATTTTTTTCTGATTTGTTTGCCTTTTAATTCATGGTCTTGCCTTATTGCTCTAGATAGCACTTCCAGTACTGTATTCAATAACAGTGTGAGAGTATCTTTCTTTTTTTCCTGACTTAGGGGAAAACATTTCCATTTTTCACCATTGCGTAAAATGTTAGCTATGGGTTTTTTATATATAGCGTTTATTATGTTAGGTATGTTTCTTCTCTATCTAATGTAAGGGTTTTTATCATGAAAAAATGTTATATCTTGTCAAATGCTTTTTTGGCATCTATTGAGATTATAATGTGATTTTTTAATCATTCATTCCATTAATGTGGTATATCACACGTTGATTTGCATATGTTGAACCATCCCCATTTTTATCTTTAGGGAATGTACTCTAGATTTTAGTTTTGTTTTTACCATGTGGCTTACATAAAACGTCTCATAGACGAAACAGTCATCTTTATACATCATCACTTGCCTATGAAGATTCCCACATTTTATTTCCCCTTTATAATTTTTATTTCACATTTTGCCTCATTTTATGCTGTCCACTAAGAAATTGTAAGAGCTATTGTTATATTAATACTCTTTCCTTTAACATGTATACTATATTTAAGTTGTGCATACACTATACTATTATAGATTTAGAGATTTTTCACCTTTACCAGTGTGTTTTATAATTTTATTTGTTTCATGTCACTGATTAGCATCATTTCATTTTAGCTTGAAAAACTCATTTTAACATTTCTTGCAAAGCAGGTCTATTGGTGATAAACTTCCTCAGGTTTTATGTGGGAAAGTCATTTCTCTTTCATAGCTAAATAATAACTTTGCCTGATAGAATATTCTTGGCTGGCAATTTTTATATTTGGCCATGTTGAATATGTCATTATACTCTCTCCTGGCCTTTAAGGATTCTGCTTAGAAATCTGCTGGTAGCCTAATGGGGGTACCTTTGTAGGTTATACTCTTTTTTTTCTTGTTGTTTTCTTATTGCTGCCTTTAGTATTCTTTATGTTTGATTTTTGGTAATTTCATTATAATGTGTCTTTGAAGAAGGTCTTTTGGCATTGAGATAATAGGGTGTTATATTAGGTTTGTGAACTTAGGTGTCTAAATCTTTCCCCAGGATTGGGAAATTTTTGGCTATTATCTTTTTAAATACGTTTTCTATAATTTCCCCCACTTTTTCTTCCAAAATTTTCCTTATTCTAATATTGTCTTCTTGATTGAGACCCATAGATCACACAGGCTTTCTTTGCTTTCTTTTATTCTTTTTTTGTGGTTACTTCTAACTTTATTAATTCAAAATTCTTATCCTATAGGTTACTTATTTTATCATTCATCTACTTTACTCTACTATGGAGGCTCTTTATTGTGTTCCTCATCTCATTCATTGAGTATTTTAGCTCTCTAATTTCTGTTTGTTTGTTTTTTTATGATTTCTTACTCTTTGGTAAAGAGTTCATTTTGTTCACATATTTTCCCCCTGATGTCACTGAACTTTCTTTCTGTGTTTCCTAGTAGCTCACTGAGTTCCTCCAGAACAGCTATTCTGAATACTTTATCAGCCAAATCACAGTATTTCATAGCTTTGAGCCCAATTTTTGAATTATTGATATACTTGAGGGATAACATATTTTCTTGATGCTTCATGCTTCTTGTATTTTTGCATTGCTGTTGTCTCATGTGAAGTAGTAGACACCTTCTTAAACACTTATTGGTTGCCTTCAGATGGGGTACTAATCATTGGTGCTGCTATATCTGGGGTTTTCTCTGTTTTTTAATGAGCAAAGCTGCCCCACTCTTCCTGCTCCCTCATGGCAACATTCTTAAGCTTTTACGTTTGTTGTTGTTGTTGTTATTATTGTTCTTATAATTTACCAGGTGGGCTGCTGGAAACTCTCTTGTTTTCCAGAAGGTTGCTCTATAGCTCCAGTTTGTTGTTTCTCCCTTGCCCACAGGCCTTAGTCTTTTTCTGAGAGCCTCCAATTACCCATTGTCAGGCCTGCCCTTGCTGCCACAGTGGGAATCATGCACAAGGATCTGGCCATGGAGTGGTGGGACGTGTGGGTTTAGGACTTGGGGTACTGGGGGTATCCATCAACCCAGTGGGGAGATATTTGAATTGGGCATTCCCAGAGTCTTGTGGGAAAATTTCCTCCTGAAGTCCTGAAGCAGTTGGCAGAAACCACATTCTTTAATGAACTTTGATAGTCTTATCTTTTTCCTTCCTCTTCTCTTCTCTGGTCATCGAGGTCCCACCTCAATAATCTGAGTGCTCCTGGAGAGAAATGGGTTTCTCCAGCTGTGACCTACAAAACCATTGTAGCAGGGCACTTCACTCACTGCTTACCATCTCCTCTGAGGGAGCAGTCACCACTGCCTTGTAGCTCAGCCTAGTACAGTGTCACTATGGGGGAAGCAGCTTTTAGCAGAGTTTCTCACTCTCCACTGCACACAAACTCTTATGCCCCCCAATTTGATGATGTGCTGGAATTTACTGTCAGGCAGGCTGGACTTCCACAAATTCTATCTCACCCATGTGTATATGAACAGTTCCAGGTTTTTTCCCTGACCACATTGAGTGGGCGTGTAGTCTCACTTACTCCCTTGGATCCACAGCCTTTACTAAGTCTGTTTGTCTATTTTCAGAAGCACAGATGGGCAAAAGTCCTCCAACTTTCCTTGGCGTGGGTTGTTGGGTCCACAGCTCCAAATAAAAGACAATTTTGTTCATGTATGATTGTCTAATTAATTGTTTAAACGAGGAGAAACCAAAGGAGGAATGTCTTACACTGCCATTATGTTCTGGAGAAGTTACTCCAATTACATTTAAAGTAAAATTGATATATAAAGACTTAATAATGCAAACATTGTTTTCTGGCTGCTTGACGGATTCATTTTTTCTTTCTTCCTCTCTGTGTATTTGTGGATTTTGCTGTTGTGGTAGTGGTAGTATGCTTTAATTCCTTTCTCTTTATCTTTTCTGTGTCTAGTAGAAGGCTTTTTATTGTTAACCTGAGGCTTATATAAAACACTTTACAGTTATAGCAGTCTATTTTAAGCTGATTATAACTACATTTATTTTCATATTAAACTCTAAACTTTGACTTCCCCCCATTTTCATCTTTTTATATTGTGTGTCAGTTTAAAAATTTTTCTAGCTATGGTTACCTTAAATACTCTTTTTAAACTCTTATATTAGAGATAAAAATTATTTACCTCTATCTTCAAAAATGTAGGAAAATAATAATTTAGAGCTTTAGTATGCATTCAAAGTTAAGTTGATACCAGCTTAAAATATACGTTATAAGATGTTTTCTGTAACCATCATGGTAACCACAAAGCAAAACCCAATAGTAGATACACAGAAAATAAATAAAAATGAATCTAAGCATAACACTTAAAATACCACAGAAAATCATGAAATCAAAAAGAAAGAGAGCAGGGGAAGGAGAAAGAAACAAAAGAATTACAAAAGAAAAAAAGCAATTAACAATATGACAATAGCAAGTCCATCCTTATTGATAATAACTTTAAATATAATTGGACTAAATTATCCAATCAAAAGACACACAGAAGCTGAATTGATTTTGAAAATACCCATCTAGGGGGAGGAGATCAAGATGGCAGAATATGAAGACACTGAGCTAAATTCCCCCAAGAATACATCGAAAGTGCATCCACATGCGAAGCAATGCTTACTGAAAACAAACTGGAGACTGGCACAACAACTCTTCTACAAATAAGGCTATTAAAAAGATCTACACTGAGTTGAGTAGGAAGGGAAAAGAAGTGATAAGGGCAGATCAGGACCCATGCCCCTAGCAAGGGACAAAGAAAAGGAGGGGGATATCACAGGCTCAGTGATCTGCCCTGGAGAGTGGGGGATTCGAACTACATATTGGGCACCCCAACCGAGTAGTCCAACATTTGGAAGATGGGTCCCCTTAAGAAGTTTGAAAACCAGTGGGGTTTACAGGAAGGCTGTAACAAATTTAGACTCTGCTCATGAAGAACATGCACACACTTGCTTACTCTCCAAAACAAGGTGAAGTAAGTGGATTGAAACTGCCTAGGGCTCTGGAAGGTTTCCTGGGACTGTTCCAGCATGTGCCCCAGCCTCTCTAGCTCCAGTGCAGCTCCCCACTAGGGAGAGTGTGCACTGAGGAGTATGCACACTGGGGGGACAAAGTTGGCTCATACCCTGCACTGCATCTGAACAAGGGGAGGGCAGACATTGCTGATGCTTGTGAAGACTGTGGCTCAGGAGCTGTCTGGAATCCTGAATGGTGTGACAGAACCATCCCAGCATGTGGCGATTTGTACCAGGCACCCACTTCAGCACCTCTTGCTTCAGCACTGCTCCTCTATGGGAGAAAGGTGTCATTGCCAGGAGGGGGGAAAGTGCACACATAAAGGAAATGGAAGGAGGTCAAAACTGACCCACAGTTTCTGCTCCATCACCTTGAAACCTGATGCCATCCCCAATAGGGTGGTGATGGACACTGAGCAAAGGAAAAACGCTGGTTGTGGCTCTAACCACTCCACCTCCAGCCTCATCTCCCTCGAAGGTGGCTACCAGCACACCCTGGGAAAAGACATGAACTGTGCTCACTTAAGATCCAGCTGTCCCACCAAAGACACTGAAAACAGATTGCATAGGGGCACTCCAGAGCAAGGGTGGGATAGGTAACTGTCTCACCTAATTCCATAGAGAAAGAGAAAGTTAGGTAAAATGAGAAGACAGAAGAATTTGTTTCAAATGAAAAACAAACAAACAAAAACAACTAATGAAACAGATAAATAATTTACCAGATAAAGATAGATGAATACAGTGAGAATTTTAACAAGAAATTAGAAATATAAAAAAGAATCAATCAGAGCTGAAGACTACAACTGAAATGAAAAACACACTAGAAGGAATTAAGAACAGATTAGTGTGACCAGGAGAAAAAGTAATGCAAGTCACCCAATCAGAATATTGATCAGCAAAAAGAAAAACAAATTTACAGAAATGAGCCCAGATGAGGATACTTCTGAGACAACATCAAGCATACTAATATTTGCATTATATGTGTCCCAGAAGAGACAAAGTATTTTTTAAATGTATTTGATGAGATTATAACTGAAAACTTCTCAAACCTGAAAAAGAAAATAGATATTGCAGTACAGAAAGCACAGAGAGTCCCAGAAAAGATGAATCCAAAGAGACCCGCTCCAAGACATAATTCAAGTGGCAAAAGTTAAAGAGATAATTCTAAAGGCAGCAAGAGGGAAACAAAGAGTCACACACAAGGGAACCCTTAAAGACGATCAGCTGACATTTCTGCAGAAATTTTGCAAGCCAGGAGGGAGTGACATGATATAGTGCTGAAAGGGAAAAACCTACAACCTAGGATACTATACCTAGCAAGATTTTCATTCAGAATTGAGGGATAGATAAAGAATATATATATATATAGACAAGCAAAAACTAAAAGAGTTCAACAGTACTAAACTGAACTTAAAAGAAGTGTTAAAAGGTCTTCTCTAAGTGGAAAAGAAAAACTAAAACGAGAAGTAAGAATTTAAAGGAAAGAAAACATCTAAATAGTAAAGCCAAATACATAGTAAAGGCTGTGAAATAGCCAATTAAATAAGCTAGTACAAGGACTAAAAGACAAAAATTATAAAATCAACTATAACCACAATGAACAGTGAAGGGATAAATATGAAGATGTAAACTATGACCACAAAAACACAAAACGTGGGAAAAGGGAGTAAAAATTTTACATTTTTAGAATGTGTTTGAACTTAAATGACTAACAATTTAAAGCAAGTAGATATAGATATAGTTCAACATATATAAAACTCATAGTAAGCACAAATCAAAAAACCTACAATATATATACATAGGGAGGAAGGAACAAAAGAATACAACTAAAGAAAATCATCAAACCACAAAGGTGAAAACTAGAAGAAGAAAAGAACAAAGGACTACAAAAACAACCAGAAAACAAGTAACAAAATGACAATAAGTACATATCTATCAATAATCATTTTAAAAGTCAATAGACTAAATATTCCAATTAAAGGACATAAGGTGGCTGACTGGGTACAAAAATAAGATCCATCTATATGCTGCTTATAAGACATTCACTTCAGTGCTAAAGACAACAAACAATCTGAAAGTGAGGGGATGGAAAAAGATATTTCATGCAACTGGAAATGAAAAGAAATCTGGGTAGCAATATTCATATTAGACAAAGTTGAGTTTAAAACAACATCTAGAACAAAGCAAAAATATGGGCATTATACAATGATAAAGGAATCAATACAAGAAGAGAAAATAACATTCATAAACATATATGCACCTAATACAGGAGCACCTAAATATATAAAGCAAATCAACACATATAAAGGGGGAAATTAACAGTAATACAAAAATAGTAGGGCAATTTAACAACCCACTTACATCAATGGACAGTTCATCCAGACAGAAAATCAATAAAAACAGCGCTTTTAAATGACACATTAGACCAGTTGGACTTAAAATATATCCACAGGACATTCCATTTAAAAAGAGCAGAATACACATTTTTTTTCAAGTGCACATAAAACTTTGGCAGGATGGAACATATGCTAAGCCACAAAATAAGTCTCAACAAATTTAAGAGGACAGAAATTATATCAAGCATTTTTTCCAAGCACAATGCTATGAAACTAGAGATCAATCACAGGAAGAAAATGAGAAAAACAAAAACACATGGAGTTTAAACAACATGCTACTAAAAAACCAGTGGGCCAATGAAGAAATCAGTAGGAAATCAGAAAATACCTTGAGACAAACGAAGGTAAAAACACAACATTCCAAAATCTGTGGGACACAACAAAAGAATTTCTTAGTGGGAAGTTTACAGCAATACACGCCTACTTCAAAAAACAAGAAATGTCTCAAACAACCTAACCTACCATCTAAAGCAATTAGTAAAAGAGCAAACCAATCCAAAAGTCAACAGAAGGAAGGAAATAATAAAGATCAGACTGGAAATAAATAAAAGAGACCTAAAATTCAATATATAAGATCAAAGATACTAAGACCTGGTTTTTTGAAAAGATAAACAAGCTAATAAGCCTTTACCCAAGCTTATTTTAAAAAAAAAAGAGGGGATGCAAATAAACAAGATAACAAAAGAAAGAAGAAAAATAACAACTGATATCAGAGATACAAAAAAATAATATGAGAATATTATAAAGTTATATGCCAAAAAATTGGATAACCTTGAAGAAATAAATTTCTAGAAACATACAGTATCCCAAGAGTCAATCAGGAAAAAATAGACAATCTAAACATACCAATAACTATTAGTGAAATTGAATTTGTAATCAACAAACTCCCAGCAAACAAAACTCTTGAGACTGGATAGTTTCACAGGGGAATTCTACCAAATAGATAGAGAAGAACTAATACCTATCCTTCTCAAACATTTCCAAAAAATTGAAGATGAGCATATGATCCTGAATTCATTCTACAAGGCTACCATTCACTGATATGAAAACCAGCCAAAGACATTACAAGAAAAGAAAATTACAGGCCAATATCTCTGATGAAAATAGGTACATAAATCCTCAACTAAATATTAGCAAACCAAATTCAACAGTATATATAATGGATCATACAACATGATAAGGAGAGATTTATTCCAGAGATGAAAGGCTGGTAAAATACCTGCAAATTAATCCATGTGATACACCACACAAAAAAGGGAAGGATAAAAATCACCTGATCATTTCAATAGATGCAGAAAAAGGATTTGACAAAATTCAACATCCATTCATGATAAAATCTCTAATTAAAGTTGGTATAGAGGGAACATATCTCAGTATAATAAAGGCCAATTATGACAAACCCACTACTAATACTATACTCAATGTTTTCAACTTTTCCTCTATAATCGGGACCATGACAAGGGTGCTACCTCTTGCCACATCTCTTTAACATAATATTGGAATCCTAACCACAGCAATCAGACTGAGAAAGGAAATAAAAGACTTCTAAATTGGAAGGAATAAGTAAAATTGTCACTACATTAAACATAGGAAATCCTAAAGTCTCCACCAAAAAACTATTAGTACTAATCAATTCAGTAAAGCTTCAGAATAAAGGATTAATATACAGAAATCCATTGATTTTCCATACACTAATAATGAACTATCAGAAAGAGAAAGCAAGGAAAAAGTCCTGTTTAAAATCACATAAAAAAAGAAAAAACCCTAGGAATAAGCTTAACCAAAGAGGTGAAAGACTGATACCCTGAAAACTATAAAATATTGATGAAGTAAATTGAAGATGATAGCAAGAAATGGAAAGCTATTTTGTGCTTAAGGATTAGAAGAATTAATACTGCTAAAATGTCTGTATTCCCCAAATCAATCTACAGATATAATACAATCCCTATCAAAGTACCCATGACATTTTTCACAGAACTGGAACAAATAATTTCAAATTTTGTGTAGAAATACAAAATACCTTGAATAACCAAATGAATTGAGAAAAAAGAACAAAGCTGTAAGTATCATGGTCTCTGGCTTCAGACTATATTACAAAGATACAGTCATAAAAACAGAATGGTACTGGCACAAAAACAGACACACAGATCAATGGAACAGAATAGAGAGCACAGACGTAAACCCAGACACTTATGGTCAATTAACGGGGAAGAGACAGTCTCTTCAATAAGTAGTGCTGGATAAACTGGGTAGCTACATATATAAGAATAAAATTAGAACAGTTTTTTCACACCATACAAAAATAAACTCAAAATGGACTAAAGACCTAAATGTAAGAGTGGAAACTATAAAATTCCTAGAAGAAAATTTACGCACTACACTCTGACAAAAGTGGTAACAATATATTTTTTTAAATCTTTCTCCTCAGGCAAAAGAAACAAAAGCAAAAATAAACTAATTGGCCTAGTTAAACATAAAAGTTTTTGCACAGGAAAGGAAACTATTGACAAAATGAAAACACAACAAACTGAATGGGAGAAAATTTTAGAAACAAGATGACTGATAAGGGGTTTATATTCAAAATATATACACAGCTCATACAATTTTAAAAAAACGTGGTTAAAAAAATGGGCAGAAGACCGTAGTAGACATTTTTCCATAGAAAACATACAGATGGCCAACAGGCACATAAAAAGATTGTGATAACACTACTCATCAGAGAAATGAAAATCAAAACCACAGTGAGATATCAACTCACACATGCCAGAATGCCTATCATTAAAATGACCACAAAAAATTGTTGGCAAGGGTGTGGACAAAAGGGAACACTAGTACACTGTTAGGGGAATGTAAATTAGTGCAGCCACTATAAGAAATAATAAAACTAAAAATAGAACAACCATATGATCCAGCAATTCAACTTTTGGTTATGAATTCAAAGAAAACAGAAACACTAATTTGAAAAAATACATGCACTTCAATTATCTACCTAAGCCATGATACTGAAGAAACCTAAGGGTCCCTCAACAGATGAATGGATGTAGAAGATATGATACATTTGTAAATTGAAATGTTAGCCATTAAAAAGAATAAAAGATTGCCATTTGCAACAACATGGATAGATCTAGAGATTATTATGCTTAGTGAAATAAGTCATACAGAGAAAGATACATAATGTATGTTATCACTTATATGTGGAAAACTTAAAAAAAAAGGATTGAATATAACAAAACAGAAACAGGCTCACAGATACAAAGAAGAAACTAATGATAACCAGTGGGGAAAGGGAAGGGGGAAGAAGCAAGATAGGAGTAGGGAATTAAGAGGTACAAACTACCATGTGTAAAATAAATAAGCTTCAATGATATATGGCATAGCACAGGAAATATAGCCAATATTTTATAACTTTAAATGGATTATAATCTATAAAACTGTTGAATCACACTGTTGTACACTTGAAATTTATATAATATTGTAAATCAACTATACATCAATTTTAAAAATAATTTTTTTTCCAAAAGATATCCCATCATGGTGCTTCCTATGATTCTTTCAACATTAAGCATACACAGAGTGAAAATGAATTAATAGAAAAAGATATTCCATGCAAATGGTAATCAAAAGGAAGCAGGAGTAGCTATACTTATATCAGAAAAATAGACTTTAAGCCAAAAACTTTAACAAGAGACAAAGAAGGTCATAATATAATGAGAATGATTCAATCTAAAAAGAGAATATGACATTTTAAAATATTTGTACATCCAACATAGGAGAACAAAGCAAATATCATATAATAGGAGAATAAAGCAAATATCAACCGACATGAAAGATGAAATAGATATCAATACATAACAATCTGACATTATAATACCTTCCATTCAACAAGGAATATATCATTCAGACAGAAAATAAATAAGGAAACATTAGACTTGAACTATCAATACATTAGAAAAGATGCACTTACCAGATATTTACAGAAATATCCATCCAGCAGCTTGAGAATATGTAATCTCCATAAGTACACATAGAATATTCTCCAAGATAGATCATGTTAGTCCACAACATTTATTAATATTTTAAGAAGACAAATACTATCAAACATTTTTTCTTTCCAACTAAAATGGCAGGAAATTACAAATCAATTACAAGCAGGAAAATAGAAAATTCACAAATATGTGATTAAAAAACCAATGGGTCAGTGAATAAATCAACAGAAATAAAAAATATCTTCATAGGTAGGTTTATTCCTAGATATTTTATTCTTTTTGTTGCAATGGTAAATGAGAGTGTTTTCTTAATTTCACTTTCAGATTTTTCACCATTAGTGTATAGGAATGCAAGAGATTTCTGTGCATTAATTCTGTATCCTGCTACTTTACCAAATTCATTGATTAGCTCTAGTAGTTTTCTGGTAGCATCTTTAGGATTCTCTATGTATAGTATCATGTCATCTGCAAACAGTGACAGCTTTACTTCTTCTTTTCCGATTTGGATTCCTTTTATTTCTTTTTCTTCTTTGATTGCTGTGGCTAACACTTCCAAAACTATGTTGAATAATAGTGGTGAGAGTGGGCAACCTTGTCTTGTTCCTGATCTTAGTGGAAATGGTTTCAGTTTTTCACCATTGAGGACCATGTTGGCTGTGGTTTGTCATATATAGCCTTTAATATGTTGAGGAAAGTTCCCTCCATGCCTACGTTCTGCAGGGCTTTTATCATAAATGGGTGTTGAATTTTGTCAAAAGCTTTCTCTGCATCTATTGAGATGATCATATGGTTTTTCTCCTTCAATTTATTAATATGGTGTATCACGTTGATTGATTTGCATATATTGAAGAAGCCTTGCATTCCTGGAATAAACCCCACTTGATCATGGTGTATGATCCTTTTAATGTGCTGTTGGATTTTGTTTGCTAGTATTTTCTTGAGGATTGTTGCATCTATGTTCATCAGTGATATTGGCCTGTAGTTTTCTTTCTTTGTGACATCTTCGTCTGGTTTTGGTATCACAGTGATGGTGGCCTCGAAGAATGAGTTGGGGAGTGTTCAACTCTCTGCAATATTTTGGAAGAGTTTGAGAAGGATAGGTGTTAGCTCTTCTCTAAATGTTTGGTAGAATTCGTCTGTGAAGCCATCTGGTCCTGGGCTTTTGTTTGTTGGGAGACAAAAGACCTGTATGCCGAAAATTATAAGACATTGATGAAACAAATTAAAGATGATACAAATAGATGGAGAGATATACCATGTTTTTGGATTGGAAGAATCAACATTGTGAAAATGACTCTACTACCCAAAGCAATCTACAGATTCAATGCAATCCCTATCAAACTACCACTGGCATTGTTCACAGAACTAGAACAAAAAATTTCACAATTTGCATGGAAACACAAAAGACCCCGAATAGCCAAAGCAATCTTGAGAACGAAAAATTGAGCTGGAAGAATCAGGCTCCCTGACTTCAGACTACACTACAAAGCTACAGTAATCAATGCAGTATGGTACTGGCACAAAAACAGAAATATAGACCAGTGGAACAGGATAGAAAGCCCAGAGATAAACCTGCGCACATATGGTCACCTTATCTTTGATAAAGGAGGCAAGCATATACAGTGGAGAAAAGGCAGCCTCTTCAATAAGTGGTGCTGGGAAAACTGGACAGGTACATGTAAAAGTATGAAATTAAAACACTCCCTAACACCATACACAGAAATAAACTCAAAATGGATTAAAGACCTAAATGTAAGGCCAGATAATATCAAACTCTTAGAGGAAAACATAGGCAGACCACTCTATGACATACATCACAGCAAGATCCTTTTTGACCCAGCTCCTAAAGAAATGGAAATAAAAACACAAACAAACAAATTGGACTTAATGAAACTTAAAAGCTTTTTCACAGCAAAGGAAACCATAAACCAGACAAAAAGACAACCCTCAGAATGTTAGAAAATATTTGCAAGTGAAGCAACTGACAAAGGATTAATCTCCAAGATTTACAAGCAGCTCATGCAGCTCAATATCAAAAAAAAAACAACCCAATCCAAAAATGGGCAGAAAAAAGAAAAAAAAAATGGGCAGAAGACCTAAATAGACATTTCTCCATAGAAGATATACAGATTGCCAACAAACACATGAAAGAATGCTCAACGTCATTAATCATTAGAGAAATGCAAATCAAAACTACAGTCACATATCTCACACCAGTCAGAATGGCCATCATCAAAAAATCTAGAGACAATAAATGCTGCAAAGGGTGTGGAGAAAAGGGAACCCTCTTGCACTGTTGTTGGGTATGTAAATTGATACAGCCACTATGGAGAACTGTATGGAGGTTCCCTAAAACACTAAAAATAGAACTACCATACGACCCAGCAATCCCACTACTGGGCATATACCCTGAGAAAACCATAATTCAAAAAGAGTCATGTACCAAAATGTTCATTGCAGTTTTATTTACAATAGCCAGGACATGGAAGCAACCTAAGTGTCCATCATCAGATGAATGGTCAAAGAAGATGTGGCACATATATACAATGGAATATTAGTCAGCCATAAAAAGAAATGAAATGGAGTTATTTGTAGTGAGGTGGATGGAGTTAGAGTCTGTCATACAGAGTGAAGTAAGTCAGAAAGAGAAAAACAAATACAGTATGCTAACACATATATATGGAATCTAAGGGGGAAAAAAAGGTCATGAAGAACCTAGTGGCAAGACGGGAATAAAGACAGAGACCTACTAGTGAATGGACTTGAGGATATGCGGAGGGGGAAGGGTAAGCTGGGACAAAGTGAGAGAGTGGCATGGACATATATACACTACCAAATGTAAAATAGATAGCTAGTGGGAAGCAACTGCATAGCACAGGGAGATCAGCTCTGTGCTTTGTGACCACGTAGAGGGGTGGGGTAGAGAGGGTGGGAGGGAGGGAGATGCAAGAAGGAAGAGTTATGGGAACATATGTATAAGTATAACTGATTCACTTTGTTTTAAAGCAGAAACTAACACACCATTGTAATGCTTACTTATAAAAATCTTATAAAAGCTTATAAAAATATAAATACAAAATATCAAAAATTATGGAATTCAGCAAAAACACTTCTAAGAACGTAGTTCGTGCTTACATTAAGGAGAAAAGAAAGACTTCTAATACTAACTTTAGACCACAGGGAACTAGGAATGGAATGAAAAACTAAGCCCAGTGTTGGTAGAAAGAATAAAATAACAAAGATCAGAGCTGAAATAAATGAAATAGAGACTAAAAAGACAACAGAAAAGACCAATGAAGCTAAGGACTGATTTTTTGGAAGGATAAAAAAAGACAAACTTTTAGCTGTATTTACCAAAAGGAAAAGAGAGAGGACTAAAATAGAATTATAAATGAAAGAAGAGATATTACAACTGATATCACATAAATAAATAGGGTCATAATAAACTAATGTGAACAATTATACCCCCAAAATTGGACAACCTTGAAGAAAGGGATAAATTCCTTGAAACTTATAAACTGAACCATGAATAAATAGAAAATATGAATCAATCAATTACTAGTAAATAGATTGAGTCTGTAATTAAAACCTCTCAGTAAATAAAAGTTCAAGACCAGAAACCTTAACTGGTGAATTCTACCAATTATTTAATAAAGAAATGAGACTAATCCTTCTTTGAATCTTCAAAAAATAGAAGAGAAGGTAGCACTTTGAAACTCATTTTGTAGGCCAATGTTACCTTGATCTCAAAATCAGACAAGGGTACTATGAGAAGAAAATTACAGAGCAATATTCTTGAAAAAATTCAATGCAAATATCATCAACAAAATATTAGCAAACAAAATTCAACAGTACATTAAAAATATCATACACCATGATCAAGTAGGATTGCAATTTATAGTTGCATCAAAAAGAGTAAAATAATTAGGAATAAAATTAACCAAGGAGGTGAGAGATCTGTACACTGAAAACTATAAGACATTGATTAAAGGAATTGTAGGAGACACAATTAGGTGTAAAGATAGCCCATGCTCATGTGTTGAAAGAAACAATTTTGTTAAAATGTTCATACTACCCAAAGTGATTTAAAGGTTCAATGGAATCCCTATTATAATTCTAATATTTTTCACAGAAATAGAAAAAAAACACCCAATACTGAAATTGATATGGAAACACAAAAGACCCCAAAGAGCCAAAATTCTTCATAAAAAGGAGTAAATCTAGAGGTATCACAATTTCTGCTTTCAAACTATATTACAGACCAAAAGTAATCAAAATGATCACAGAGGAAGAAACACTTCTGAAATCATTCTATGAGTCCAGCATAACCCTACTACCAAAACCAGACAAAGATATCACACAAAAAAGAAAATTACAGGCCATTATCAATGATGAACATAGATGCATAAATCCTCAACAAAATACTAGCAAACCGAATCCAACTGTACATTAAAAGAATCATACACCATGATCAAGTGAGATTTATCCCAGGGATGCAAGAATATTTCAATATTGGCAAATCATTCAGTGTGATACACCACATTAACAAATTGAAGAATAAAAACCATAAGATCAACTCAAAAGGTGCAGAAAAATCTTTTGATAAAATTCAACACAATTTATGATTAAAGCTGTACAGAAAGTGGGCATAGAGGTAACATACCTCAACATAACAAAGGCCATATATGACAAACCCACAGAAAACATGATATTCAACAGTGAAAAGCTGAAAGCACTTCCTCTAAGATCAAAAATAAGATGAGGATGTCCACTCTCACCACTTTTCCTCAACATAGCTTTGGATGTCCTAGCCACAGCAGTCAGAGAAGAAAGAGAAATGAAAGGAATCTAAATTGGAAAGGAGGAAGTAAAATTGTCACTGTTTCTAGGTGACATGATATTATATATAGAAAATCCTAACGATGACACCAGAAAACTACTAGAGTTCATCAATCAATTTGGTAAAGTTGCAGGATACAAAATTAATATATATAAATCTGTTGCATTTCTATACTCTAACAGCAAACAATAAGAAAAAAGTTAAAGGAACATTTTCATTTACCATTGCATCAAAAAAGATAAAATACTAGGAATAAACCTACCTAAGGGGGCAAAACACCTGTACTCAGAAAACTATAAAACACTGATGAAAGAAATTGAAGAAAAAAAAACAGATGGAAAAATATACCATGTTCTTGGATTGGAAGAATCAGTATTGTTAAAATGACCATACTACCAAAGGCAATCTATAGATTCAGTGCAGTCCCTATCAAAATATCAATGGCATTTTTCACAGAACTAAAACAAATACTTTTAAAATTTATATGGAAACACAAAAGACCCCAAATAGCCAAAACAATGTTCAGAAAGAACAGAGGTGGAGGAATCATGCTTCCTGACTTCAGACTATACTACAAAGCTATAGTAATCAAAATAGCATTGTACTGCCACAAAAGCAGACACATAGACCAATGGAACAGGATAGAGAACCCAGAAATAAACCCATGCACTTCTGGTCAATTAATCTATGGCAAAGAATGCAAGAATATACAATGGAGAAAAGAAAGTCTCTTCAATAAGTGGTGCTGGAAAGCTACATGTAAAAGAATGAAATTAAAACATTCTCTAACACCATATACAAAAATGGATTGAAGACCTAAATGTAAGACCTGATCCTATAAAGCTCCTAGAGGAAAATTTAGGCAGAACACACTTTGACATAAATTGCAGCAATATTTTTTGGGGGATCCATCTTTAAAAGTAAAGACAATAAAAATAAAAATAAACAAATGGAAACTAATGAAATTGAAAATCTTTTGCACAGTAAATAAAACAATCAACAAAACAAGACAACCTACTGAATGGGATAAGATGTTTGCAAATGATATGACCAATAAGAGATTAATATCCAACATATAAAAGCAGCTCATATAACTCAACATCAAAAAACAAGCAACCCAATTTTTTAAAAAGGGGTGGGGCAGAAAGACTGAACAGTTTTCCAAATAGGAAATGCAGATGGCCAACTGGCAGATGCAAAGTTGCTCAAAATTGTTAATCATCAGGGAAATACAAATCAAAACCACAAGGAGGTATCACTTCACAACTGTCAGAATGGCTATCATAAAAAAGAACCCAAATAACAAATGTTGCTGAGGATGTGGAGAAAAGTGAACTCTTGTTCACTGATGGTGGAAACTTAAGTGGTGCAGCCACTGTGGAAAACAGTATGGAGGTTTCTCAAAAAACTGAAAGTAGAGATACCATATGACCCAGCAATTCCACTCCTGAATATATATCTGGAAAAACAACAAAACACTCATTTGAAAAGAGGCTTGCATGTCAACGTTAGTAGTAGCATTATTTACAATTGCCAAGATGTGGCAGAAACCTAAGTGTCCATCAACAGATGAATGGATAAAGAAGATGTGCTATATAAATAAAATGGAATACTACTCAGATATAAAATAATGAAATTTTGTTATTTTCAGCAACATGGATGAACTTGGATGGCATTATGCTAAGTGAAATTAGTCAGACAAAGAAAAAGAGTGTTTGATAACACTTATATGTAGAATCAAAAAATAAAACAGAGGAGAGGAGACGATGGTGGAAGAGTAAGACGTGGAGATCACCTTCCTCCCAACAGATACATCACAAATACATCTACATGTAGAACTGTTCTTATAGAACACCCACTGAATGCTGGCCGAAGACCTCAGACCTCCCAAAATGCAAGAAACTCCCCACGTACCTGGGTAGGGCAAAAGAAAAAAGAAAAAACAGAGACAAAAGAATAGGGATGGGACCAGCACCAGTGGGAGGGAGCTGTGGAGGAGGAAAGGTTTCCACACACTAAGAAGCCCCTTTGCGGGCGGAGACTAAGGGTGGCGGAAGGGGGAAGCTTCGGAGCCGCGGAGGATATCGCAGCCACAGGGGTGCGTAGGGCAAAGCGGAGAGATTCCCGCACAGAGGATCGATGCCGACCAGCACTCACCAGCCCGAGAGGTTTGTCTGCTCACCCGCCAGGGCGGGCGGGGGCTGGGAGCTGAGGCTCGGGCTTCAGTTGGATCCCAGGGAGAGGACTGGGGTTGGAGGCGTGAACTCAGCCTGAAGGGGTTAGTGCACCACAGCTAGCCGGGAGGGAGTCTGGGAAAAAGTCTGGAGCTGCCTAAGAGGCAAGAGACTTTTTCTTCCCTCTTTGTTTCCTGGTGCACAAGGAGACGGGATTCAGAGCACCACTTAAAGGTGTTCCAGGCACGGGCGCGAGCTGCGGCTGTCACCGTGCACCCCAGAGACGGGTATGGGATGCTAAGGCTGCTGCTGCCGCCACCAAAAAGCCTGTGTGAGACCACAGGTCACTATCCACAACACCCCGCCCGGGAGCCTGTGCAGCCCGCCACTGCCAGGGTCCCATGACCCAGGGACAACTTCCGCGGAAGAACGCACGGCGTGCCTCAGACTCGTGCAACGTCACGGCGGCCTCAGGCTCGCCCTGCACTCTGTACCCCTCCCTCCCCCAGGCCTGAGCAAGCCAGAGCCCCGAATCAGCTGCTCCCTTAACTCAGTCCTGTCTCAGCAGGAACAGACACCCTCAGGCGACCTACACGAAGGGGGGGTTCCAAATCCAAAGCTGAACCCCAGGAGCTGTGCGAACAAAGAAGAGAAAGGGAAATCTCTCACAGCAGCCTCAGGAGCAGTGGATTAAATCTTCACAATCAACGTGATGTACCCTGCATCTGTGGAACACCTGAAAAGACAACGAATCATCCCAAATTGAGGAGGTGGACATTGGGAGCAAGATATATTATTTTTTCACCCTTTCCTCTTTTTGTGAGTGTGTATGTGTATGATTCTGTGTGAGATTTTGACTGTATAACTTTGCTTTCACCATTTGTCCTAGGGATATGTCCGTCCGTTTTTTTGTTTGTTTGTTTGTTTTTACTTTAAAAAAATTTTTTTCTTAAAAATTATTTTTTATTTTAATAACTTTATTTTATTTTATCTTACTTTATTTTATTATATTTTATACTCTTTCTTTCCTTCTTTCTATTTTTTCTCCCTTTTATTCTGAGCCATGTGCATAAAAGACACTTGGTGCTCCAGCCAGGCATCAGGGCTGTGCCTCTGAGGTGGGAGAGCCAACTTCAGGACACTAGTCCACAAGAGACCTCCCAGCTCCACATAATACCAAATGACGAAAATCTCCCAGAGATCTCCATCTCAACACCAAGACACAGCTTCACTCAATGACCAGCAAACTACAGTGTTGGACACACTATGCCAAACAACTAGCAGGACAGGAACACAACCCCATCCATTAGCAGAGAGACTGCCTAAAATCATAATAAGGTCACAGACACCCGAAAACACACCACCAGATGTGGACGTGCCTACCAGAAAGGAAAGATCCAGCCTAATCCACCAGAACACAGGCACTAGTCCCCTCCACCAGGAAGCCTACACAACCCACTAAACAAACTTTAGCCACTGGGGACAGATAACAAAAACAACAGGAACTATGACCTTGCAGCCTGCAAAAAGGAGACCCCAACACAGTAAGATAAGAAAAATGAGAAGACAGAAAAATACACAGAAAATGAAGGAGCAAAGTAAAAAAACACCAGACCTAACAAATGAAGGGGAAATAGGCAGTGTACCTGAAAAAGAATTCAGAATAATGATAGTAAAGATGATCCAAAATCTTGGAAATAGAATAGAAGAAATGCAAGAAACATTTAACAAGGACCTAGAAGAACTAAAGAGTAAACAAGAAACGATGAACAACACAATAAATGAAATTAAACATACTCTAGAAGGGCTCAATAGCAGAATAACTGAGGCAGAAGAACGGGTAAGTGACCTGGAAGATAGAATAGTGGAAATAACTACTGCAGAGCAGAATAAAGAAAAAAGAATGAAAGAACTGAGGACAGTCTCAGAGACTTCTGGGACAACATTAAACGCACCAACATTCGAATTATAGGGGTCCCAGAAGAGGAAGAGAAAAAGAAAGGGATTGAGAAAATATTTGAAGAGATTATAGTTGAAAACTTCCCTAATATGGTAAAGGAAATAGTGAATCAAGTCCTGGAAGCACAGAGAGTCCCATACAGAATAAATTCAAGGAGAAACACGCCAAGACACATATTAATCAAACTGTCAAAAATTAAATACAAAGAAAACATATTAAAAGCAGCAAGGGGAAAACAAGAAATAACACACAAGGGAATCCCCATAAGGTTAACAGCTGATCTTTCAGCAGAAACTCTGCAAGCCAGAAGGGAGTGGCAGGACATATTTAAAGTGATGAAGGAGAAAAACCTACAACCAAGATTACTCTACCCAGCAAGGATCTCATTCAGATTTGATGGAGAAATTAAAAACTTTACAGTCAAGCAAATGCTGAGAGAGTCCAGCACCACCAAACCAGCTTTACAACAAATGCTAAAGGAACTTCTCTAGGCAAGAAACACAAGAGAAGGAAAAAACCTACAGTAACAAAGCCAAAACATTTAAGAAAATGGGAATAGGAACATACACAATGATAATTACCTTAAATGTAAATGGAATAAATGCTCCCATAAAAAGACACAGACTGGCTGAATGGATACAAAAACAAGACCTGTATATATGCTGTCTACAAGGGACACACTTCAGACCTAGGGACACATACAGACTGAAAGTGAGAGGATGGAAAAGGATATTGCATGCAAATGGAAATCAAAAGAAAGCTGGAGTAGCAGTTCTCATATCAGACAAAATAGACTTTTAAATAAAGAGTATTACAAGAGACAAAGAAGGACACTACATAATGATCAAGGGAATGATCCAAGAAGAAGATATAACAATTGTAAATATTTATGCACCCAACACAAGCACTTCAATATATAAGGCAAACACTAACAGATATAAAAGGGGAAATCAACAGTAACACAATCAAAGTAGGGGACTTTAACACCACACTTTCACCAATGGACAGATCATCCAAAATGAAAATAAATAAGGAAACACAAGCTTCAAATGATACATTAAACAAGATTGACTAAGTGGATATTTATAGGACATTCCACCCCAAAACAACAGAATACACATTTTTCTCAACTGCTCATGGAATATTCTCCAGGATAGATCATATCTTGGGTCACAAATCAAGCCTTGTTAATTTAAGAAAAGTGAAATCATATCAAGTATCTTTTCTGACCACAACGCTATGAGACTAGATATCAATTACAGGAAAAGATCTGCAAAAAATACAAACACATGGAGGCTACACAATGCACTACTTAATAACGAAGTGAACACTGAAGAAATCAAAGGGGAAGTCAAAAAATACCTAGAAACAAATGACAATGGAGACACGACGACCCAAAACCTATGGGATGCAGCAAAAGCAGTTCTAAGAGCGAAGTTTATAGCAATACAATCTTAACTTAAGAAACAGGAAAAATCTCAAATAAACAACGTAACCTTGCACCTAAAGCAATTAGAGAAAGAAGAACAAAAAAAAACCCCAAAGTTAGCAGAAGGAAAGAAATCATAAAGATCAGATCAGAAATAAATGAAAAAGAAATGAAGGAAACGATAGGAAAAAATGATAGAACTAAAAGCTGGTTCTTTGAGAAGGTAAACAAAATTGATAAACCATTAGTCAGACACATCAAGGAAAAAATGTAGAAGACTAAAATCAATAGAATTAGAACTGAAAAAGTAGAAGTAACAACTGACACTGCAGAAATACAAATGATCATGAGAGATTACTACAGGAACCTCTATGGCAATAACATGGACTACATGGAAGAAATGGACAAATTCTTAGAAATGCACAACCTGCCAAGACTGAACCAAGAAGAAATAGAAAATATGAACAGACCAATCACAAGCACTGAAATTGAAACTGTGATTAAAAATCTTCCAACAAACAAAAGCCCAGGACCAGATGGCTTCACAGGTGAATTCTATCAAACATTCAGAGAAGAGCTAACACCTATCCTTCTCAAACTCTTCCAAAATATTGCAGAGGGAGGAATACTCCCAAACTCATTCTACGAGGCCACCATCACCGTGATACCACAACCAGAAAAAGATGTTACAAAAAGAGAAAACTACAGGCCAATATCACTGATGAACATAGATGCAAAAATCCTCAACAAAATACTAGCAAACAGAATCCAACAGCACATTAAAAGGATCATACACCATGATCAAGTGGGGTTTATTGCAGGAATGCAAGGATTCTTCAATATATGCAATTCAATCAACGTAATACACCATATTAAGAAAGTGAAGGAGAAAAACCATATGATCATCTCAATAGATGCAGAGAAATCTTTCGACAGAATTCAACATCCATTTATGATAAAAGCCCTTGGGAAAGTAGACATAGAGGGAACATTCCTCATCATAATAAAGGCCATATATGACAAACCCAAAGCCAACATCATCCTCAATGGTGAAAAACTGAAGCCATTTCCACTAAGATCAGGAAGAAGACAAGGTTGCCCACTCTCACCAATATTATTCAACATAGTTTTGGAAGTTGTAGCCACAGGAATCAGAGAAGAAAAAGATATAAATGGAATCCAAATCGGAAAAGAAGAAGTAAAGCTGTCACTCTTTGCACATGACATGATACTATACATCCAGAATCCTAAAGAGGCTACCAGAAAAGTAATAGAGCTAATCAATGAATTTGGTAGAGTAGCAGGATACAAAATTAATGCACAGAAATCTCTTGCATTCCTATACATTAATGATGAAAAATCTGAAAGTGAAATTAAGGATACACGCCCATTTACCATTGCAACAAAAGGAATAAAATATCTAGGAATAAACCTACCTAAGGAGACATAAGACCTGTATGCAGAAAATTATAAGATACTAATGGAAGAAATTAAAGATGATATAAATAGATGGAGAGATATACCATGTTGTTGGATTGGAAGAATCAACATTGTGAAAATGACTCTACTACACAAAGCAATCTACAGATTAAATGCAATCCCTATCAAACTACCTCTGGCATTTTTCACAGTACTAGAACAAAAAATTTCACAATTTGTATCGAAACACAAAAGACCCTGAATAACGAAAGCAATCTTGAGAACGAAAAATGGAGCTGGAAGAATCAGGCTCCCTGACTTCAGACTACACTACAAAGCTACAGTAATCAAGAGAGTATGGTACTGGCACAAAAACAGAAATATAGATCAATGGAACAGGATAGAAAGCCCAGAGATAAACCCACGCACATATGGTCACCTTATCTTTGATAAAGGAGGCAAGCATATACAGTGGAGAAAAGGCAGCCTCTTCAATAAGTGGTGCTGGGAAAACTGGACAGGTACATGTAAAAGTATGAAATTAAAACACTCCCTAACACCATACACAGAAATAAACTCAAAATGGATTAAAGACCTAAATGTAAGGCCAGACAATATCAAACACTTAGAGGAAAACATAGGCAGAACACTCTATGACATAAATCACAGCAAGATCCTTTTTGATCCACCTCCTCGAGAAATGGGAATAAAAACAAAAGTAAACTAATGTGACCTAATGAAACTTAAAAGGTTTTGCACAGCAAAGGAAACCATAAACCAGACAAAAAGACAACCCTCAGAATGGGAGAAAATATTTGCAAATGAAGCAACTGACAAAGGATTAATCTCCAAAATTTACAAGAAGCTCATGCAGCTCGGTAACAAAAAAACAAACAACCCAATCCAAAAATGGGCAGAAGACCTAAATAGACATTTCTCCGAAGAAGATATACAGATTGCCAACAAACACATGAAAGAATGCTCATCATCATTAATCATTAGAGAAATGCAAATTAAAACTACAATGAGATATCATCTCACAACAGTCAGAATGGCCATCATCAAAAAATCTAGAAACAATAAATGCTGGAGAGGGTGTGGAGAAATGCGAACACTTGCACTGTTGGTGGGAATGTAAATTGATACAGCCACTATGGAGAACAGTAGGGAGGTTCCTTAAAAAACTAAAAATAGAACTACCATATGACCCAGCAATCCCACTACTGGGCATATACCCTGAGAAAACCATAATTCGAAAATAGTCATGTACCAAAATGTTCATTGCAGCTCTATTTACAATAGTCAAGACATGGAAGCAACCTAAGTGTCCATCATCGGATGAATGGATAAGGAAGATGTGGCACATATATACAATGGAATATTACTCAGCCATAAAAACAAACGAAATGGAGTTATTTGTAGTGAGGTGGATGGAGTTAGAGTCTGTCATACAGAGTGAAGTAAGTCAGAAAGAGAAAACAAATACAGTGTGCTAACACATATATATGGAATCTAAGGGGGAAAAAAAAAGAGGTCATAAAGAACCTAGCGGTAAGACGGGAATAAAGACACAGACCTACTAGAGAATGGACTTGAGGGTATGGGGAGGGGGAAAGATAAGCTGTGACAAAGTGAGAGAGTGGCAAGGACATATATACACTACCAAACGTAAAATACATAGCTACTGGGAAGCAGCCTCATAGCACAGGGAGATCAGCTCGGTGCTTTGTGACCACCTAGAGGGGTGGGATAGGGAGGGTGGGAGGGAAGGAGTTGCAAGAGGGAAGAGATATGGGAACATATGTATATGTATAACTGATTCACTTTGTTATAAATCAGAAACTAACACACCATTGTAAAGCAATTATACTCCAATAAAGATGTTAAAAAAAATTCAGCAAACTAGAAAATATAACAACAAAGAAGCAGACTCATAGATATAGAGATCAAAATGGTGCTTTCCAGTGGGGAGTGGGGGGAGGGGCATTACAGGGGTTGGGGAGTGGGAGGCACAAACTATTGGGTGTAAGGTAGGCTCAAGAATGATTTTACAACACGAGGAATATATTCAATTCTTCATAATAACTGTAAATGGAAAGTAACATTTAAAATTGTATTAAAAATTAAAATCAAAAAAAGAAAAAATAGATAAAAATTTTAAATGGTATGGTATTGGCATAAACACAGGCATATAAATCAGTGGAAGAGTATAGAGAGCCCAGAATTAAACCTGTGTCTATATGGTCAATTAATTTATGGCACTGGAGCCCAGAATATGCAATGGGGAAAGAATAGTCTCTTCAGTCAATGAATGGTGTTGAGAACACTGGACAGTCAGGTGCAAAAGAATGAAACTGTACCCCTATCATACACCAATCACACAAAGCAACTCAAAATGGATTAAAGACCTGGAACCATAAAATTCATTGAAGAAAATATAGATATTAATCTATCTTTGTTTTTAATTGTTAACAATGATTATAATATGTCTGGGTAATCAATTGTGGCTTGATGTTATTTGGAGACCCTTGCGCTTACTGTATCTGGATGTCCATATCAATTCTCAGATTGGGACATTCAGGTGTTTTTTTATTTTATTTTATTATTACCTTTATGCCCCTTTCTTTTTCTGTTCTCCTTAGGCAACTCCCATTATGTATATATTCATTTTCAGAATATTTTCCGATAATTCTCATAGGCTTTCTTCACTCTTTTCCATGCTTTTTCTTTTTGTTTATCTAATTGGCTAATTTTATCTTATTTTATCTTTAATGAGGTACAGTTGATGCACAATATTATATCAGTTTCAGTTGTACAACAATGTGATTTACAATTTTAAATGTTGTGTTCCATTTATAGTTATTATAAAATATTAACTATATTCCCTGTGTTGTACAATATATCCTTGTAACTTATTTATTTTATACATAGCAATTTGTACCTTAGTCCCCTAGCCTTATGTTGCCCCTTTCCCCACTGGTAACCACTAGTTTGTACTCTATATATGTGAGTTTGTTTCTTTTCTGTTATAATCACAGTGTGTTTTATTTTTAAAATTCCACATATGAGTGATATCATACACTATTTGACTTTCTGTGTCTGACTTATTTCATTTAGCATAGTACCCTCCAAGTTCATCCATGTTGTTACAAATAGCAAAACTTTACTCTTTTTTTTTCAAATACCACCAATTTATTTAGCCATTTCTTCTAGTATCTCTATACTTGTTTCCAAATAACATGCTTTATATTGCTGTATCCTTTTTACTTCCAGAAATTATTTTTTGATTTCCTTCTATGATCATATGGATTTACATTTTTTAACATCTTTATTGGAGTATAATTGCTTTACAATGGTGTGTTAGTCTCTGCTTTATAACAAAGTGAATCAACTATACATATACATATGTTCCCATATCTCTTCCCTCTTGCATATCCCTCCATCCCACCCTCCCTATGCCCAGTAGTGGGATTGCTGGGTCGTATGGTAGTTCTATTTTTAGTGTTTTAAGGAACCACCATACTGTTCTCCATAGTGGCTGTATCAACTTACATACCCACCAACAGTGCAGGAGGGTTGCCTTTTCTCCACACCCTCTCCAGCATTTAATGTTTCTAGATTTTTTGTTGATGGCAATTCTGACTGGTGTGAGATGATATCTCATTGTAGTTTTGATTTGCATTTCTCTAATGATTAATGATGTTGAGCATTCTTTCATGTGTTTGTTGGCAATCTGTATATCTTCTTTGGAGAAATGTCTATTTAGGTCTTCTGCCCATTTTTGGATTGGGTTCTTTGTTTTTTTCTTATTGAGATGCAGGAGCTGCTTGTAAATCTTGGAGATTAATCCTTTGTCAGTTGCTTCATTTGCAAAAATTTTCTCCCATTCTGAGGGTTGTCTTTTGGTCTGGTTTATGGCTTCCTTTGCTGTGCAAAAGCTTTTAAGTTTCATTAGGTATCATTTGTTTATTTTTGTTTTTATTTCCATTTCTCGAGGAGATGGATCAAAAAGGATCTTGCTGTGATTTATGTCATAGACTGTTCTGCCTATGTTTTCCTCTAAGAGTTTCATAGTGTCTTCCCTTACATTTAGGTCTTTAATCCATTTTGGGTTTATTTTTGTGTATGGTGTTACGGAGTATTCTAATTTCATACTTTTACATGTCTTTGTCCGGTTTTCCCAGCACCACTTTTTGAAGAGGCTGTCTTTTCTCCACTGTTTATGCTTGCCTCCTTTATCAAAGATAAGGTGACCTTATGTGCGTGGGTTTATCTCTGGGCTTTCTATCCTGTTCCATTGATCTATGTTTCTGTTTTTGTGCCAGTACCATACTGTCTTGAATACTGTAGCTTTTTAATATAGTCTGAAGTCGGGAGCCTGATTCCTCCAGCTCCGTTTTTCGTTCTCAAGATTGCTTTGGCTATTCGGGGTCTTTTGTGTTTCCATACAAATTGTGAAATTTTTTGTTCTAGTTCTGTGAAAAATGCCAGTGGTAGTTTGATAGGGATTGCATTGAATCTGTAGATTGCTTTGTGTAGTAGAGTCATTTTCACAATGTTGATTCTTCCAATCCAAGAACATGGTATATCTCTCTATCTCTTTGTATCATCTTTAATTTCTTTCATCAGTGTCTTATAATTTTCTGCATACAAGTCTTTTGTCTTCTTAGGTGGGTTTATTCCTAGATATTTTATTCTTCATGTCGCAATGGTAAATGGGACTGTTTTCTTAATTTCACTTTCAGATTTTTCATCATTAGTGTATGGGATTTTTGTGCATTAATTTTGTATCCTGCTACTTTACCAAATTCATTGATTAGCTCCAGTAGTTTTCTGGTGGCACCTTTAGGATTCTCTATGTATAGTATCATGTCATCTGCAAACAGTGACAGCTTTACTTCTTCTTTTCCGATTTGGATTCCTTTTATTTCTTTTTCTTCTCTGATTCCTGTGGCTACAACTTCCAAAACTGTGTTGAATAATAGTGGTGAGAGTGGGCAACCTTGTCTTGTTCCTGATCTTAGTGGAAATGGCTTCAGTTTTTCACCATTGAGGATGATGTTGGCCGTGGGTTTGTCATATTTGACCTTTATTATGTTGAGGAAAGTTCCCTCTATGCCTACTTTCTGCAGGGCTTTTATCATAAATGGGTGTTGAATTTTGTCGAAAGCTTTCTCTGCATCTACTGAGATGATCATATGGTTTTTATCCTTCAATTTGTTAATATGGTGTATCACGTTTATTGATTTGCGTATATTGAAATATCCTTGCATTCCTGGGATAAACCCCACTTAGTGATGGTGTATGATCCTTTTAATATGCTATTGGATTCGGTTTGCTGGTATGTTGTTGAGGATTTTTGCATCTATGTTCATCAGTGATATTGGCCTGTAGTTTTCTTTCTTTGTAACATCTTTTTCTGGTTTTGGTGTCAGGGTGATGGTGGCCTCGTAGAATGAGTTGGGGAGTGTTCCTCCCTCTGCTATATTTTGGAAGAGTTTGAGAAGGATAGGTGTTAGCTCTTCTCTAAATGTTTGATAGAATTTGCCTGTGAAGCCATCTGGTCCTGGGCTTTTGTTTGTTGGAAGATTTTAAATCACAGTTTGAATTTCAGTGCTTGTGATTGGTCTGTTCATATTTTATATTTCTTCCTGGTTCAGTCTCGGCATGTTGTGCATTTCTAAGAATTTGTCCATTTCTTCCAGGTAGTCCATTTTATTGCCATAGAGGTTCTTGTAGTAATCTCTCATGATCTTTTGTGTTTCTGAAGTGTCAGTTGTTACCTCTACTTTTTCTTTTCTAATTCTATTGATTTGAGTCTTCAAACTTTTTTTCATGATGAGTCTGGCTAATGGTTGATCAATTTTGTTTATCTTCTCAAAGAACCAGCTTTTAGTTTTATTGATCTTTGCTATCGTTTCCTTCATTTCTTTTTCATTTATTTCTGATCTGATTTTTATGATTTCTTTCCTTCTGCTAACTTGGGGTATTTTTTTTTGTTCTTCTTTCTCTAATTGCTTTAGGTGCAATGTTAGGTTATTTGAGATGTTTCCTGTTTCTTAATGTAGGATTGTATTGCTATAAACTTCCGTGTTGGAATTGCTTTTGCTGCATCCCATAGGTTTTGGGTCGTCGTGTCTCCATTGTCATTTGTTTCTTATTATTTTTTGATTTCCCCTTTGATTTCATCAGTGATCACTTCGTTATTAAGTAGTATATTGTGTAGCCTCCACGTGTTTGTATTTTTTACAGATCTTTTCCTGTAATTGATATCTAGTCTCATAGTGTTGTTGTCGCAAAAGATACTTGATACGATTTCAATTTTCTTAAATTTACCAAGGCTTGATTTGTGACCCAAGATATGATCTATCCCGGAGAATATTCCATGAGCAGTTGAGAAAAATGTGTATTCTGTTGTTTTTGGGTGGAATGTCCTATAAATATCCACTAAGTCCATCTTGTTTAATGTATCATTTAAAGCTTGTGTTTCCTTATTTATTTTCATTTTGGATGATCTGTCCATTGGTGAAAGTGTGGTGTTAAAGTCCCCTACTTTGATTGTGTTACTGTCGATTTCCCCTTTTATGGCTGTTAGTAATTGCCTTATGTATTGAGGTTCTCCTATGTTGGGTGCATAAATATTTACAATTGTTATATCTTCCTCTTGGATCATTCCCTTAGATCATTAGGTAGTGTCCTTCTTTGTCTCTTGTAATATCTCTATTTCAAAGTTTATTTTGTCTGACATGAGAATTGCTACTCCAGCTTTTTTTGATTTCCAGTTGCATGGAACATCTTTTTCCATCCCCTCACTTTCATTCTGTATGTGTCCCTAGGTCTGAACTGGGTCTCTGGTAGACAGCATATATATGGGTCTTGTTTTGTATCCATTCAGCCAGTCTATTTCTTTTGGTGGAAGCATTTAATACATTTACATTTAAGGTAATTATCGATATGTATGTTCCTCTTCTCATTTTCTTAAATGTTTCAGGTTTGTTATTGTAGGTGTTTTCATTCTCTTGTGTTTCTTGCCTAGAGAAGTTCCTTTAGCATTTGTTGTAAAGCTGGTTTTGTGGTACTGAACTCTCTCAGCTTTTGCTTGTCTGTAAAGATTTTAATTTCTCCATCAAATCTGAATGAGATCCTTGCTGGGTAGAGTAATCTTGGTTGTAGGTTTTTCTCCTTCATCACTTTAAATATTTCCTGCCACTCCCTTCTGGCTTGCAGAGTTTTTCTGAATGATCAGCTGGTAACCTTATGGGGATTCCCTTGTGTTTTATTTGTTGTTTTTCCCTTGCTGCTTTTAATATGTTTTCTTTATATTTAATTTTTGATAGTTTGATTAATATGTGTCTTGGCGTGTTTCTCCTTGGATTTATCCTGTATGGGATTCTCTGTACTTCCAGGACTTGATAAACTATTTCCTTTCCCATATTAGCGAAGTTTTCAACTATAATCTCTTCAAATATTTTCTCAGTCCCTTTCTTTTTCTTTTCTTCTTCTGGCACCCCTATAATTCGAATGTTGATTCTTTTAATGTTGTCCCAGAGGTCTCTGAGACTGTCCTCAGTTCTTTCATTCTTTTTTCTTTATTCTGCTCTGCAGTAGTTATTTCCACTATTTTAACTTCCAGGTCACTTATCTGTTCGTCTCCCTCAGTTATACTGCTATTGATCCCTTGTAGAGTATTTTAAATATCATGTATTGTGTTGTTCATCGTTGCTTCTTTCCTCTTTAGTTCTTCTAGGTCCTTGTTAAATGTTTCTTGCATTTTGTCTATTCTATTTCCAAGATTTTGGATCATCTTTACTATCATTAGTCTGAACACTTTTTCAGGTAGACTGCCTATTTCCTCTTAATTTTTTAGGTCTGGTGTGTTTTTACCTTGCTCCTTCATCTGCTGTGTGTTTTTGTATATTCTCATTTTGCTTATCTTACTGTGTTTGGGGTCTCCTTTTCACCTGCTGCAGATTCGTAGTTCCCGTTGTTTCTGGTGTCTGTCCCCAGTGGCTAAGTTTGGTTCAGTGGGCTGTGTAGGCTTCCTGGTGGAGTGGACTAGTGCCTGTGTTCTGGTGGATGAGGCTGGATCCCGTCTTTCTGGTGGGAAGGTCCACGTCTGGTGGTGTGCTTTGGGGTGTCTGTGGCCTTATCAAGATTTTAGGCAGCCTGTCTGCTAATGGATGGGACTGTGTTCCTGTCTTGCTAGTTGTTTGGCATAGGGTGTCCAACACTGTAGCTTGCTGGTCTTTTAGTGAAACTGGTCTTTGTGTTGAGGTGGAGATCTCTGGGACATTTTCGCCGTTTGGTATTTCATGGAGCTGGGAGGTCTCTTGTGGACCCGTGTCCTGAAGTTGGCTCTCCTGCCTCAGAGGCACAACCCTGATGCCTGGCTGGAGCACCAAGAGCCTTTCATCCACACAGCTCAGAGTAAAAGGGAGAAAAAATAGATAGAAAGAAAGAAAGAGGATAAAATATAATAAAAAAAGAAAGATAGAATAAAATAAAGTTATTAAAATAAAGAAAATAAATAATAATTATCAAGAGAAAAAATTTTTTAAGTAAAAAAAAAAAATGATAGAAACAGACGGACAGAACCCTAGGACAAATCGTGAAAGCAAAGCTATACAGACAAATTCTCACACAGAAGCATATACATACCCACTCACAAAAAGAGGAAAAGGGGAAAAAATAATATATCTTGCTCCCAAAGTCCACCTCCTCAATTTGGGATGATTCATTGTCTATTCAGGTATTCCACAGATTCAGGGTACATCAAGTTGATTGTGGAGCTTTAATCAGCTGCTTCTGAGGCTGCTGGGAGTGATTTCCCTTTCTCTTCCTTGTTCGCACAGCACCCTGGGTTCAGCTTTGTATTTGGACCTGCCTCTGCTTGTAGGTCGCCTGAGGGCGTCTGTTCTTCACTCAGACAGGTCGGGGTTAAAGAAGTAGATGATTATGGGGCTCTGGCTCACTCAGGCCCGGGGTAGGGAGGGGTATGGAGTGTGGGGCGAGCCTGTGGGGCAGAGGCCTGCATGACGTAACACAAGTCTGAGGCACTCCATGCGTTCTCCTGGGGAAGTTGTCCCTGGATCACGGGACCCTGGCAGTGGCAGGCTGCACAGGCTCCCGGGAGGGTCGGTGTGGATAATGACCTGTGCTTGCACACAGGCTTCTTGGTGGCGGCAGCAGCAGCCTTGGCGTCTCATGCCCATCTCTGCAGTCCACGCTGATAGCCGTGGCTCCTGCCCGTCTCTGGAGCTCCTTTAAGCAGTGCTCTTAACCCCTCTCCTCATGCACCAGGAAACAAAGAGGGAAGAAAAAGTCTCTTGCCTCTTAGGCAGCTCCAGCCTTTCCCGGACTCCCTCCCAGCTAGCTGTGGTGCACTAACCCTTCAGGCTATGTTCAAGCCACCAACCCCATTCGTCTCCCTGGGATCCGAACTCTGAAGTCCGAGCCTCAGCTCCCCGCCCCCGCCCGCCCTGGCGGGGGAGCAGACAAGCCTCTCGGGCTGGTGAGTGCTGGTCGGCACTGATCCTCTGTGCGGGAATCTCTCCGCTTTGCCCTCCGCACCCCTGTTGCTGTGCTCTCCTCCGCGGCTCCCAAGCTTCCCCCCTCCGCCACTCCCAGTCTCCGCCCACGAAGGGTCTTCCTAGTGTGTGGAAACCTTTCCTCCTTCACAGCTCCCTCCCACTCGTGCAGGTCCCGTCCCTAGTCTTTTGTCTCTGTTTTTTCTTTTTTCTTTTGTCATACCCAGGTACGTGGGGGAGATTCTTGCCTTTTGGGAGGTCTGAATTCTTCTGCCAGCGTTCAGTGTGTGTTCTATAGGAGCAGTTCCACGTGTAGCTGTATTTTTGATGTATCTGTGGGGAGGAAGGTGATCTCCGCATGTTACTCTTCCACCATCTTCTCCTCTCTTCCTCAAAATCTTTTTCTACGTCTATTGATATGTTCATTTGGTTTTTATTCTTCAATTTGTTAATGCGGTGTATCACATTGAATGATTTGTGGATAATGAAAAATCCTTGCATCCCTGGGATAAATCCCACTTGATCATGGTGTTTTATCCTTTTAATGTATTATTGGACTTCGTTTGCTAATATTTTGTTGAGGAATTTTGCGTCTATGTTCATCAATGAACTTGGACTGTATTTTTCTGTTTTGTGTGATATTTTTGTCTGGTTTTGGTATCAGGGTGTTGCTGGTGTCATAGAGTTAGTTTGAAAGCTTTCCTTCCTTGGTAATTTTTGGGAATAGTTTGAGAAGAGTAGGTGTAAACTCCTCCCTAATTGTTTGCAATGTAAAATTTCACCTGTGAATCCATGTGTTCCTGGACTTTTGTATGTGGAATTTTTTTTTCACTCAGTCCCATGTAATTAATATTTTTTTCATCTTGATCTTTTGTTAGCACTTTTATGAGTTCATCAGTTTTTCATTAGAGTTCTGAAAACATGCTTATTCATTCAGTTCAACAGTAGAGTCAGTTACCAGAAACCTGTACTTGCCAGAGTCTTTTCCATGAATTTCTTGAAGAGGAAACCCTTTTATAGGAACATATTTGCAAAAGCATTATAGTACACCCAGAACTGTCTGTAAATGACAAAAAACTTAAAAATGACCATGGTTAAAGATTTGATGAAAGTTCATAATAATGGAATTGACAAGGAAATTTAGTTATTTCTGAGATATACATTTTAAAGTAATAACTAGGATTATGACTTATAACATTATACCAGAACATATAAGATTTTTAGAAATTTTATGTAATGTCTGAAACATTTATATTAACATATTTCCATACAAATAACCCAATGAAAGTTTAGTATTAGTTGTTTTGTTTGTTTGATTTTTATACTGCAGGTTCTTATTAGTCATCAATTTTATACACATCACTGTATACATGTCAATCCCAATCGCCCAATTCAGCACACCACCATCCCCACCCCACTGCAGTTTTCCCCCCTTGGTGTCCATATGTCCGTTCTCTACATCTGTGTCTCAACTTCTGCCCTGCAAACCGGCTCATCTGTACCATTTTTCTAGGTTCCACATACATGCGTTAATATACGATATTTGTTTTTCTCTTTCTGACTTACTTCACTCTGTATGACAGTCCCTAGATCCATCCACGTCTCAACAAATGACTCAATTACATTCCTCTTTAAGGCTGAGTAATATTCCATTGTATATATGTACCACAACTTATTTACCCATTCATCTGATGATGGACATTTAGGTTGCTTCCATGACCTGGCTATTGTAAATAGTGCTGCAATGAACATTCGGGTGCATGTGTCTTTTTGAATTATGGTTTTCTCTGGGTATATGCCCAGTAGTGGGATTGCTAGGTCATATGGTAATTCTATTTTTAGTTTTTAAGGAACCTCCATATTGTTCTCCATAGTGGCTATATCAATTTACATTCCTACCAACAGTGCAAGAGGGTTCCCTTTTCTCCACACCCTCTCCAGCATTTGTTGTTTGTAGATTTTCTGATGATGCCCATTCTAACTGGTGTGAAGTGATACCTCATTGTAGTTTTGATTTGCATTCCTCTAATAATTAGTGATGTTGAGCATCTTTTCATGTGCTTCATGGCCGTCTGTATGTCTTCTTTGGAGAAATGTCTATTTAGGTCTTCTGCCCATTTTTGGATTGAGGTGTTTGTTTCTTTAATATTGAGCTGAATGAGCTGCTTGTAAATCTTGGAGATTAATCCTTTGTCAGTTGATTCATTTGCAAATATTTTCTCCAATTCTGAGGGTTCTCTTTTCGTCTTGTTTATGGTTTCTTTTGCTGTGCAAAAGCTTTGAAGTTTCATTAGGTCCCATTTGTTTATTTTTGTTTTTATTTCCATTATTCTAGGAGGTGGATCAAAAAAGATCTTGCTGTGATTTATGTCAAAGAGTGTTCTTCCTATGTTTTCCTCTAAGAGTTTTATAGTGTCCAGTCTTACATTTAGGTCTCAAATGCATTTTGAGTTTACTTTTGTGTATGGTGTTAGGGAGTATTCTAATTTCATTCTTTTACATGTAGCTGTCCAGCTTTCCCAGCACCACTTATTGAAGAGACTGTCTTTTCTCCATTGTATATCTTTGCCTCCTTTGGCAAAGATTAGTTGACCATAGGTGCGTGGGTTTACCTCTGGGCTTTCTATCTTGTTCCATTGATCTATGTTTCTGTTTTTGTGCCAGTACCATATTGTCTTGATTACTGTAGCTTTGTAGTACAGTCTGAAGTCAGGGAGTCTGATTCCTCCAGCTCCGTTTTTTTCCCTCAAGACTGCTTTGGCTATTCGGGGTCTTTTGTGTCTCCATACAAATTTTAAGATGATTTGTTCTAGCTCCGTAAAAAATGCCATTGGTAATTTGATAGGGATTGCATTGAATCTGCAGATTGCTTTGGGTAGTATAGTCATTTTCACAATGTTGATTCTTCCAATCCAAGAACATGGTATATCTCTCCATCTGTTGGTATCATCTTTAATTTCTTTCATCAGTGTCTTATAGTTTTCTGCATACAGGTCTTTTGTCTCCCTAGGTAGGTTTATTCCTAGGTATTTTATTCTTTTTGTTGCAATGGTAAATGTGAATGTTTCCATAATTTCTCTTTCAGATTTTTCATCATTAGTGTATAGGAATGCAAGAGATTTCTGTGCATTAATTTTGTATCCTGCAACTTTACAATATTCATTAATAAGCTCTAGCAGTTTTCTGGTGGCAGTTTTAGGATTCTCTATGTATAGTATCATGTCATCTGCAAACAGTGACAGCTTTACTTCTTCTTTTCTAATTTGGATTCCTTTTATTTCTTTTTCTTCTCTGATTGCCGTGGCTAGGACTTCCAGAACTATGTTGAATAATAGTGGTGAGAGTGGACATCCTTGTCTCGTTCCTGATTTTAGAGGAAATGCTTTTGGTTTTTCACCATTGAGAATGATGTTTGCTGTGGGTTTTTCATATATGGCCTTTATTATGTTGAGGTAGGTTCCTTCTATGCCCACGTTCTGGAGAGTTTTTATCATAAATGGGTGTTGAATTTTGTCAAAAGCTTTTTCTGCATCTATTGAGATGATCATATGGTTTTTATTCTTCAATTTGTTAATATGGTGTATCACACTGATTGATTTGCGTATATTGAAGAATCCTTACATCCCTGGTATAAATCCCACTTGATCGTGGTGTATGATCCTTTTAATGTGTTGTTGGATTCTGTTTGCTAGTATTTTGTTGAGGATTTTTTCATCTATATTCATCAGTGATATTGGTCTGTAATTTTCTTTTTTTGTAGTGTCTTTGTCTGGTTTTGGTATCAGGGTGATGGTGGCCTCATAGAATGAGTTTTGGGAGTGTTCCTTCCTCTGCAATTTTTAGGAAGAGTTTGAGAAGGATAGGTGTTAGCTGTTCTCTAAATGTTTGATAGAATTCACCTGTGAAGCCATCTGGTCCTGGACTTTTGTTTGTTGGAAGATTTTTAATCACAATTTCCATTTCATTACTTGTGATTGGTCTGTTCATATTTTCTGTTTCTCCCTGGTTCAGTCTTGTAAGGTTATACCTTTCTAAGAATTTGTCCATTTCTTCCAGGTTGTCCATTTTATTGGCATAAAGTTGCTTGTAGTAGTCTCTTAGGATGCTTTGTATTTCCGTGGTGCCTGTTGTAACTTCTCCTTTTTCATTTCTGATTTTACTGATTTGAGTCCTCTCCCTCTTCTTCTTGATGAGTCTGGCTAATGGCTTATCAATTTTGTTTATCTTCTCAAAGAACCAGCTTTTGGTTTTATTGATCTTTGCTATTGTTTTCTTTGTTTCTATTTCATTTATTTCTGCTCTGATCTTTATGATTTCTTTCCTTCTCTTAACTTTGGGTTTTGTTTGTTCTTCTTTCTCTAGTTTCTTTAGGTGTAAGTTTAGGTTGTTTACTTGAGATTTTTCTTGTTTCTTTAGGTAGGCTTCTATAGCTATAAACTTCCCTCTTTGAACTGCTTTTGCTGCATCCCATAGGTTTGGGTCGTCGTGTTTTCATTGTCATTTGTCTCTAGGTATTTTTTGATTTCCTCTTTGATTTCTTCAGTGATCTCTTGGATATTTAGTAACGTATTGTTTAGCCTCCATGTGTTTGTGTTTTTTTACGTTTTTTTCTCTGTAATTCATTTCTAATCTCATAGCGTTGTGGTCAGAAAAGATGCTTGATATGATTTCAATTATCTTAAATTTACTGAGGCTTGATTTGTGACACAAGATGCGATCTATCCTGCAGAATGTTCCGTGCACACTTGAGAAGAATGTGTAATCTGCTGTTTTTGGATGGAATGTCCTATAAATATCAATTAAATCTATCCGGTCTATTGTGTCATTTAAAGCTTCTGTTTCCTTATTTATTTTCATTTTGGATGATCTGTCCATTGGTGTAAGTGAGGTGTTAAAGTCCCCCGCTATTATTGTGTTACTGTCAATTTCCTCTTTTATAGCTCTTAGCAGTTGCCTTACGTATTGAGGTGCTCCTATGTTGGGTGCATATATATTTATAATTGTTATATCTTCTTCTTGGATTGATCCCTTGATCATTATGTAGTGTCCTTTTTTGTCTCTTGTAACATTCTTTATTTTAAAGTCTATTTTATCTGATATAAGTATAGCTACTCCAGCTTTCTTTTTTTTTTTTTAATATCTTTATTCAAGTATAATTGCCTTACAATGGTGTGTTAGCTTCTGCTTTATAACAAAGTGAATCAGTTATACATATACAATATGTTCCCATTTCTCTTCCCTCTTGCATCTCCCTCCCTCCCACCCTCCCCATCCCATCCCTCTAGGTGGTCACAAAGCACCGAGCTGATCTCCCTGTGCTATGCGGCTGTTTCCCACTAGTTATCTATTTTACATTTGGTAGTGTATTTATGTCCATGACACAATCTTACCCTGTCACATCTCACCCCACCCCCTCCCCATATCCTCAAGTCCACTCTCTAGTAGGTCTGTGTCTTTATTCCCGTCTTGCCACTAGGTTCTTCATGGCCTTTTATTTTTTTCCCTTAGATTCCGTATATATGTGTTAGCATACTGTATTTGTTTTTCTCTTTCTGACTTACTTCACTCTGTATGACAGACTCTAACTCCATCCACCTCATTACAAATACCTCCATTTCATTTCTTTTTATGGCTGAGTAATATTCCATTGTATGTATGTGCCACATCTTCTTTATCCATTCATCTGTCGATGGACATTTAGATTGCTTCCATGTCCTGGCTATTGTAAATAGAGCTGCAAAGAACATTTTGGTACATGACTCTTTTTGACCTATGGTTTTCTCAGGGTATATGCCCAGTAGTGGGATTGCTGGGTCGTATGGTAGTTCTATTTGTAGTTTTTTAAGGAACCTCCATACTGTTCTCCATAGTGGCTGTATCAATTTACATACCCACCAACAGTGCAAGAGTGTTCCCTTTCCTCCACACCCTCTCCAGCATTTATTGTTTCTAGATTTTTTGATGATGGCCATTCTGACCGATGTGAGATGATATCTCATTGTAGTTTTGATTTGCATTTCTCTAATGATTAATGATGTTGAGCATTCTTTCATGTGTCTGTAGGCCATCTGTATATCTTCTTTGGAGAAATGTCTATTTAGGTCTTCGGCCCATTTTTGGATTGGGTTGTTCGTTTTTTTGTTATTGAGCTGCATGAGCTGCTTGTAAATCTTGGAGATTAATCCTTTGTCAGTTGCTTCATTTGCAAATATTTTCTCCCATTCTGATGGTTGTCTTTTGGTCTTGTTTATGGTTTCCTTTGCTGTGCAAAAGCTTTTAAGTTTCATTAGGTCCCATTTGTTTATTTGTGTTCTTATTTCCATTTCTCTGGGAGCTGGGTCAAAAAGAATCTTGCTGTGATGTATGTCATAGAGTGTTCTGCCTATGTTTTCCTCTAAGAGTTTGATAGTGTCTGCCCTTACACTTAGCTCTTTAATCCATTTTGAGTTTATTTTTGTGCATGGTGTCAGGGAGTGTTCTAATTTCATACTTTTACATGTACCTGTCCAATTTTCCCAGCACCACTTATTGAAGAGGCTGTCTTTTCTCCACTGTATATGCTTGCCTCCTTTATCAAAAATAAGGTGCCCATATGTGTGTGGGTTTATCTCTGGGCTTTCTATCCTGTTCCATTGATCTATATTTCTGTTTTTGTGCCAGTACCAAACTGTCTTGATTACTGAAGCTTTGTAATATAGTCTGAAGTCAGGGAGCCTGATTCCCCCAGCTCCATTTTTCGTTCTCAAGATTGCTTTGGCTATTTGGGGTCTTTTGTGTTTCCATACGAATTGTGAAATTTTTTGTTCTAGTTCTGTGAAAAATGCCAGTGGTAGTTTGATAGGGATTGCGTTGAATCTGTAGATTGCTTTGGGTAGTAGAGTCATTTTCACAATGTTGATTCTTCCAATCCAGGAACATGGTATATCTCTCTATCTCTTTGTATCATCTTTAATTTCTTTCATCAGTGTCTTATAATTTTCTGCATACAGGTCTTTGGGCTCCTTAGGTAGGTTTATTCCTAGATATTTTATTCTTTTTGTTGCAATGGTAAATGGGAGTGTTTTCTTAATTTCCCTTTCAGATTTTTCGTCATTAGTGTATAGAAATGCAAGAGATTTCTGTGCATTAATTTTGTATCCTGCTACTTTACCACATTCATTGATTAGCTCTAGGAGTTTTCTGGTAGCATCTTTAGGATTCTCTATGTATAGTATCATGTCATCTGCAAATAGTGACAGCTTTACTTCTTCTTTTCCGATTTGGATTCTTTTTATTTCTTTGTCTTCTCTGATTGCTGTGGCTAACACTTCCAAAACTATGTTGAATAATAGTGGTGAGACTGGGCAACCTTGTCTTGTTCCTGATCTTAGTGGAAATGGTTTCATTTTTTCACCATTGAGGACAATGTTGGCTGTGGGTTTCTCATATATGGCCTTTATTATGTTGAGGAAAGTTCCCTCTATGCCTACTTTCTGCAGGGCTTTTATCATAAATGGGTGTTGAATTTTGTCGAAAGCTTTCTCTGCATCTATTGAGATGATCATATGGTTTTTCTCCTTCAATTTGTTAATATGGTGTATCACATTGATTGATTTGCGTATATTGAAGAATTCTTGCATTCCTGGGATAAACCCCACTTGATCATGGTGTATGATCCTTTTAATGTGCTGTTGAATTCTGTTTGCTAGTATGTTGTTGAGGATTTTTGCATCTATGTTCATCAGTGATATTCGCCTGTAGTTTTCTTTCTTTGTGACATCTTTGTCTGGTTTTGGTATCAGGGTGATGGTGGCCTCGTAGAATGAGTTTGGGAGTGTTCCTCCCTCTGCAATATTTTGGAAGAGTTTGAGAAGGATAGGTGTTAGCTCTTCTCTAAATGTTTGATAGAATTCACCTGTGAAGCCATCTGGTCCTGGGCTTTTGTTTGTTGGAAGGTTTTTAATCACAGTTTCAATTTCAGTGCTTGTGATTGGTCTATTCATATTTTCTATTTCTTCCTGGTTCAGTCTCGGCAGTTTGTGCTTTTCTAAGAATCTGTCCATTTCTTCCAGGTTGTCCATTTTATTGGCATAGAGTTGCTTGTAATAATCTCTCATGATCTTTTGTATTTCTGCAGTGTCAGTGGTTACTTCTCCTTTTTCATTTCTAATTCTATTGATCTGAGTCTTCTCCCTTTTTCTCTTGATGAGTCTGGCTAATGGTTTATCAATTTTGTTTATCTTCTCAAAGAACCAGCTTTTAGTTTCATTGATTTTTGCTATTGTTTCCTTCATTTCTTTTTCATTTATTTCTGACCTGATCTTTATAATTTCTTTCCTTCTGCTTGCTTTGGGGTTTTTTTGTTCTTCTTTCTCTAATTGCTTTAGGTGCAAGGTTAGGTTGTTTATTCGAGATGTTTCCTGCTTCTTGAGGTAGGCTTGTATTGCTATAAACTTCCCTCTTAGCACTGCTTTTGCTGCGTCCCATAGGTTTTGGGTCGTCGTATCTCCATTGTCATTTGTTTCTAGGTATTTTTTGATTTCCCCTTTGATTTCTTCAGTGATCACTTCGTTATTAAGTAATGTATTGTGTAGCCTCCATGTGTTTGTATTTTTTACAGATCTTTTCCTGTAATTGATATCTAATCTCATAGCATTGTGGTCGGAAAAGATACTTGATACGATTTCAATTTTCTTAAATTTACCAAGGCTTGATTTGTGACCCAAGATATGATCTATCCTGGAGAATGTTCCATGAGCACTTGAGAAAAATGTGTATTCTGTTGTTTTTGGGTGGAATGTCCTATAAATATCAATTAAGTCCATCTTGTTTAATGTATCATTTAAAGCTTGTGTTTCCTTATTTATTTTCATTTTGGATGATCTGTCCATTGGTGAGAGTGGGGTGTTAAAGTCCCTTACTATGATTGTGTTGCTGTCAATTTCCCCTTTTATGGCTGTTAGTATTTGCCTTATGTATTGAGGTTCTCCTATGTTGGGTGCATAAATATTTACAATTGTTATACCTTCCTCTTGGATCAATCCCTTGATAATTATATAGTGTCCTTCTTTGTCTCTTGTAATAGTCTTTATTTTAAAGTCTATTTTGTCTGATATGAGAATTGCTACTCCAGCTTTCTTTTGATTTCCATTTGCATGGAATATCTTTTGCCATCCCCTCACTTTCAGTCTGTATGTGTCCCTAGATCTGCAGTGCGTCTCTTGTAGACAGCATATATATGGGTCTTGTTTTTGTATCCATTCAGCCAATCTGTGTCTTGTGGTGGGAGCATTTAATCCATTTACATTTAACGTAATTATCGATATGTATGTTCCGATTCCCACTTTCTTAAATGTTTTTGGTTTGTTATTGTAGGTGTTTTCCTTCTCTTGTGTTTCTTGCCTAGAGAAGTTCGTTTAGCATTTCTTGTAAAGCTGGTTTTGTGGTGCTGAAGTCTGTCAGCTTTTGCTTGTCTGTAAAGATTTTAATTTCTCCATCAAATCTGAGTGTGATCCTTGCTGGGTAGAGTAATCTTGGTTGTAGGTTCTTCTCCTTCCTCACTTTAAATATGTCCTGCCACTCCTTTTTGGCTTGCAGAGTTTCTGCTGAAAGATCAGCTGTTAACCTTATGGGGATTCCCTTGTGTGTTATATGTTGTTCTTCCCTTACTGTTTTAAATTGTTTCCTTTATATTTAATTTTTGATAGTTTGATTAACATGTGTCTTGGCATTTTTCTCCTTGGATTTATCCTATATGGGACTCTCTGTGCTTCCAGGACTTGATTAACTATTTCCTTTCCCATATTAGGGAAGTTTTCAACTATAATCTCTTCAAATATTTTCTCAGTCCCTTTCTTTTTCTCTTCTTCTTCTGGGACCCGTATAGTTCGAATGTTGGTGCATTTAATGTTGTCCCAGAGGTCTCTGAGACTGTCCTCAGTTCTTTTCATTCTTTTTTCTTTATTCTGCTCTGCAGTAGTTTTTTCCATTATTTTATCTTCCAGGTCACTTACCCGTTCTTCTGCCTCAGTTATTCTGCTATTGATCCCTTCTGGAGTATTTTAAATATCATTTATTGTGTTTTTTTATTGTTGCTTTGTTCCTCTTTCATTCTTCTACGTCCTTGTTAAGTGTTTCTTGCATTTTGTCTATTCTATTTCCAAGATTTTAGATCATCTTTACTATCATTATTCTAAATTCCTTCTCAGGTACACTGCCTATTTCCTCTTCATTTTTTAGGTCTGGTGTGTTTTTACCTTGCTCCTTCACCTGCTGTGTTTTTCTGTCTTCTCATTTTGCTTATCTTACTGTGTTTGGGGTATCATTTTCACAGGCTGGAGGTTCGTAGTTCCCGTAGTTTTTGGTGTCTGTCCCCAGTGGCTAAGGTTGGTTCAGTGGGTTGTGTAGGCTTCCTGGTGGAGGGGACTAGTGTCTGTGTTCTGGTGGATGAGGCTGGATCTAGTCCTTCTGGTGTGCAGGTCCACGTCTGGTGGTGTGTTTTGGGGTGTCTGTGGCTTTATTATGATTTTAGGCAGCCTCTCTGCTAATGGATGAGGCTGTGTTCCTGTCTTGCTAGTTGTTTGGCATAGGGTGTCCAGCACTGTAGCTTGCTGGTCGTTGAGTGAAGCTGGGTCTTGGTGTTGAGGTGGAGATCTCTGCGAGATTTTTGCCATTTGATATTACATGGTGCTGGGAGGTCTCTTGTGGACCCGTGTCCTGAAGTTGCCTCTCCCACCTCAGAGGCACAGCACTGACTCCTGGCTGGAGCACCAAGAGCCTTTCATCCACACGGCTCAGAATAAAAGGGAGAAAAAACAGAAGGAAAGAAAGAAAAAGGAAAAATAAAATAAAGTAAGATAAAATGAAATAAAGTTATTAAAATAAAAATTAAAATGTTTATTAAGAAAAAAATTTTTAAATGTAAAAAAAAAGAAAAAACAAACAAAAAGAACGGATGGACAGAACCCTAGGACAAATGGTGAAAGCAAAGCTATACAGACAAAATCTCACACAGAAGCATACACATACACCCTCACAAAAAGAGAAAAAGCGGAAAAAATAATATATCTTGCTCCCATAGTTCACCTCCTCAATTCGGGATGATTTGTTGTCTCTTCAGGTATTCCACAGATACAGTGTACATCACGTTGTTTGTGGAGCTTTAATCTGCTGCTTCTGAGGCTTCTGGGAGAAATTTCCCTTTCTATTCTTTGTTCACACAGCTCCTGGCGTTCAGCTTTGGATTTGGCCCTTCCTCTGCGTGTAGGTTGCCTGAGGTTGTCTGTTGTTCGCTCAGACAGGACGGGGTTAAAGGAGCAGCTGATTTGGCGGCTCTGGCTCACTCAGGACAGGGAAGGGAGGCGTATGGAGTGTGGGGCGAGCCTAGGGCGGCAGAGGCTGGTGTGACATTGCACCATCCTGATGTGCGCCGTGCATTCTCCCGAGAAAGTTGTCCCTGGATCATGGGACCCTGGCAGTGGCGGGCTGCATGGGCCCCCGGGAAGGGCGGTGTGGATAGTGGCCTGTGTTTGCTCCCAGGCTTCTTGGTGTCTGAAGCAGAAGCCTTAGCATCTCATGCCCGTCTCTGTGGTCAGCGCTGAAAGCCGTGTCTCTCTCCCGTCTCTGGAGCTCCTTTAAGCAGTGATCTTAATCCCCTCTCCTCGTGCACCAGGAATCAAAGAGGGAAGAAAAAGTCTCTTGCCTCTACGGCAGGTCCAGACATTTTCCGGGGCTCCCTCCCAGCTAGCCGTGGTGCACTAGTCCCCTTCAGGCTGTGTTCACGCCGCCAAACCCAGTCCTCTCCCTGCGATCCGACCAAAGCCCGAGCCTGAACTCCCATCCCCGGCCCACTCTGGTGAGTGAGCGGGCAAGCCTCTCGGGCTGGTGAGTGCTCGTTGGCACGGATCCTCCATGCGGGAATCTCTCCGCTTTGCCCTCCACATCCCTGTTTGTTGCGCTCTCCTCCATGGCTCTGAAGCTTCCTCCCTCCGCCACCTGCAGTCTCCCCCTCCGTGAAGGGGCTTCCTAGTGTGTGGAAAGTTTTCCTACTTCACAGCTCCCTCCCACTGGTCCAGGTCATCCCTATTCTTTTGTCTCTGTTGTTTCTTTTTTCTTTTGCCCTACCCAGGTAGGTGGGGAGTTTCTTGCCTTTTGGGAGGTTTGAGATCTTCTGCCAGCATTCAGTGGGTGTTCTATAGGAGCAGTTCTACCTGTAGATGTATTTCTGATGTATCTGTGGGGAGGAATCTGATCTCTGCGTCCTAGTCTTCCGCCATGTTCTCAAATCCTCCCCTATGTCCTTTAATTGGAGCTTTTAGTCCATTTACATTTTTCCATTGTCTATTCTTTCCTGCTTTTTCATGGATTAATTGACTGGAGGTGTGTGGGTTTATTTATGTGCTCTCTAGTCTGTTTCATTGATCTATATATTAGTCCATTTACATTTAAAGTAATTATTAATATGTATGTTCTTATGGCCATTTAAAAAGTATTGTTTGGGGGACTTCCCTGGTGGTGCAGTGGTTGAGAGTCTGCACTGCCAGTGCAGCAGGTCCGGGTTCAATCCCTGGTCAGGGAACTAGATCCCACATGCATGCCAAAAATAAGAGTTCACATGCCACAACTAAGGAGCCCACGTGTCACAACTAAGGAGCCCACATGTCACAACTAAGGAACCAGTGAACTGAAACTAAGGAGCCCACGTGCCACAACTAAGACCCGGCACAACCAAACAAATAAATAAATCAATTTTTTAAGTTGTTTTTGGCTTGTTTTTGTTGGTCATTTTTGCTACTTTCTTCTTTTGTTCTCTTCTCTTATGATTTGATGATTGTCTTTAGTATTATGTTTGGATTCCTTTTCTTGTGTGTGTGTGTGTGTGTGTGTGTGTATCTATTATAGATTTGTAGCTTGTGGTTATCATGACGTTTACATATAGCAATCTCTATATATACTTGTTTGTTTTAAGTTGCTGATCTCTTAATTTTAAACATATTTTAACAACACTGCATTTGTACACTTCTCTCTTCATGATTTCTTTCTTATCATATTTCACACCTAATTGTTTTGTGTATCCCTTAACTGCTTATTGTGGATATAGATGATTTTACTATTTTGTCTTTTAACCTTCCTACTAGATTTGTGCATGGATGATTTTCTACTTTTATTATATCTTTGTCTTTACCAATGAGTTTTTCCTTTCTTAATTTTCATGTTTCTAAGTGTGGCCTTTTCTTTTTTGCTTAGAGAAGTTCCTTTCACATTTCTTATAAAGCTGGTTTGATGGTACTGAACTCTTTTAGCTTTCATATGTCTGTAAATCTTGTGAGCTCTCCATCAAATCTGAACAAGAGCCTTGCCGTGTAGAGTGTTCCTGGTTGTAGGGTTTTCCATTTCATCACTTTTAATATATCATGCCACTCCCTTCTGGTCTGCAGAGTTTCTGCTGAAAAGTCAGCTGATAGTCTTATGGGAGTTCCCTTTTATGTAACATGTTGCTTTTCTTCCCTTCTTTTAATATATTTTCTTTAACTTAATTTTTGTCATTTTAATTACAGATTGTCTTGATGTTTTTCTCTTCAAGTTAATTCTGTATGGGACTCTGCATTCCCTGGACTTGGATGACTTTTCCCTTTCCTAGGTTAGGGAAGTTTTCAGCTATTATGTCTTAAAATATGTTCTCAGCCCCTTTCTCTCTTCTCCTTCTGGGACCCCTATAATGTGAATGTTAGTACACTTGATGTTATCCCAGAGGTCTCTTAAACTGTCCTCACTTTCTTTCTTCCTTCTGTTCAGCATCAGTGATTTCCACTACTCTATCTTCCAGCTTGCTGATGCATTCCTCTGTATCATTTAGACTACTGTTGATTCCTTCTAGTATATTTTTCATTTTAGTTATTGTATTTTCATCTCTGTTTGGTTGTTCTTTATATTTTATAACTCTTTGTTTAAAACTTCTAACTTCTAATGGTTTAAAAATTCTACACAGGTACCATCATTTCATTGACTGTTGCTGGATCCACACTGGGATCCTTGGTTAGCTAGCCTGTATCAGTGTATTGGAAATATGTGGTTACTCTCAGGTTCCTAGGTGTATGGGACTGCCTCTAAAACCCTGTCCAGTAAGGCTAGCCATTGGAACAAGTGTCAACTTAAGGTCTTCACTTGGATCCACAAACAGTGATATTGTTATGTTCCATGGATAGGTGTGGGTCCCAACAGGTTCCTGCAAATGCTCCTGCTGTGTCACTGGTTGGTTCCCTTGGTTAACAAGTTTGGTCCTGGTCCTTGGCTGAGAGGAGTTGGATCTGAGTCTCTGGGCTACTTCAAAGTTCACAGCCAGGTCCAAGTTATACATACCTGGCTCCAAAAGCAAGGGCAGGTGCACGTCTCACCTGGTCACTGGGTGGGCATGAGTGCTTCCTGATCATGGCTTGGAGGGACTGTATGCAAGTCATAGAGCCTTTTTAAAATCTGCTGTCAGAGAAAGGTTTGCAAGCCTGTTTCCAAGAAAACTAACAGGAATATCTCCTTGCTCATCTGCTTACTGACCAAGGCTGAGAGGGGCTATAGCCAAGTCACAGAGTCATTTCAGGGTCTGTTTTCCATTTGTGGTCACTAATGAGCATGTGTTCTGGTGGCCACCTTCGTTAACACATCTCCTCATTGACTGTATCTAGAGGTGCTGTAGCCAGTCACGGTGCTATTTCAGGATCTTTGGTTGTATAGATTGGTGTTTCTCCTTCTGGGTCCCTGTGCTGGCAAGAATGCTCATGGACTACGGGTGGGAGTGACTGGAGCAAGTTTTAGTGCCATTTCAGTATTCTGGTGGCATGTCTCCTGGCAGATCCCTAGCTGGCTGGACTGTTCTCAGACTACCATGAGGAGGAGCTGGAGATGAGTTACAGGATCGTTTTAGGATCTCTGGGTGTGCACATGGATGTGTCTCCCAGTGGGTCCCTGGCTCAACAACATTGTTTTCAGGGGCTTGAGCCCCTCTATAGGGTGGTTTCAGAATCTGCAGTCAGATCGAATTTAGTAGGTTTGCCTCCAGAGACTCCGGACTATGGCTGTAAAGGGCTAGAGCTAGATCATGGTCCACTTTAGAGTCTACATCGGGACTGAAGTCTGAAGACCTATTACCTGAGGCCCAATTGAGCCAGACTTTTCCTTGTTCCTTTGGTGTATAGCAGTGGTGGCAAGACCAATATCAATTGGGGCTCTAACCAAGTCAACAGCTCTGTTTCTGTGTCTGTAACCAAAAGCACGTTTGGCAAGTCAGCCACCTGGGTGTGGTCCTACTTTTTCAAAATGACCCTCTTCAGTTTTGGACTCCACTGGGGTTTCACAATCTCCCATCTAAGTCCCAAAGCTCCCACAAAGCACTTTTGTCCATGGATGGTGGCCAAATTATTGTTGCTGTGAGGGGTTATGAGTGAGGTACCTCCTATTCCACAATCTTGGTGATGTCACTTTACACCACATTCTGATTACAACTATTCTTAATAATTTAGTCTTTTATCTTTTATACTAGAGTTAATAGTGATTTACCAATCATCATTATATTATTACATTATTCTATATTTGTCTATACTTTTACCTTTACCAGTGATATTTTTACTTTCCTATGCTTTTATGTTGCTCTTTATTGTTCTTTCAACTTGAAGAACTCCCTTTCACACTTCTTGTAAGATAGGCCTAGTGATGTGTTCCATCAGTTTTTATTTTAGGGGAGCATCTTTATCTCTCCTTCATTTTCAAATGTACAATTTTGCCAGGTATACTATTTTGGGTTGACATTTTTTTTTTCTTTCAGCACATTGAAAATATCATCTCACTCTTTCCAGGGCTGCAAGGTTTCTGCTGATAAATCGGCTTATAGTCTTAGAGGAGTACACTTGTATGTGATTAATCACATTTTCTCTTACTGTTTTCAAATGTTTCTTTGTATTTTATTTTTGACAATTTAATTATAATGTGTCTCAGTGTGGAAATCTAGTTTCAAACTCTTTGTGATTCTTTGGACCTCTTGAATCTGGATGTCCATTTCCCTCCCAAGATTTGGGAAGTTTTCAGCCATAATTTCTTTAAATTCTTTAAATAAGTTTTCTGTGCCTCTCTCTCTCCTCTTCTTCTTCTTCTCCTTCTTCTTCTCCTTCTTCTTCTTCCTCTTCTTCTTCTTCCTCTTCTTCTTCTTCTCCTTCTTCTTCTTCTTCTTCTTCTTCTTCTTCTTCTTCTTCTTCTTCTTCTTCTTCTTCTTCTTCTTCTTCTTCTTCTTCTTCTTCTTCTTCTTCTTCTTCTTCTTCTTCTTCTTCTTCTTCTTCTTCTTCTTCTTCTTCTTCTTTTTGTCCTCATCTTCTTCCTCTTCTCCTTCTCCTTTTTCTTCTTCTCCTTGAAATCCCACAATGTGTATATTTGTCCTCTTGATGGTATCCTACAAGTTTCATAGGTTTTCTTAACTCTATTTCATTTTTTTTCTTTTTGTGCCTCTGACTGTACAATTTTAAATGTCCTGTCTTTGAGTTCACTGATTCTTTTTTCTGCACTATTGAGTATGCTATGTGTCTTACTTCATTCAGACTGCTATAAAAATAAATATCACAGAGTGTAGCTTTTAAACAGAAATTTATTTCTTACAGTTCTGAAGTCTAGAAGTCCAGGTTAGGGTGCCTGCATGACCAAGTGAGGAAATTCTTCTTGGTTGCATTGTATCCTCACATGGCAGAAGGGGTTAGGGAACTCTGTGGGGTCTCTTATATAAAAACACTAATATCATTCACAAGGTCTCCACCCTCATGACCTAGTTACTGCCCATATGTCCCACCTCATTATACCATCACATTGGGCATTAGGATTTCAACATATGAATTTTGGGGAGACTCAAACATTAAGACCATAACAATATTGAAGCTCTCCATTGAATTTTTTAGTTCAGTCATTGTACTCTTCATCTCCAGAATTTGGTTCCTTTTTTATGGTTTCTATCTCTGCTGAACTTCTCATTTTGTTAATGTATTGTTTTCCAGATTTCATTTTGTTGTCTATCTGTGTTGTCTTGTAGATCACTGAACTTCTCTAAGACGTTTATTTTTAATTCTTTGTTAGGAAGTTTGTAGATCTCCATTAATTTAGTCAATTACTAGATCTTAATTTTGTTCTTTTGTTGGTGTTATTTTAACTTGATTCTTCGTGATACTTGTAATCTTACATTGGTGTACAGGCATTTGAAGCAGTCACTTCTTCCAATCTTTACAGACTGACTTCATCTGGTAAAGCCCTACCTCAGTCAGTGTGACCAGAGATTTTGTGTGGTCTGATTGCAGGACCATGGGTGAGCTGACTGGCAGAGTCCATGAGCAGGCCAACTGGAAGAATCCATAGGTGGGCTAGCTGGTGGTGTTTATACGTGTGCCTCTTTCCTGATTCAGCAGGCATGTGGAAATTGTGCCATTTTCTGTGTGTGGGCAGGTCTGGTGCCATGGTATGCAGTCAGGCTTGGTGTCAGGGTCTGTGGGTGGGTGACCTGGTCTTAGGTTACCTTTGTTGGTCTCTTAATTTGTTTCATATATTCTAGCACAGTTTTTATTTTCTCAATAAAAATGGAAGATTTTGTAAATCTTCATTCAATCTTTCAGCTGTTTGTTTCACTACTTACCATTTTTATTTATGGTGTCCATTTTTATTTGCAAAATTGTCAATCATTTATTATACCCTATTATATGTGTTATCCTCTTTTATATCTGTGTGAATATTAATCATATTTTAAAACTATCCTTTTGTTTTTGCTATTACCTTCATGTCTTCTGTGTTGACCTTCATTCATTTCTTTTATGCTCTTGTTTTTCCTCACATGTTTGGTATAAGTTCTTCTGAGCTTATCTTAAAATTCGAGATTTTTTTGTTTGCTTCTCTGTGGGTTCTATTTCTGCTTACCACAGTTTGCCCCCAGTGATATGGGGGAGAAATGGAAGATTTCTCCAGGAAAGTTCTATGAGAAGCTTGTCCTAAGGGCACGTTTTCCTTTTGTCACCACAATTCAAAGCATTCAGTTTCCTGTTTGGCCCAATCATCCACATCTATTGCTCACCTTAGTAGTAAAACCCTCTGTTACCTGATTTTTAATAGGAGTTGGAGAGGTGACCTGTCTGGCTACTTCAAACATAATTCCTCAGCCAATCATACTGACAATTGCTCACAGAGCTCTTGCTGCATTCCAAATTTGTTTACTTTGACTTTCTATTACCTCTGATCCAATACTATTTTGCGAGTCCTCTTCTACGTATATTTATGACTATGGTTTCCTTTGTCAATCCAATCTTATTTGTGTTCATCTTTCAGGGAGTTCTCATAATTTGGTACATTAGAAGTGCCCTTTT